>NC_090941.1:579736170-580045375 GCF_040938575.1 Ambystoma mexicanum | reverse complement strand
CCCCTGGTTGGGAAGATTTTGGTATCCCTCCACCCTTGGCCTCCCCTCTCCCGGATTAGGTTGTCTGGGCTCAGGGAATGAGGGAAAGACGGATGGATGATTTTGGGGCTGGAAATTGGGTGGATACCTGGGGAAAAAGTTCTGCCCAGGATTTGGTGAATTTCTGCCCTCCTCGGGGAAGTTAGGAGGGAAGTTCCCCGGGTCAGGTGCTTGGCTGGATCCCCCCCCTTGGGCTGGAGGAGTCCACACATAACCCAGGATTGGTCGGTTTCCCTTGTAGCGGGGACTTACATAGTCGGGGGGGCGGGGGACCCCATTTGTGGGACTACCTCCTCGACTCCCTGTCTGTGACTGGCCCGAGGGCCTTCTGGGCTGTGAATTATTTGGTGCAGGCAGGTTTTTAGGCCCCCCCATCTCCAAATCTAAAACGGGGGCAACCTTTGCCTCTGCCACCTTGGCAGCAGCAGGGGTGCTGTTGGTTTTGGGGTTTTTCGGCGCATTATTTTTATTTTCGATGGGCTTCTGCACCTCATAGATCCGGGTAGCCTGTTCAATGACCCAGTCTAAAGATCTTTTCTCATGAAAATCTCTCACGAGCTGGGTCATTATGTATTTGGGTAAGGCATGGAAAAACGTATTGATAAATTATCTGCTATCCGTGCGCACCCTTCTGGTGGTCTGCGCAAAAGCACGCTTTAATTCTTGCACAAACTCTTGTGGTGCCTGATCCTCCCTGCATTGCAAATTGTAGGCTGCCTTGTGAGCCTCTTGAGGATTTCTGTGCACAGAAAAATGTTTCAAGATGGCCGCCCTGTATGTGGACCACCTTGAATGGTTTTGATCCTCCAGCCCTGCAAAGAAACTGGAGTATTCTGGTGAGAAGGTCCACTTTACATATTGAATACAGCTTTGGCTGTCCTTCAAATTGAAAGTCTCCATCATTTGCTCATAGAGCTCCAAGTGTTCCCAAACAGAATACTTGGCGTTCTTATGATAAGGCGTGATGACACTCCTTATTGCCTTTATTTGTTTCAATGGGTCCTTAAGCAAGGCCCTTTTTGCCTTATTGGCCTTTTTGGTTCGGGTAACCCTGGTCCATTCATCCTCCGACTCAGAAGCGCTGCTCCCAGAGGTGCCCGTCTGATCTTCCAGGTTTTCCCAGATTCTGCGAGCCTGGGAATGGCTGGCAGAATGTGGGGACCTGGTCTCCTGTGTCCTGTAATGCTCAGAGGAGTCTTCAGACCCCTCCTTGCTGCCAGGATTTGATGGGTACCCCCCCCCCACTGACCTAACTCGGCAGAGGTTTTCAGGATGCCCTTAATGGCCCTATTCTCCTGGGGTTCCCCACTAAATTGCACTGTGCTTGGGTGCCCATACCCGGATGCCTGCCCATCCATTCCTGGGAGGTACTTGCCTATGAGCCCCATACTTCTAGCTGGATAGTAATCTGCCATCTCCGTGGCCCTGGGCTCATGTGCGCGAGGGGACATGGGGGTGGCAGAGTCCAGGGACTGGGAGAGATGAAGGCCTCTGGTACCAGGGCTACTGAGGTTATGCTCGGGCGTTTCCCTTTCCCAGCGCACCTCGTCTCTATCACCCCCTGCTCCCTGTTGCAATGCAAGAGCCTGCGCTTTCAGTTCCTCAGTTAAGGCCTTACTAGACTATATCAGTCTCTCCTGCATCGCTACCTGTTGCTGGAGCCTATCATTGTGCTGACAGAGAGCCTCATTTTCTCTCTGTGCCTCCTGATTGGTCCTGGAGTACTGGGCCAGTCTCTGCTGCAGGATGGTTACCACCTGAGCTGTGTCCCTATTGGCCTGCTCCTTTCTTGCCAGAGCATCCTCCACCCTCCTGGTGTGCTCTAACAAGTTCTGGTGTTCCATTTTCCTTTTTAAGTGGCAGACTTCCTGGCCTAAGGTATCCCTTTCCTGACTAAGAGCCTGCATCTGTGCCGCCAGGTCGTCCCTTTGCCTTTGGAAGGCACCAGCTTTCTGGCGCTCCTGGTCAAACTCTGCCTGGGTATCCAGGTCTTTCAAATCAGTTTATTGCTCTCTGCCTTCTCCCTATCTAGGTGGCTTTGCAGGGTGACTACCTGCTCGGCACATGCCCTATTGAAATCTAATTGTTGCTCCAGCTTTTTCTGGCTCTGCAGTAGGGAGTCCAAACCTTCTTGGTACTCCTTCTGCAAGGCCAGAAATCTGGTATCCTGGTCCGCCTTTTCCTGTTGCAGCACATCCATATCCTCCTTTATTTTAGTGATGTACTGTCTGCTGTCCTTTTCTGACTCCTGGCTCCTGAGCAGCCTCTGCTCAGAAGAGTCCAGATCAGATTGGGCCTTCTTTAACGCCATCTGTTGCCTATTTGCCAGATCTTGGCCTTCAGCACATTTGTCCTGCATGGCTCCCATATATAGATACAAATATGCCGCTATCCTGGCAATCTTATTATGTTCATCTTTGGCTTTAGGGGCCATATATAGTTCACTCAGGGCCACATGTAGGGGACCCTGATCTCCCCATATATCTGACCCTGTTTCAGTGACCTGTTGTGTGATTGCCTGCAACCAGATGGTCCTGATGAGTCTACTCACCTCTCACAGATAGCTTATGTAAGAAGTGCTCTCTGGCTATTTTCATATCTACCAAGGTCGTCATTCTGGAATTTGACTTCCTTCCTGACTTACAGAAGTTTGTATTTTATCTTTCAAAACAGACCGTTTCCTTAGAGCGTTCCTTTGAGGGATGCTTTCACAGTGTAAAACAGCGTGGTGATCTAACCGGATATGTGTATCTGGTCAGTTGGCACACTGTATTAATCTGCACAAGTGGTAAATCTAACCCAGAATATCCCGGCTCCGAGCCCCCACTTTTGTAAGTGATATTCAATCAACACTACAGCTAAGTCAATGCCTAGTCTGGGATGCTGAGGAAAACCCTTATTGATGTATTTTTATATCCAGTTCAGTACTCTGGATGACAACCCTTGTATAACACCCCCCTCTTAGAATCCCCCTGACCCCACTGAGCCAAGAAATAGGCTTGTTTTGCAAATTAAAAGGTTTATTTGAAAATTTAAACAATATATATATCACGCTTCTATAAATAAATTGATAATGGATATTACACTTGTGAATATGAGCAGTAATCGGCAAGAGGTAACTATGAATAGGAACAGAAGATCAAGGTGGGAAAGAATGCTTTATATGGTTCAAGGAAACGCAAGGTGGAATAAAATGCAGTACAGAAATAACTTGTTATGATTTTAGCAAAAGGTAATGATCACTTTTTCTTTTGACAATTCACTCCCCCCTGTGCAATACCAGAAATGGAAGGAGAGCACACAGTCTTCAAGAATCCCAACAAATCACACTTTATAATGCAATACGCAGTTCCAGTTCTCCCAGCAAGCTTAGGGAAAACAGGGATGAGTTTTAAACACAGGCAAATTACTTTAATGTGGTTTGCAAGGAAGTGAAAAGGTGCTAAAATTGCTTTTAATTCCCTCTAGAGGTTCAGGGTAGGTGATGGCTACTTTATATTAGTTCAGGCTCACTTTAACAATACTCTATGAATGATTAGCAGATTGCAAACAAATTTTAGCAAAGAGAAGCAAAAAGCTGCTGATTTCTACAGATGAAGAAATCGGGCCAAATCGCAAATCGGGGTAAATTTCGCGAGTGCGTGTCTCGCGATTACGGGAAAAGTATAGGGAGTAGGAAGTCGGTTCTAGGTTCGTTGGAAAGCCTAGATTCTAAGCTTTCGTTCCTAGCCCAAAGGGTTCCTGAGATACGGACGATTAAATAAAGGTAGTTTTTCGGATTTAAAGTAAACTCAAAATGACAGGTGACAGCTTGCAGCTGCAGAATGGACAGGTGACAGTTGTGCAGCTTTAAAAATGACAGATGGCACGATTTCTAGGAGGCAGTTCTACTTACGTTAAAATAGTTTGGATTAGATTATTTTAACTAAGAGATTGGTTCTGCACAGTTCTGCTAGGTACTCGCAATATAAATTTGAACTAGGCCTCGTCACGGATCTGGTCAACACGTCCGGCTGCGGTTCTGTCTGCTCGGCGGGTCAATCAGGCACCGGTTCTGCTCACAGCGATCTGGGTCAGCTCTGTTCTGCTGGTCTAGCCTCTCTGGATTCTGGATGTAACACTGCTTTCTGGGTACTGTTATAGGTTCTTGCAAAAATTCTCGGCAAAAATTCAAACAGCTCGCCCGGCTGTTGAATAGTTTGGTTAGTTTTGAGGCCTGCTGAAGAGGATTCAGCTGGTGGATTCAGGCCTCTCTGCTATAAATTCTGGAGTTAATTTCTGCTACAGGTTCTGGAGATTGATGGATTTGAAGTCTGGATCTCTGGATGTGAAGTCGTCGGTCAGCATGCTCCGCCGCAAATGGAATTGAATCTCTCTACCTGTCCCAGCAGTCTCTTTTTATGTGTTTTGGAAAGTGGGTGTGTGCGTTGGTCATAACTAAACCTGCCCCTCTCACTTATCATTGGCCAATTCCTCCTCTCTCCCTTGATTGGGGGAAGGAAATGTGAGTCAGAGTGATGCTGTAGGTTTTATGGTCAGAGGAACCTCCCCTTGTCAGATTGCACACAAATCTATTTCTGACCCAAATACATATTTATCTATGTACCATTTTTCTAATATTATAGGTCCAGTTAACATATTTTCTGTAGCACCAAACCACCCGATCCCTGTCTTTGTACGATGTCGTGTCCACTGATGACAGAATTCTCCCCTTTTCATCCACATAACGACCTCTAAACCTTTCCAGATTTTACACAAAGGTGCACCAGGGATATGGGTTACAGATGATAAAGTGTCAGATTTTTAACATGCATACATTTGGAGTGAGACCCTATTCTCCGCTAGCAACCCCCCAGAATACAGCCCAGGGTCCTAACGCCTCTTAAAATGTTCACAGAAAAATCACAAAAATAATGATATTACTTATATAATTCTGACAAGTCCGCACTATGAGTTATCTATCTTTTTAAAATTATGCTCTGGTCAAAAAGGGGTGTGGCTTCCCACATCACAGGGTGGAACAACTGGTTTATCCACTTCCCCCAAGCCAGCTTGTTCAGAGGCACAGCTGCCCCCCAGTTTCTCCCAAGAGGAAGCTATTTTACGACGCCCCCAATATAACATTTGCCTGAGTCAAGGAAGTTGCATTGTTCTGTCCCTTCCGGTTCCCAGATGCTCCACCCCTAATCTAATCAGAGAGGTGAACTCCTTTTGGCAAGGGGCAGCAGGATGCAGCTAGGCCTGGGAAGAGTGGCTGTTGATCCAGTTTCAACTCCTGTCGGGGGTAGTTGTCAGGCAGAATTCAGTTTCATTAAGCCAGGTTTCAGCTAAATGTCACTTTTTGTTCCCAGTTTTCTACATTCAAATCAAACTGACAATTTTTACCTATACATTAAATAATTACTTCCTTGAAGTCATTTCAGAATATAGTTTTACATTGTATCCACCTCTTAACAAGTCTTTCCTTGGCCTGGCTTTGTTTCATTTGTTCAGTTTTACACAAAAGTCTGGTGGTTTTAAAACGCCCGCTTTCTGATAGTGGTGAGTACTGGTAATGCAACCATTTTTGGGATTAAGAAAATTAATTCCCCACAGTTCTGAGTTGCTTTTTGGCAATCAGCATTGCCATTCCCAATGGTTTCAGGCTACTGTGTGTGTAGCTGAATGGTGGTTTTAGGCAGTGCCCTCCTGTGCTCACAACATAGGCAAAAATGGGTGGCAGCCTATTCTTCATGTTTTCCCTGTGCACTCTCTGGGGAGTTCTGGCCATCATGATGTTTTCCATGCCAGTACTGCACAGTTTTATGGTAGGGCTTGGATGCATGGGTAAAAACATCCCACAAGCTCTATCGCGATCTTCCTCCCTGGTCTCACTCGGGTCGCCTTCTGCTCATCTCCTGAAACCAACAGAGACGCTATCATAAGGTTGGGTCATGCGTATACATAACTTCATCAATGCAGTTTTGCAATAAGACCCCTTGCGTAATCTGGATGGGATATAATGCTAGCCTCCTTGTCTTTAATAGAATCAAGACTACCCTGCGCTGTAAGCCTGGGCAATCTTCATTCTATGTCGAGACAGGAGGCAGGCATTATGCTTGTTCAAAGCTGTTAATCACTCTATTTGCTATCTGAGAGACAATCTTGTAATAAAAGGTCTTAAATGTATGCATTAGACCAATTGGATGACTTCATGATATCATGCAAAGGTACTCCTGCAGAAAAAGCAGTAGATGCCATAGCGCCTCTCGTTGAATGCGCACCAAACTGAGATAAGTCAATATCTGCCCAGTGCATCACTTCTCTAACCCATCTCGCAATTGTGGCTGTCGCTCCTGCGTGAAAAGGCTTCCTGCGTGAAAAGGCTTCCTGCGTGCAATTAAAAGCTGGGTGACTCCTCTAGGCCACTCTTGTGCCGTGGCTACCTCATAGACCTTAATACATTGCGCTACACACAGCTTGCTATTATTTGGGAAGTATGGGTAGGAAATAATCATGGAATCCGACTTAGTTCTGTTTGCCACGTTAAAGGTAACTCCCTCTGGATAGAAAGCTTTTTCTATCTCTAGTGCCTTCACGTCCGATACTCTCCTGCATTGTATTAGACATAGAAGCATGGCTAATTTCCCAGATAACTGAGACCGCGAAATATCCCTATTTTCCGGCCAGGCTCGAAATAGTTGAAAAACTACTTGCACATCCCAGACTACAGAGTATTTGGGCTCTGGGGGTTTCCGAATGTTCACTCCTTTCAACAGGTGCAGAACTGCTGGGTACTCCCCTATCGGCTTCCCTTCAATCTTGACATGGCCTACTGAGATAGCGGACCTGTAACCTCCTATCGTCATGTAGGCGCAGCCCTCTGTGAACTTCTCCGCCAAGAAATTCAGTACGTGCACTAAAGGGGCTGAAACGGGATTAGTACCAAAACCTGTGCATTAGACGGACCAAAGCTTCCGCGCGGCACCATAGCTCCTGATGGTGGAAGGTGCCCAGGAGTCCCTAATGCTGTCGGCAGCAAGTTGTGAAATGCCTGGCAGCTGCCATCGTTGCCTGAAACCCTGCATGCCATCAGGCGCAGGGAGCCCTCTACTACTAGATGGTGAAGCTGGCCGCTGGGGCCCTGAAGAATGTCGATCCTTTGGGGAAGTACTCTCAGGAAATCTGTGGAAAGTTGCATCACTACTGGAAACCATGGCTGGGACTTCCATATCGGAACTACCAGCACTATCTCTGCCTGCTTTCTGCGAACCTTCGCTAGTACCCTCGTCCGCATGAGAACGGAGGGAACGTGATGTGGACTGCTCCCGCCCACTGTTGCAGGAATGCATCTGTCCCCACTGCTGCTGGATCTATCCTCCAACTGAAGAACTTGGGGGTCTGAGTGTTGAACCTGGATGTGAATAGATCGGTGTCTATGGGTCCTCCAGATTTCCTCAATCTGCGCGAATACGTCTAGGAGTAGCCTCCAGACAATATTGAAAATTCCAATCTGGTACTATAGTCTGTGCACCTGGTAAGTATTCCTTGATCCTGATATCTGCTGCTGCAGTCAGTGGTGCCAATAGTCCTTCGCTAATTCGGCTAGCATCTTTGAGGAGGTTCCTCCTAGCTTGTTTATATAGCGGACAGACGAAATATTGTCCATCGTGAGGAGAACACAGCAATTGGCTCAGTCTCTGGTAAATGCCTGCACAGCGAATGAACCCGCCAGGAGTTCTCCACAGTTTTGTGGAAGCAAAGCTCCTCCTCGGACCACTTTCCTCCTGTTTCTAAACTTCTACACCGCGCTTCCCAGGCGGCTCTGCTCGCATTGGACTCTCAGTAGATCCGGGGTGTCCCCAAAGATTGCCCTGCCATTCCAGGATTCCATGTTCTACAGCCACCAGTCTAGTTCAGTGATGGCTTCCTGAACCAGGGTGACAAACTGATGGTACCCTAAGCCTCCTCTGAGATGCCTGATCTTCAATCTCTGAAGAGCTCTTTAGTGTAGTGGCCCAGGAATATCGCTTGAATTGAGGTCACGAGGAGGCCCACTATCTGAGCTAGATTGCGAAGTGAAATAATTCTTTGCCACTAGTGCCCTCAGTTCCTTCTTTATGGCCTTTATTTTCTTTGTTGGCAACTCGAGTGAGGCTTTTCTGGTATCTATAACAAACCCTAGAAATTCTACCCTCTGGGTGGGTCGAAGGTCCGACTTCTCTGTGTTTACAACAAAACCGAGAGAGGCTACTAGGTTGCATACCCATGCTGCTTGTTCTCGCAGGTCGGCGGCGCTCTGCCCTAAGATGAGGATATCAGGGATCCCCAACGTGTAGCTCAGGAGCAACATGTTGCTCACGGCACCCTAAATTGTTGCTCGCCAGTTGCCCTGGGCCATGGTGTGAAGGCCTAGAAGGGGGTGCTGAATGGATGAGACCTCAGTAGCACTGTAGTCAGGACAGAGTCCTGGACTGTGCAAGAATGTTGGCCAATGAGCCGCTGTGTTTCCAGCTGGATTATTTTTATACATGCAAGATTTGTTTGGTGCCACCATGCACATACTTCTTCAGTAAATGTCCTTACTTGTTATGGTAGTGTCATTGCTAAAACCCTGTCATCTCCAGTTACTTTGCCCAGCTGACAAATGTATTAATGAGTACAATATTTGAACCATGTTTGTGTCATGGAGAAAATTGGCATATTCTGTTCTTTGATACAACTAGTATGAGCATAATGGACAAGGAGGTGGTATGCATACCCAACTTTCCTTTATTAAATAATGTGCATGCACACTTTCTGTACAAGTGATGTTTGTGTTTGATCCCACCATGTATATTTATCGACAATATTCATTTTGGCGTCTCCTGTATTTATTATTACATAGTGTCCTAGCGGAAAAATGGTCTTCGTTTGATAACCTGCCCATCTAGCACATGGTTAATGGGCAGATACGGTAAATGCATGCCACATTTTTCATAATTAATTTGCCCTGTATTCCAATCCAATTAATTGATTGTTAATAGGTTTAAACTAACAAGTCAATTAATTGATTCAAATACTCAGTTAACAGCACCACACCCCTCTATGAAGTGGTCATCAAATGCTCAAAGGTTTGACCAATGTTTGCCACTAAGTCTTGTGTAAAATCCCTTTGGGCAGAGTAAATAGGCTCCAAATAATCGAGAAAGGTATTATTTCTATTCCTAACCACTTTTTCACCAATGCAACAGCCTTCTGGAGCTTTAATACACACCATTTGCAATAACATTCCCAAATAATTCTCAGGAGTTTAACCTCCAAAGGCCCAATGAAGTGATCTTTAAAGGCTACCATGTAATGACCTGAAGTACTAATTCATATATATATTTCTCCATTAAGTCAGCAACATTTAAAAACATGTTTCATATTTTTCATACAATTCACACAGAACAAGCCCAAAATAAAAAAACCACTTTAACACAATCAAACTTGCTATATATACAAGTCTGAACATTACAATTAATTATATATAGCATAGCTCCATGCATTCCACGCTTATGCAAAACAGAGAAACAACAGCAAATGAACAGAAAATGAACCAAATCTTTGACTCCTATTTTGCAAGCGCACTTTGTGCTTCCTCCTGCACACTTTCTTAATTTATTGAGGAGTGGGTACATTTCAACGTACCATTACCACCAGCCTCCTGCATTCTGGGAATCTTATTTGACAGATTTCTCCTTGCCATTTTATATGTGTATGTACGTCTGTATATAAGGCTAAAGTGAGCAGCCTGACTTTTTTTCCATCTGAAACGCTCTTACTTTTGTGGAGCTATTTTGAGGTGGCTTAATGCACCAAATGTAGTTATATTGCATCCCTATTCAAATGGACAGTGACTTACAACCGCCCATAACCACAAGTATTTCTCTTCACCAGGGGAGGCTACAATCGCACTTGCACTGAAATTCACTTTATGATTAGCAGAAAATCCCAGATGTGCTTTTAAAAAATAAGGAACATTCTTAACTGGCCTGACACTCAAATTGAACACCCCCAATTCGGCTCACAAGGGGCTAGCAGGTGTATCTGCAGGGAGACCTGCTATTTGGCCCAGGAATTTATTTTGCAACCCCTCCAAGAAATGACAGTTCTAACCACCCTAGATTTTGCGGCCTTAAAATCATGGAGCAGACCTTTGTCTTATATACCTCCAACTTCTCCAATCAGAATGCCGCAAACCTGAAATAACAACGTAAAAAGCCATTTAATCATTAATGATGCCTTTTCAGCTATCTTATTAAAATTACTGACGCAAGCACTGCTCTTTTAGAAGAGTAGGCTCAGATAAAAATGAGACTGCCCCCTCATCTCTACATTCATTTAAAAACTATCTACAAGGTTTCACCCTTTGCCTGAACACCATCATTTCTATTTTTGTTATATGTAATTTCAAACTGTAATTCCAAAATAGTAACTTGTGTTTAGCAGGCCCTGTTGGAGACCTGCAGGGGGCAAGGCCAAATGAGTTGTGTCTTCTGCATAAGGGTGCATGCTATAAAATAAACCCTTCAGGTGGATTAACTTTCCTAAGAGAAGTACTAGAATCAACATCCAAAAGGAATACATTGGGACCAACTGACATCCCTGCTTGTCACCTTTATTTGTGTTGGAAAACAATGTATAATTCCACAATCTTGTATTTTGGACAGATGTTGAGATGTCTGCGTATCACGTTGGATAAGACGTAAAAAACCATTAGTGACCTGTAAGAATGTAGAAGTAGGACTCGGACACGGTGGGCTGATGTTGATTGACATATACTTTTATTGAAAGGAAAAGGGTGGGGGACTGGGGAAACTCCTGCCTTTCCCTAAAGCTAAGAGGGGTTTCCCATCCTTAACCAAAACTAAGGAAACTGCCAGTATGTCTTGTCTAAAGTAAATAGTCCACTGTCTGTCACAAGTCCGAAGCCTATTTCCATCCCTCACACTATTTACTAACGTATAAAAAACAAAATGTCTTCTTAATTCAGAAGAATAGGTTGTAGATCCAATCAAAGAGTTCCATATAACACAGGTTCCAAACCCAAAGTTCTTAAATGTAAAACAGAGTTCCATAAAGTTCTTACACATTTCTCTGTTGCACAAACTTCGTAGCAACCTGGGCAACAACTCCCTTGTCCTGGTTCCTTCTCTTGGCAACTCTGTATTTATTGGACCACAGCCAGGGGCAATGACTCCTTTGTCTTGGTTCCTTCTCTTGTAGGTCCTAGATCTCTGCCTTTCTCTCTTTCTGCTTGGGCCAACTTGGTTCACTTCCCTGCCAAGTGTGGTCCTTAGTAAATTACTCTGTGGTTTCCCTTCTTCTCATGGGATTGTGCCCCAGACCTCTCTTTATGTTTGGGAACTGGGAGCCCTCTTCTCCCAAGAACCACCACGAGGAAGATGACTTGTGTGGTTCTCGTGTAGTGGGTCCCAGACACCTTCTTTGTGTGCGAGTACTTGGAGCCCTTTCCTCCCAAGTACCGCCACAAGGAAGAGGACTCCTGTTGCTTTCGTTTGGTGGGTCCCAGACCCTTAAGTTTCTCTTGTTGGGGGACAGACATGGTTCACATGCCTGCCAGGTACTGTGACTATTAAGATGCTAACTGCACCGTCTTAGTTTCCCACCAGCCAGCCTAAGTGCTCCCCTTTGTAGTGGGCTCTGGTCTGCCCAGGAACACTGCAGTGTCAATCTTTCCCAGGACAGCGTGGTCTTCCTTTCACGCGCTTCCCTGTCTGCAGGAACACCGGGAGCTTCTCTCTGCCAGCTCGCCTTTCGGTCCTTCCACTGTGGACTGGCCCTTGTCCTTCCAGCTCCTCTCTTGGCAACCTGGTGTGCTTCCTTGCACTTTCCTGCACCGTGCTGGCTCCTGCAGCTCCTTCATGAAGGACTAGACAACTTCTTCCTGAGTCCCTCATCCTTTTCTACTATGCATTGACCAATGAGCAGCCAGCAACAACTAGACTGCTCATTGTGGTTCTTAGGAGAACTCTTCATGCCTCCGCTCTTCCTCTTCATCCCAGTACTTATTCCAAGTTATCTAGAATGCTCATGTTGGTTATGCAGAACACTCTACATTCCTCCATGCAGCTTATTTGTCTCAATGGTTGTCAATAACATATCTTTCAACTCTTCCCCATTCTTCCTCGTCTCAGTATTTCTAACCTTGATCTCCCTTGGGTCAGTTGTGCTCTTCATAGTCCCAGTACGTATCTACGGAAGGGGTTGTTCTTTGGGTTATAGAAATGGGGGGGAGGGGTCCTAGGGTCTCGTGATTGGCGAGTATATTGCGTTCTCAGGGTAGGGTTGTTCCTAGTACAGAAGGGGTTTCCTCTCCCATGTGATTCTCTCCCTGTGCACCACCCTCAGGGGATCTATTGTACCGAGGACGTACCGCCCTGGCCACATGGGAATGGTCTCCCCCATAGGGGAGAAGGGACAGCATCCACAGATTTGTCACAGACTCCAATAAAATGTAAATTCTGCCACATTATGTTTCTATCAATCAAATACCGACGAAATCCACCCTGGAGTGCTACGGACTCCATAATTGGGGACTAACACCGCCAAACCACCACTTGGAATCTGGCAGTGATACCACTGGACCAAGTAGCAGTAACGGTACCGTTGAGATGCCAACAAACTCGTAATAAGCCCCAATGTCCAGTAAGGGAATTGGCCTATAACCTTGAGGGGCTGGTGTTCCAAGAAATACTTGTCTAAGGGGATGGCATAATGCCTGTCTTGACAACAACAATAAACATAAAACGATTTGGTATCCTTCAAAAAAAGCTTCCTTTTTTTCTCAAATTCTTTTTTTCTTACCGCAATTTTTTATGCCATTTTGAAACTATAAATCTGACCAGCAGTGTACACACCCCTCATTAAATCATGGTTCAGTTTTCTTTTCGAGATTCTACATCGAACCATGGTGCATCCTTTTTTATAACCTGGAACTCCTGAACTTGGGGGCACGGTTTGCCAATACCTCTGTCCTGGATAGTTTCTCCTAAAGACTCAGACAAACTGACACTTTCCTTTGTGGCCTCTGAACTGTTCAACAGTTTTAAGAGAATATGTTAATTTCTTGTGAATTAGTAATTCTTTCCAATGCCTCCTTTTCGAGCGTAGGCATCGCCAACCAGCCTCTCTGGCTGTCAGATATCTTCTCTGTGGTGCCTACCCTGGCCATTGGAAAATGAACTCGAGAGGATTGTGTTTACTATTTGATCAATAAGAAATGTAACATTTCATAACATTCCTTAAGAAAAAAAACATCCACTATACAGTCATCAATGACTTTGGAACAGTATTGCCGATCTTGCATGCTTAGGAATGCACCATTTGCCATTAGAGATCCCATAAAATCCTAGGCATAATCTCATGCTCAGTTTGTGGCCATTTTTACTGTCCATACATTTGCACTAATATTTTGCTCGGGAACCTGAAACCCCTGTTAATGTTTATTTACTCCTACTCTATTTTTGAACAGTTGGACTGGTCCTATATGTCTATAAATGTACTACTGACCACTCAATTGCCTCAACATTCCTTGTAAACACCCACTTAACGTCAAATGAAGTTAAAGGCCTTGCACATTTCCTTGACTAGAATAAGACGTGGTCTAGATAACAATTAAGTACTGCAAATTAAATGTTCTATATGCAGTTTTAATTTTGTTACATTTCTAATTTGTGTTGCAAACAATTTGTCTGCCAACTGTGCGCCGATATATTCTGTCGAAAAATGGATGTTGCTCACCATTTAATTTGATATGCCAATGTTGCTCATTGCGCACAAAAGGTTGGGGACCCCTGGTCTAGATAGAAAATGATCCTGATCCCTCTCTCTTGAATGGCTGCCACCACTGGACGCATAATCTTGGTGAAGGCCCATGGTGCAGACGCTACACCGAAGGGGAGGCATGTGAACCTCCAGATCTCCGAGCCCCACCGGAAACGAAGGTATCTTTGATGTTCTACCGCTATCGGGATAGTCTGATATGTGTTCTTGAGGTCTAACTGGACGAGCCGGTCTCCTGTCCTGGGTAGGTCTCGCAGGAGGTGTATCCCCTCCATTTTGAAGTGCCGTACTCGACCTACTCGACCTACTCGTTCAAACTCTTCAAGTTTCTCACTGGTCTTCCTTAATCTCCTCTGTGCACAAGGAAAATGTTGCTGAGGAAACCCTGGTGCTCCTGCACTTCTCGCTCTATCGCTCCTTTGTCTGCTAGACTGCGTAACTCGCTGGAGAGCAGCTCCTGCTTCTCCAGGGGCATGACTATCGCTGCTAGTTCTTGCGCCTGCGAGGGGTAAGCACTGATGAGTAAATTCTAGTCGCATGCCTGAAATTGCTTGCAGTACCCAAGCGTTGTTTGATAACTTGTGCCATGCATGCCAAAACAAGAACGTCCTGCCCCCCTCTTTTGGGGGTAACTGTCTGTATGTTACTCACCGCCTGGTGTACTTTGTTGTCTGTAGGTGCCTCTCCCCCTGCGGTTCCTGGGGAAACGGGCTCTGGCTGGGAAGAAGCTACCTTGCTGATGGCTCTCCCAGTATTGTGCTCTGGGTCCTTGGGGTCTTCCGTGTGCTCCGAAACGACCGGACGCCCGACCCCTTTGCCACCCGGTCCCTGCGAAAAAACCTGTCCAGGGAATATTCTTCGGATGGAGCTCTGCGCTTTTTCAGGGGCGGAATATGTCCTGACAAATTGCGCCATTTTCTTGACGAAAGCATCAGTGAACAATAAGCCTTTTGCGTACTCCCCCCGCTTCGTGCGAGGCTAGTTCGCTAAGCTTGTCTATTTTCAACACTCCTTCTCCTCCTTTGAGCTGAAAGGGCACAGTTTGCGTTGCCCAATAGATGGACTGCTCGCTTGGCCCAGCTACCTAGGGCTCAGGCATCAACAGGATTGACTGTGTACATGGCCTTCTTGGCCAGATCCATGATTTTAGTGAGCGGGCCTGCCTGGTCTAGTAGTTTGTCCTGACATCCTTTCCACACTCGGTCCACCCCTTTTCTAATATCCTTTGATGCCTTTGTGACAAAGGTAACCATCTTTGGATCCAGGTCTGGAGTATCAGTCACTTTACCCGGCAGTTCACGCCTAGGGCACTCTGCCCTCATCTTGGACCGGACTTCTCTGTCCAATGGTTTTCTCATGTGTTGTGCCATACACTGTGCCACTGTGGGCGATGGCACCCACTGTGCTCAAAGAAAGGCCCCCGCAGGGTTCTAGCACCGTTGAGTGACTGCGAGCTGCTGTGTAGCAAATGCAGTAGAGCGGCAGGGCCAGCTGCCTAACGTGGGCGCGGTCGCCTGCGGCTCCGGCCCGACCTCCTGAAGTGAGAAAACAAAGCGGCACAAAAAGGAAAATATTACCGCGTATTACAATGGTCCCGCTCGCGTCTATAAACAGTGGATATGCCGACGTGGGCGCCACGTTACAGCAACTCTAAATTATTCTTATACTGACCATGTAAGGTATTCAGCGCACGTGCGTTATTACAAATAGATAAAACATAACTACCATAATGCCAATATATCAATGCCATTAACAACGTTCCATACAGTAAACCTGCTAAAGATCAACTTATCTGTGAAAGCAGCAACAAAGAAAGAGGAGTTGAGCTTTCAATGGGGCTTGTAGGCAAGGATTGAGCCTGATTGGACAGAAGGGTCAGACAGAACTACCCGAGGATTATGGGGATTGGTAGTTCCCAGAGACATTTTACCTTGGTATTAAAACTCCTCCCCCCCCCCTTTTTTTGTGTTTTAGTCTCCAGAGGAGCCCGGAGGAAACAAAAAATGTGTTGTCAAGTTTTAAAGAAGTTTAAAATGTTATAAATTTGAAATGCTATGAGAGCAGTAATAAAGAAGATAAAGCATAATCCTCGCCTCCTGTCTCGACATATAATTGCATTAGGCAGATTGCTTTGGGGTACCGCAAGTGAAGGGCGAGGGGCGTATGGGCAGCTGGAGTAAAACCAGGACAGGGGACTGTCAACAAATAGGTAATTCACAGTAACTTTGATTCTTTAAACCAGTATAAGTTCAAGGTAAGTGGAGAAGAACACAATAATGTAGTTGCTAGAGCAACCGTTAGGTGCCAGTTCAGTGCTATAAGTGCAAAGCAGATTGGCCAAGAATAGGCTTTTAGGGCAGCAGATCAGGGTACCTAGCATGGGATCTGTAAAATGTTGTAAATAAGACAACCCGAATATAGACGGGATGAAGGCGAGATGGCATTCCGGTTTTCTAAAACTGATTTATGGCCCATTATTTCAGTTTCCTAAATCATAGTTGTTTGTCTTCAGTTTTGTTGTTCAATGTTAGGTTCAACAAAGAGGGGGCCACTGAATTGATCGTAGGGTGGCCAAGTTTCTTTTACTGGCAGGTAGTACTAGAGAGTTGTATAGCCATTGTGGATTTTTGTTTGAGTGGGGGTGGGTGCATTTCTTGATGAAAGTGTTAATTCTGCATGGGCTGATACCTGGGATGGCTGTGTGTTTGATGCAGTGTACTCCAATGTCTATGCTTTTCTTCAAAGGAAGCCAATGTAAGGCCTTCTGTGCTGGAGAGATGTGATTGCATGGTTTTAGCCCCAGGATCAGCCATGCTGCTTTATTCTGTATGAGTTGTAGGGTGTGTACCATGCGTTTTGGGAGGCCTAGATATACACTATTGCAATAATCCAACCTCGCCAGAACCCTAGTGAGCTCCACCTTCTGCTGCATGTTCTGTAAGTGTAGAATCCATTTGAGAATGTAATGGTAGAAGTGTCAGGATTGAGATCCCTCTCTGATCTGTTTGTTGAAGGAGATTCTGTTGTCGAAGAAGTCCAGATTATTGGCCTTCTTAATGGGGGGGTCAGTAATAGGCCTATGGTAGGATGCCAGTTGAAAGCGAGATTCTGGACTGTTTATTACCACAAAGATGTTTTCAGTTTTGAACGCCTGAACACAGAGATGGTTGTCAGTCACCTAATTGTGTAATATCATCAAATAGGATGAGATATCCTGGGCCTATTTCATCATGTTAGGTATTTTGAAAGTAATTTTCATGTGATCGACCTGCATCTTAAAGGACGTGGAGAATTATTCCAGCATTTCTACCCATGGTTTTAAATAATCCTTTAAACAGCCAAGGAGTTAAGACTGAGGCTGGGGAGCACAGAGGGGGTGAGCAGAGATGAGGATACATCATACTTGAAGTTGAAAGGTGGGGCGTTGAAGGGATTGGATCTGATCAAAGTAATTCTGTCCTGAAGAAAGGATGTGATCCACCCTTGGGAGGTCACCAAATAACTGCTGGTGTGTCTGCAACAAGACTTGATAATATACAAGTCAAAGCAGTCAAAAAGAAACAAGGCAACAGGGTAATTACCACCTATAGTAAACGGAAACACTTACTTCATATGCAGCAGGGCAGTTTCAGTGCTGTGGGAAGGCCAAAGCCAAATTGGTTAAGTTTAAGGAGGCACTTAGACTCCACTTATTTCAAGAGTTGGAGTACTGCAACCTTCTCTAACAGTTTGGCAATGACCATGTTGTTTATTTTGGGGCAAAAAGCAGCCTGTACATTTGGTGCTGCGGTAGGGTTTCAGTAACGTGTTGATAGTTGAAATCTTTAGGCATGAACCTGTGAGTTAAAAAGATATTTATCAGAGCTGTGCACAATGGGGCTAGCATAGTCCTATTTTCTTTAATGATGATTGCCGGACGGGTGTATGTTTTGTTCAGATGAAGTATTAATTTTAGTCCGTGTTAAGAAGGTCTTTGGCTGACATAGGGCAATAGTGCTGTTTCATGGCTTTGTGTTTTCCACTGGATAGTATGATCTGGACTGATGAGCAATGTTAACAGAAATGTCTTTAACCACTGTGAAGAAATCAGGGAATTCATCACTTCTTCCTTAGGGAGAGCCATCCCCTATGAGGCTAGGGAGGAAAGCTTGCTAAGCAAGACTTTCCCTAAGGGTCTGGGAAAGTGGGACCTCCCTGGGAGCGACGACTCCCCTCTAGGGGACAAGGACTCCCAATCCTATAAGGAACTCCCTATGAGGAATACTCTCTCTGCATATATGGGAGTGGAAAACACTGCTGTTACGTCTGTTTTGCCTTCTAACCCTATTGACATTACTCCCATATTGTTGGCTCATGGTAGTGAGGGAATTGCCTTGAACTCGGCAGCTGACGAAAAGCAACACACCCCTTTGAAGTACAATGGTGAGAATAAAGAGACAAGGAACCTTGAATGGAGGAGGAGGAAGAATCGTTTGCAGAGGCGCGCCTCTGGCGTGCGAACGCCCTGGAGGGGCGGAGCCGTGCTACACCACGGAGCTAGCGTTAGCGTGGGGGAACTGAAGAAGTGAGAAGCTGGAATGCCAGCACAGAGAAGGGATACATGGCCGAGACGGCAATGGAGACAAGGGATGAAGCGTTTTACCTGGTGTCGTGACCACGCTGCAGCCGTGATCGTCCTGGGAGCTGCAAACCAATGCAGAGACTAGGGGAAAACTGAGGAACTGTGCATTAGACCCAAACAATCAATCCAAGGAAATCATAGCGAGAAGCACAGGTTGCAAGGAAAACTGCTTTAATGCATGCAATAAAACGGCCAGGAGAATCAGTCCGCTCTGTGGAACTGAAAAACTGAAAACTCGACCCGTCCACATTGGGTTACTGAATTTAAAGGCAAAAACCACAAGATTAACATACAATACAAAATATTGGTTAGTAAAATCCTAGTGACGTAGTGAGGGCATCTACCTGCAGACACTCTAATTGAATAATCAGCAGAAAAACTGAAACCAACCCCCTGTGGCAACAAACTTGAAACATTGAGCTTCTCTCCCATGGAACCTGTCCTCTTGGCAATCCCCTCGTTCTCGGGCCTTGACGTCTCCTCAAACTGTATCATACTTGTTGCAACTATCTTAGTGTAATATGTGATTGTCTCGGCACACAGTGGTCTAGCCAAGACCCCATATCTCCTGGGAAGAAGGTGGCCTCATGAGAAGTGTAACTAAAGCACCACACTTGGCAAACTAATTCTTCATATTTAGCCACCCTACCATGTACTCAGCAGTCCCATGACTCGACAGAGGGCAGTAGAACCACTGCCTGGTTTAGCTTATGGCACCATCTCTACACAAGGTCTTTGTTCATATTGAAAAAGTACCCTTTAGTAACTCTTGTGTTTATCTGCTGTGTGCCAAGGACAGCCATTATTACTTTGCGGAATGCTCAAATGTCCTGGGAACAGCTTCATGAGAAGGGGGAAGTCTGGGCATAGTTTTCGATAGCTAGTGGGTGTCCTGCCCATGAACCAAAGGCTCTGGCATCATGGTTTTCTCTGAAGGGAAGCAGGACTGCAGTTTGATTTAAGTAAATGGCAGAGCATTCAGAAATTGACCTAGTGTTGTGATTGGCAAAACCATCCACTTAATGTCAGTAGCTACCTCTAAAACAGGAGACCCTGTCAATTTAGTGTTAGACATTAGGCCTAAAGTGACAGAATGGTGTACTTGGTGGTGTCAGGACGATAGTGAAATGCCAGAAGGGCATAGTTCAAGAAAATGGCCTAACCTTGGTCAGCTTGTCAGTGCTCCTCATGTGGATACAATTCCCTGGACCTATATTTCCTGTTTAATTTGGTGTGTTGATAGTACATCCCCATTTCTACATTCACCCTTTAGTTGATTTATTAACTACTTTTCTCTTATCTCTTATCCTTTCAAAAAGATTGACTGGCACCCAAAGCTTCCTAACATTTCTTGGTTCCTCTGTATACTCTTTTGGGCTACATGGCAAGAAAAAACAATCCCCATCTCCTTCACAATCGACCTATGTCTCTATATAATTCTCAATATCATGTGGACGGTCAAAAAGTGTGCCTGGTGGCCCAATTGGGAGGTCTACTCTAACCATGCAACGCTTGGCCTCACCAGTACTTCCAGCTTGTGTTTCAACAACTTTCAAGAGAGGTGTGTCTTTAATAGGTTGCAGTCCAAGTGGCATCATTGGCATAACCTTACTAGCTATTTTCTTACAGCATCCTGCAATCATCTGACAGCTGCAAAAGAACACAAGTAACAAAACCAGCACCGATATCAGTAATTTAAAAACAGTATTAATCCAGGAATGTACTCAATAAAAAATCGATGTCAGTTCGTCATGTGCTGTGGTCCACCCTCCCTTTTCATGGTAGTGTGCAAATTATGTAATGCATCTATGGCTTGGGTAAGTGATGCATTGTCCGCGTCATTTGGAGGTATGTAGGTACAGGATGTCCCTACCTTGGCGCAAACACCTCCTTCCATGGCAGTGAGGGGGTCCAGCACATACCTGTTCTAAAGAGTCACTATTCTAATGAGCTCCTACTTAATAGTGTCAAGGCCCTTTTCAGTTTAGTTGGCCATCTGTATGAGTTCCCACATGGTTATGTGGAACCATTTTGCATTGGCTGCTCCTTTTATTGCTGGTGCAAAGATTGAAGCAAAGAAAGTTTCGGCCTTTCTGAATAGTCGATACTCAGTTGGTATCTCTTCTAATTTTTTGCTGGATTCTTCTGATAGGTAGTTGCTTCGGCAGTGACGCTGCAGGCCCAAGGAGCAACAGCCATGTGGATGGAAATTGTGAACCAGTTTTGTAATGGGGTGCTCGTGGATGGCTGTAAAATTGGCATTGGTGACCACCAGCATCAGGGGATTGCAGGATTGCCAACGAACATACACCTCCCCAGGACGGTGGTGATTGCAGATAGTCCAGTCATCCGCGGACCATGTAGATACCCATTAGGTCTGCAGGTGCAGTTTGGAGGTGGGGATGCTAACCGTCTTGCCACAGTTCGTATTATTCCCCAAAAATGTATTGCCAATGCCTCTGAAATACAGGAAGAATACATGTCCATTACTTTAGTGGGTTTGTACTGGTCAAGCCATGTCCAACTTTTAACATACTAATTCCAGATACAAGGACAGGTTCCATTACTTTCTGATACTATCTCTTTAGCAGCCCTGCCATCCCTTCTGCTCTGCACCCAATCGGGCCTTCATCCCATTTATCTTGAAATAAAACAGCTCCTTTAATCTGTAACCTCGGTCTGTCGTACTGCGGCTGGCCCCTGCCTGTACCTTGAGAACAATGGGTGGTGCTGTGAAAATGACCTCATTCTTCCTAGCTCCTTTCTCCACAAAGTCATCCCCCTCTTCCCTTTCCTAGAAGCTTTAGTATCATTTTGTTCCTATTCACTTTCTCGGTCAACCCCTCGATCTTCACATAGGTGTCCTTATATATGTGTCAAGCAGTGTCAACTAGGTGCACTAAACGTTGTGCTTCCATTGGTGTTATTTCTTGTGGTAGAAACAGTCCAGGCATGGCTGTTGCATAGGGGATCAATGAGTAAACAAAACGGGGCTCGCTCGATTTCTCCCTTCTAACCACTCTCCTATGTCTGTACCACAAATTGTCATCTGCATGGTGATGCACATCACTAGATCTATCTAGTAGAACGTTTGGGTTAGTGATATCTGTTAGGAAAGATTTCCCTTAGGTGCAATTTCCCCTCCATTTGTGAACACCCCCCCCCAACCTTTTTGCTTTTGTTTGGAGTACCTAACCTGGCTTTTTCCAGTGGAGCACAGTCTTCAGCTGCACTCCTCTGGGCTTTCGCTCATTTGTTATGGGGAAACTAACACGTCCTTCAGACTGTCTGTACTGGGAAACTATGTTTCCCTTAGTCTTCGACTTTGTTGCCATTTCTTGGTAACATTTTATCTATGTGCCAAATACCTTACAATACCGCGCGTAGGGGTCCTTTTGTTTTATGGCCTAGCCACCTTTTAAGGATTTTTTGGTGTTTGTACAAGTGTGCCTAGGACGAACTGTTGGCAGCAGTTTACTTTTAAAGTATTTCTACTTCGTTTTTATGGACCATACTGCGTTTGGGGCAAGACTGTGGCCAGTGCTGAAAAAATTGCCATGCCGCGAAGTCTTTTGTTCTGTCCTATGGCCATTTTGTCCTTTTGCCTTCTCCCGGGTCGAGAGACCCAGGTATTCCTTATTTAGGCATGCAGCCTTCCGCAAAAACTCATTATTCGCTGGCTTCTGCATGTCATGTGTGGTAGTGTCCAGGAAGTGGGTTGGGCAATCCACACTACTGGTGCCAGTATGTCTGGTAGCCATGAGTGACTGGAACCACCATGGGCCAAGATTGGCCCACGTCTGGTGTGCACGCAAGAGAGCAGATCTTCAATTGGCTATCTGAGATTTGAACACAAACCAAATCTTGAATAAGAGAAGGGGCTCTGCATCCATTCCAGGTATAAGGAGCCAAGTATCCTTAACAAGAAAGCAGACTTGAGGAACCACCAGTGTCGTGCTTGGAAGTTTTGGCACTCTGACCCCGCTGTTGTCCCGTTGGACCCCTGTTTCTTCATCAAACTAAGAAGGCCTGCCAGGGCGACTTCGCCCCTTTGGAGTAGTGGGAACAACTACTCCCGGCTTCTCCTACTTATCCTCAAAGAGCCTCTTCGGAAGTGTTCCTGGGCCATCCCATGAACTGACTAGCTCGAACCAAGGGTATCGAACAGGAACGCTGCTGTCCCGAGTTTAGACTCGAGAATCTGGGAATCACTAGCTTGTGGTCCTGGGCCCTCTCCCACCAAAATCCATTGTCTTAGCTCCTCTGGGTCATGATTTACGAGAGTACACCATGCTGCAAGCATCTGTTGTTCCTGCGTCGCCCCGCTGTGGTGACCATCGCTGAAAGTGCCTGCAGTTCTTGCCTACTGTGTCCTGAGATGTGCTGCACTGGAACTACCTTCTTTCCCCTTCGAGAGCTGAGTAAAGGCTACTGTCCTGCCGCGGACAATAGTCCCGTCCCGCAGTCGCTGAGAGCCAGAGCATCCTGGCACTGCAGCATTACTACCATCGAGCGAAGTGGGCTAGACTGCCAAAGTTTGGCCGGACTGTGTCGAGGGTCGGTGAGAAAATGTCCTAATTACCGGTGGCTCCCTGGCACATCCATCCCTTTTTACACACAAGTGGCCCTCAGAAGACACTCTGGGGTAGCCTGTGCTGCCCAGCTATTCCCGAACTCCGAAAGTCGCGGGGGAGGAGGGACCAGTGGGGGGAGGGGGGAGAGCACACACACAAGACCAAAACAACACAAGGCATACATTTTTTTTTTATAAAATCTTGCTTGGTCTTCTTGTGCCTGAGATGAAGTCTTATCCTTATGCTCAAATGGCTATTTTGTGTTAATAAAAGTGAAAAAACGAATACTCCCCTTCTCTCTATTCCCCACCAGTCCTGCTAATTTGGGGGGTAAGAGGTTGCACGGGGAGCTGGTGTCTCTCCGGATGTCACTTGTGGCCAGCTAAATTGATAGTTTTAGGCATGGCATAGACCACTTTGTTGGTTCCAGTGAAGCGTGGTTCTTTCCATTTGTGGGCAAACCTCTAGATGAACACTTGATCACCTGGGAAAAGCTGTTGTTCCTGCTTCTGCTGTGGTAAGCCGTTCTGCGATGGAGTGCTCTGTTGCTGGTGGCGCCCAATCCGGCGATCAATCAATTCAATAGATTTGATTAGGTCCCTAAGGTACCCCTGAAAATCATCCCCCAGAACCTGCGCAGCTGTGTGGTCAGTGCGGGTATGACCTTTGTATGCATCCTTCTGCCGGTCACTATCTCATGGGGTGTTAAATGATGGTCAGAACCCGGTTGGTTTCTTAAAGCAAAGAGAGCCAAGGATAGGCAATGCAGCCAACTATTCTTCAACGTATCACACAGTTTGGCATGTCTTTGCTTTAGTAAAGCATTGAGGTGTTCTACTACCTCGTTTGCCTTGGGGGTGGTAAACGCTGCAAAGCCTGTGCTTTATTCTTAGCAATGATATTGCTTATTTATTGATGAAATGGCTTCCGTTATCTGATCTTATGGCGTCCTATACTCCCCAGTGGGGAAACACTTTCCACAACAGGAACATTGCAGCACTCTATGCTTTAGGGTGGACCCAGGGTCCAGCCTCTATCCAATCATGATAATGGCCAAACAACAACAATGAGGTAAGAATAATTATTGCACGTGTTAACCATGCCCACATGGTCTATGTGCAGGTGTTTGAAGGGGCAGGGTAACGTTCCCTTAAGTGTTTTGAGTGTGCAGCCAAGGCTGTGTGTCCTGAAAATAATGCATGTTTTTATTTCTTTATTTCTCATTTGTGTAGCGCACAAAACCCTGAGGTACCTGGGCTCATTTAGCTTAAAGTCTGTTACCGTGGTTACTTACAGAGGTAGCAGGTTAGTCATTTCATGGAAAGCTTGCAAGGAGAATAGCTTGCTGAAGAAGCTTGCATTGGTTACAGGACCTTTGCACAGGAGAACTTCTCCTCAAGGTACAGGGTGCTACAGCAAAACATGCAGTTACAGGTAGGTAAAAAGCCACATACGTTTAGGTGAACGATTTGGAAAGCCTCACCTCATGGTACTGGGTGCTACATCAAAACATGCTGTTACAGGGTCAGTCATAAATTTGGGTGCATGATTTGGAGAGCCTCGCCTCATGGCACGGGGTGCTACATCAAAAACATGCTGTTACAGGTAGGTAAAAAGCAACATAAATTTAGGTGCACAATTTGGAAAGCCCCACCTCATGGTACAGGGAGCAGGCTGGCAGCAATACTGAATTTGGAGGCATGTGCTGGATGATGTAACTGATCAAGGGCAACAGTGAGGAATGCTTTGGGTATGACAGGCTTTCCTAAAATATTCTGTCTCCAGATGAGGTCTTTTGGCCATATAGAGCATCCCCTTTCAATCCTTCTTTTCTTTCTCTGGCACTTGTGCTTGTAACTCAATGAGTTGTTTGTGCGTAAGTGCATTGTAGTGTACTCTTATGTCTGTGTGTTGTGAAAGCGGTGATGCTGTGTCAAACGGATTTTCTAAATATGCAGCTGCTTTTGCTGCTAAATCTGCTCTGTGGTTTTCGTTTGCTATCTGGTCCGTGCTCGCTATGTGCGCAGTGCATTTCACTACTGCTACTGCTGTGTGGAGACGTAACGCATCTATGAGGTTGGACAGTAATTCTGCATGCTGTACCTGTATGCCATCTGATTCATTTTTTTTAACCCCCTACTGCGCCATCTAGACAGGCTTGAGTGTACCAGAGATGTAACATATGCTGACTCAGAATAAATAATTGTGAGCCACCCCTTGCATAGCTGCAATGCTTTTATCAGTGCTACTAGTTCTGCTGCTTGCGCCGAGTAATGTGGGGGTAATGGGACTCTGCCTTTCACATGGTACTCGCCACCCTCAAGACTTACTACTGTTACTCCTGTGTGCCTGGTTTCTGGTCTATTGTTGATGACCCATCTGTGAAAAGCGCCATCCCTTCCTCGAGTGAGTCCTTGCATGAGGCATGTCGTCTGTGGTATCTTTGTATGTGGCACAGTCCTGTACTATGTCATTCTCTTGTATTACAAAATAACCAAATTATTATCTATTCTGCAATGAATGTAGCTGGATTGACAGCGTGACACCTCACTACTTGTTTGGAGGGGTTTGTCAAAATGACTTGATATCCTGGCGCTCTTTGTGTCGTGAGTGTAGATTTTGATTTTTCTAATATTGCAAAAACAGCATGCTCTATTTGAAGGGTCACTGGGCATCCCATAATGATGGTGACTGATATCTCTATGGCTGCGCCTGACCATTTGAATGTGAAAACAAATAGAAATGCTTTTTGTGATCTGGTGTGGCTAGAAAAGGGTAGTTATTAATTGTTTTTTGGAGTTGCTGAAATGCCTCAGTCGTTTTGTCTATACAGACAATTGGCCCTTTTATTTTCTATGCCTCTTTAAGCCCTTGCATCAGTGTTGGTGTAAGATGAATAATCAAATATCCAAGCACAACAGCAATTACATAACCCCCCCAAACCGTTGTAATGCTTTATCGTGGTAGGTGTCTGTGGGTTGTGTACTGCTGTGGCTCACTCTGCCGTTGTTTTCCTTGCTGATGATATTATCTGTCACAGGTGTACTATCTCCCTTTGACAATACTGCAACATCTCCTTGTCCACTTTATAGCCCTTCGCTGCTAGTAATGTCAGGCGCTTCACTGAGTCGTTTCTGCACTGCTCCTCTGTTGTGCTGCACACTTAAAGATCATCTACATATTGTATTACTGTGCCCTGTGTCTGTATGTCTCCTAGGTCCATCTGTGGTATTCTGTTAAAAATGCTTGGTGATTCGCAGTACCCTGGAGGCAAACAAGTGTGTTGGAATCTTTGGCCTCTGTAGGTGAATGTGATAAGGGGCTGGGAGTCTGGGTGTAATGGGAAAGAGAAGAATGCATTCTTAAGATCTACCGTGCAGTGCAGCGAGTTTCTTCTGCTGGAATATGGCAAAGGATGGTGGTGGGATTATGAACCACTGGGAATTCTGCTTCTACAATGTTGTTCAAAGGGCACAAATCCTGAACCATCCTACAAGATGATTCTTTTGCTTTTCTGACTGGTGCACATGAGGATTCTGATAACTGCTGCAAAGCTACAATGGTTGGTTAGATTCTTTGGTCACAATCGCCATATCTCTTGTATCTGTTGTATGTAAGCTGCAGGTCCTCACCTGCCTTCATCGTGCGGGCCATAATAGAGTTCTTACCTGCCCTATCTGGGTATGTATCCCTCAAGACGTTCCACACCTGTACTCAACAGTGGTTAAAGGGAGTGCCATTATGTATGGCGTCGCGGAGCATCACTCCCTTAAACTCTGCCTTTCTCCAAATCTCACCTGCCTGCTCCCCGAGCAGGGAGGCAAGCAAGCTCTTCATATCCCCTACCGTTAACGTGACTCCTGCTGTTTTTCTAGGGCATAGATCCACTTGTCTGCTCCCGCTGTGTGTTAGGGCAAGGTACACATTAGATTGTCCTGATCCATTTGAGGCCAGGGCACATACTTAAGTCTCCACACCCCCTTCTGTAGCAGCAGGAACTGTGTTGCTCGCTTTCTGGATTGCAATGCTTTACTTTGCTTCCTGGTCTTAGCTGAGGCTAGTCGACCGAACCGCGGTCAAAGCCTGTTGCTTCAAGGAGTTTGCTCTTCCGAGCCACCTGACTACCAATCACTGTCGTCTTCATCTCGCCCACCCCCTGCATACAATGTATCCCTCTCTGGTGCCCCTCTGTCCTCGTTTGTATGTTTCTCATCCTCACTCTCCCCTATCCCTATCAAGGGGACTTGGAGAGCCTGGCTGTCTATTATAATGAATATCTGTGCCGCTCTCCACTCGTTGGTTCCTACTTATTATATTTCCCTTAATTCTTGTTCTGCTTTCTGTAAGGCTGCCTCTAACTGCCTGCACACCCTGCTCCTGATGGCTAAGATCGCAGACTCCCTGGGGGCTCCCGCGACTTCTTAGACTTTTGATTTCCCTTATAGGTTGATAACAAATAGGTGTGCAAATGTTCCAATATACTCTTATCATATATGCCCTCTTCTGGCCATGGTGAAAACATTTTCCCCAAGGTTCCTCGAACCCATTCCCGATTTATATTGTAAGATTTCTTTCCTTATACTGTGGTAATGCTTTTCACATATGCTCTAATGGCATGCCCATGTTATCGCAATGCTTTGATCAAAAACAACCTCAAAAATAGTCTTGTTTGCTCAGGCTCAGCGGCTTTTCTCTAACCAAACAAAATGTCAAATCACTGTTACCTTCAAAGTTCCTCCTCCAAGTGATGTTCTATTCACACCTGTCAACAACCTACAACACCAGCCGCCTTTTGGCTTTTAACTCTACACCAACGGGGCCTGACAACCAAACTCTGGTTCCTACACAACTGCTAACGTCACCTTTACACACAATGACCAACAATAGCTATCTAAATTCTGGATGGCAAAGCCCACAACAAAAACAATTTTATATATAGCTTTTATATAAAGCTAGCAGGTAATTCCTAGGGCTGAAGTGTCTAAGCTTGATGTGCCGTACCCTTACATGTACGGTTGAAGCATATAAACTTCGTACTTTTGAGGTGGCATGCAGTCATTAACTTCCATGGGAAATGAAGTTCCTGTAATTATCAGGAGAGATTTGCCACAATGTGACGGACAACGTTCTTGTGGACACTATTGAAGAGAAATGCACAGTTTCCTGTCACCTTCATTATTGATATTTTATTCATATCGTGCTCATACACAAGTGTTTCAGAGCGCAACGAGGCAAGGGAGGGGAACACGGGAGAACAAAAACAATGATCTTACTAGGCCCAGTGACATTGAGAACGCTCACGTACACGGGAGAGAAAGGGGGGGGGAGTGCTGAACAAAGGAATAATAACAACAACAGTGATAATGCAGCCAGCAAATGGCAAGTGCTAGGTTTAAGTCACAGACAAGGGGTGTCTGATAAGTTCATGAAAGGGGGAGACTGTAGGGATCCAGATACAGTCCCAAGTGCAAGGGTTTCCAGGAGGCAGTGTGGGTGCGTGGCAGGGTGAGCAAGTACCTGGGCCCAAAGAGGGTGACCAGGTGCACAATGCCAAAGCAGAACAGATCAGCAGGGGAGAGGAGGAGCGAAGGTAGAAGAGAAGAGGAAGGTCTTGAGGTGCTTCCAGAACCAGAGATGGTTCTCCTCAAGTTTGAGTAGCAGGCAGGCTGTTCCAGAGCAAGGCCCAACTGAAGACTGAGATCTAACCCCAGCTTGTTTCATTACTACAAAAGCACCGTTTTGTGTCACCTACATGACTTCAAAAGTGAGTACTGCTAATGTCATCTGGAATGCTGATAGTGTGGAAAGTTTAGGGACAATGAACTGCTGGCGTTTTCATGAACTGCTGATCTTTAGGAAAAATGAACGTAGAACTAAGGCAGGACTACAGCAAGAAGAGCCAAATGGCAGGGGTAAGCATTGCAGACTGCCTAAAAGAAAATTGGAAAAAATGTACATTTTATACTTTTTACATTGTCTACACCGTGGAACCTACCCACATGCCAAATAGCAGGTGTGTAGCATGTTGGGAAGTATGCTGAACATTTTGATCAGACAGACACACACACATCCACAAATTCCCCTTTTATATATATATATATATATATATATATATATATATATATATATATATATATATATATATATATATATATATATATATATATATATATATATATATATATATATATAGAGATATATATTATTAACATTTCCTATAGGGACAGAGAAAGAGAGTGAAGAAGAAAAGGAGAAAAATAAATACTTAAATTTATACAATTGCCTGTATTAAATCCTGCAATAAAACAAGTGTATTTGCACAATGTTCGCCCCTGCGCTTCTGCACACCAAATAAAGACAGATGCATGTACACAATAATGTAGATTCTTCCTCTGTCCCTTGTGAGAAACCTGAGGGTACTCTCACAACCACTCCCCACAGACCTTCTATTCAGATGGCATCGCTTTTGGATCCTGACCCTAGGGGTTCACAAGCGAGGGAGGATCACCTGGGTGCCGGGCCCTTGGGAATTGCAGAGAGGGTGCCAGAGGGCGAGACACGGTATCCCCTTTTCCTGATAGTGATTTACCTTACCCTCCCACACCCTTTGTAGGATATTGCTGTCCATATACTAATTTTTCCCATGAAGTCAAAGTACTGAGAAGAGGATGATGCCTCCAAGAGTAATGCAGATTACCTATAGGAAACACCACTATAATATTGGGACAAAGAGGAGGGATCCTGAAAACCACAGAGCTGAAGTTCAGGCATGTCCTGTTAATTGGACAGGACTTTACACCTGTACCCTGTTAGAGGCTCACAGAGGTATAAAAGGTGGAGTCCACAAACAGCAGAGAGAGCGAGAAGCCTCTGGGGTGAGAGAGGAGCAGGAAGACGAGCACAGCCTGCGAGAAGCCAGAAGAGAACAGAACGCTGAGACACTGAAGGACGACACTACGTAGCAGAGGGTCATTGCGTGGGAGCCATGTCTCCAGAGAGCCGGAGAAGGCAGGAGAAGGGTGCCGTGGAATGTGGCGGTCCTTTCGCTGTGTTCGAGAGGTGCTCATTCCCCTGAATGCAAGACCCATCCAGGGGTATGTGAGGGGTAGGCGGCGAGATGCTGACCTCAAGTCCCAGAAAGCAGCTGAACGGAGAAACTGTAGAAACGAACGCTGTGACCGCTGAGTTTCAAAGTAATGCGAGGAAAACCAGTGCGCATATGAAAGTGAAGGAACTACATTGTATCGGAATGGTTGCCTGCAGTTAGCACACTCTCGAAAGGCTCCAATTTGAAATGGAAGAATGAACTGAAACGAGTGCAAGGTTTGAAGAGAACTTTGTGGAAACATTATATCAGAGTGGTGTGAAAATCCTGAAGGTGTTTCACGAGTCAGTCCTCAGGGATTCCTTATTTAGGTGGCCAGGGAAGGGCCATCGCTTGTGGATCCCGACTCTGGGGGTGGACAAGCGAGGGAGGATCACCTGGCTAGGGGCCCTCGGGGAGTGGGGAGGAGACACCGGAAGGTGGGACATGGTATCCCCCATTTCCTGACAGTTATTCACCCCCCCCCCCCATATTCCCTCTACCTTTATGGGACACTACAACTTCCATAATCCCCCACACCCTTTTCCTTATCGGCCCAACTACTGAGACGAGGAAGACTGAAACTCGGAAGATTACCACTAGTAACATGTACTTGTCTTGTCCTACTAATAAGGCCAGGCAAAGTCAGGCACTCAGTCACAATCACACACACACAACTGAAACTCATGGACCGTTTTTTTCAAACTATAAAAGGTGGATCATGGAAAGACATGAAAGGATGGCCCCAGTTGGGCATTGTCAGTGAGGTGGATCTGTGCCTCTCTAGGAACAGTGAACAAGGGTTCCACATCTGGATTACCCTAGTAATATAGGGTGAAAACACAAAGCTACTTAATATGCACAAACAATGGGGTCCTGGGAGTGTCTCTCTGACCTATATCCCGGGTTAGTGTCTCAACCAGAGTCTTTAGCTCACTGACGAGGCCCAACCAGGCCGAAACATGTGTCTGGGGTTGCTGTTAACACTCTTGTACAGAAGAGAATTGCCTGGCATTTCAGTGCTGGACCGCCCTTGGGCAGGACAAAGACTGATAAGTAGTGGACATTTCTCTTCTGTGAAAGGATGGTGACCTAAAGACTCTGGTTGAGACTCTAACCCGGGATATAGGTCGGTAGAGAGACACTCCCAGGACCTCCCTTGTTTAAGAATAATAAGGACCCTGCTGTTGGAGTGGTCACGCATGGGGGTGACAATACTTTGCGGTTGCAAAGGTCTCTGACAGGTAAACATTTTGAAAGAGAAGTACAAAGGTTGGGGAAGGGAATTTTCCCTGAGCTCTAAGAAGCAGAGCTGTGTTAGATGGAAAGTGTTTCATGCATGTTTAAGTATTTGAAGACAGTCAAAGGAACTTTGTCAATATTTGTTTGATTGACAATTGTGAAGCTGGGTGAGGGAAACCTAAAAGAATCAAATGAAGAGAACTGCAATGCATATTGAACTGCCATTGAAATAGGCGAGGAAAGCCTAACAGATTTATTGGAGATCTTTGAACTGTGCGTAGTACCGATCTTTGAAGGAACTTTGTAAGAACTCTGTTGAACTGATCTTGGGGAAGGGAGTAATGAGCCACTTTAATTAACATTCTGATATTCTGACATTCTTACATTCTTTTAATACACTCTTTATTTTCATCCATTTTCCCACACTTAGTTATTGAGAAACGTGAGGGCAAGTATAGGTTTCTGACACAAACGTTTTCCTTTGTTTGACTGACTTGGACCATTTTATTTTACTTTGGCTGAGCCTGCTCCCATTATATAATTGGGGCCAGTTAGGCATTCTCCAGCCCCAGTCAAACTTAATAAAGGTGTTGAAACATGTACTTTTTGTGTCTGTGTCCTTACTTGTGATACCATGTCTCCCTCACAGTGGTCACGTGCAAGCGGTACATGTTCAAAAGTCTCTGATTAGTCCAGAACATTAAGCAAGCAACACAAAATGGATTTCTGTGAATATGAGGCTGAAAACTGTGACTGACCAGCCGAGGGGAACCAGCAAAGTGTGAGCAAAATGCCAAATGGGCAAGACTACATTGAACAAGCAGAGTGAAGGCTTTACAGGCAAGCCAGCAAAGTATATTTGGGATAAGAAACCTGAGAAGTGTCAAGACACTGGTGTGAGAAACGCCACAGTTTGGCACAGATTAAATTTGTTATCCTAGAAGTGGTACAAAGGTATAACAAATATGAAAATTTGCAAAAGAAACTTGATCAAAGTGAAACTTACTAGATTGATCGTTTGGGGACCCTGGCACCTAAGGGGATCAACGAAGAAATAAACTATATGTGTTATTTGTAATTCCTTTTTTCCCTTTAAGTTTTTTTCCTTGAAATTTGCAGTGATGGATTTCCAATGATACAGTGGGCTGTTTTTACGAAGATATTTACTGACAGTTTTCATTTGATTACAGAACATTGAACTACATTGCATTTCTGTTCACTAACTTCAAATGTTATATGTGGTTACACATTTCTAATGTTCCACTTTATGCTTTTTCACTACTTGACCAAGATATGCATCACCAGTTTATGCAGCACAAGAACGATTTCGATATAATTGCACTGATTGAGCTAATTTGTTTCTTTGTTTATTGTGTATTTTCATAATATATTGCTACATACCTATGTGACAGCTGCTAACACACATGATAATGTTGTTCGCTTTACCGCTCAGATACACGAGAATGTTGTGCGCCTAAGTTACAAAGGTTGAAACACCTGCATGAGTAAGCATCCGTTCTACGGATCACGTTTCCATGGTGATGAGTCCCGCCTCCCGTGACGCCACGGTGGTGGGACCCAAGGCGTACATGCTCTGACACGACGCCGTTTTGGTCACCATGGGAACGTTTAAATTCCCAGACTGGCATTTGCGCGCGTACCTGTGCGAATGCGGCTGACACTGACTCAGCATTGCTGCACGGTAAGGCTGACTTTACTTCACTCCCTTCTCGGTATACATGGCCTTAATTGTTAACTACTTGTTACTGATTAACCATCCTGTGGTTTTGCAGGAACTTAAACTACAAGTTGTTGTCTTTTCCATTGGATGGTAATACGAACACGAGCCATTTGGATATATAGGTACGAACAACATCATTTTTTTATTTAGTTCTGCCTGATTTACGCTGTGATAGCAACTTACGCGTTTTGATGCTTAGTGATTGACTTAGAATTTCTCTCTCTTTTTCATATCATCCTCATTATGGAACACTTGGATCTGGTATGTGTTTGGAATTGCTATTGTGATAATCGTCACTATGACTGTTAATTTATTGATATATGTGAACAGATTATTGATTGAATGTACCGCCCTGATGAAGGTTTTTTACAACCGAAATGCATTGGCATATGTACATATAATCCTAGCCTTATTTTGGCACAGCCTCATGGAATATGATACCAAAATATTCATTTGAGTGACTTTCTAACTAAGAACTACCAAAGGAGATGTGAATAAACATTTATTTGATACATTTAATTAATGTCGACAATTCATTTATTTTTTGGCAATTGGTCCATATCTAATGTGCAGCCCTATTTTGGGGCCAACTGAGAGCACCGGTTTTCTGATCGAGCAGTTCAACTCTATCTTTTTGCTTGTCATTTTTTGGTCCCTATGCCATAGGACCTCTTTATAACCGGATGCCCCAGGCTAAAGTTTATTAATTAAAATCTACTGTGGATTAAATTTAATTAACAGTATTTTTGTAGTGCCCACCTTTTCACTTAGTTTTGTTATTTTTCTTCTCGGCATATAACAAGGTGGTGGCACACTGACACAGAACATTAGAGAACAAAGAATAATAATTTTTTTAACATGTCATTTGCTGACATAGAAGGTTTGACCACAAAAAAAGCAGAAACATTAGGTTTCACAGCCGAAGAGGCTGACAAAATATTAGGATTAATCAAAGATACTGGCTTCAACACAGCCAGCGCAACCACAGGAGACCCCACACAGCAAATCAAACAATTAGAATACCTAATTCGCAAGGAGATAAACCGGAAACTTCATGCCATAACACTCGGCAGATACTATAGAAACCAAAGAATACCTAGGGGCTTACGCGTACAACTAAGACCAACCCTCTGTAAAGAAAATAAGGAGTTTGTAAAAAGATGGGAAGCTATACTCAATAAATGTTCTCTTGATCTCATTCTACTAACAATTCAAGAATTGGCGAAAAATCTTAATGAATTGGGGCAAGAAATAGCGGAAATAGAGAAGGAACTGGTTGCAACCCGCAATCGAGAAGAAGTAGATGCTATACTAGAAGACATCAACACAAAATTGTCTGATTACACAAAGGAACTAGAAAGTAAGAAGATCAGGAAATTTTAAAAGGGATACTTATGACTATTTAAAAGACGAGGTTTATACATGGATGGATAAATATGGACCCCGATAAGGAAACCGAAAGCCAACTACACAAGCGAAACATCAAGTTCAGGAACAGATACTGAAAAAGAAACTATCCAACAAGAAGAAGAATCCACTCCAGGTACTTCCAGAGCAGCAGGGAGTTGAACAGATCTTGATAGAAACAGAGTTCCTTTTTTAGACAGAGGTCGAAGAGAACAAGAAGGGGCAAAAGAAAAACGAAAAGAAAAACCGAACACAAGATTGCAGCAAAAGAAAACATAGTGATCAATTTGTCTTCGAGAATGTTAACCTCCATGGAGAATCAAACCTTATAGAAAGGGTTGAGCTATGTTCCTACATATGACAGTACCCTTTTTGAGTCAAAGATTGAACTCTACAAATTAGTACGCAAAATGAAATTGAAAGTGTTTTTCAGTGAATTGGAACAGGACAAACAAATGGATGATGACACGTTAGATCTCAAAGAGTTTAGAAGCAAGAGCAACTTCATTCCACCTATCACTGTACCTTCTGTTGAAATATTTAAAAAGCAAGTTACCAGAGATCTAGAGAAAATTAAATTTGGACACTCAAAGAAACGCAATATGAAACCGCATGAACTGAAATTGATCAAGGATTTGTACGGAGATGAATCTATGACAATTAGATCTGCAGACAAAGGGGGCAGTCTTGTACTACTCAATAGTCAGGACTATGACCAGGAATGCATCAGACAATTGAATGACACCAATGTATATGCTCTACTTGATATTGACCCCACAGAAGAAATTAAAAAGAACTTGGAAAGCCTACTTATTAAAGCAGAAGATTTGAGTTGGATTAATCATAATACGAGAATGTTCCTGACCAACTCCTATCCACGTATTCCACATTTTTACATTCTTCCCAAAGTTCATAAAGATCCTCTGAAACCACCAGGAAGACCCATAGTAGCTGGGATAGACAGTATCCTTGAACCACTGGGTAAATATATTGATTTCTTTTTACAACCCATCATTCAAAAGACTAATACCTACATCAAAGATTCTACACATTTTTTACAGCTACTTGAATCTATACCATTCAACTCCAATAACATTTGTTTCACCATAGACGTCAAGAGTTTCTACACATCTATTCCCCACGATCAGGGTCGAGAAGCGGTGGAATGGCTACTTTTGCAAGAAGAAGACATACCAGCTCAGAAGGAGTTTATAATGGCATTACTAGAATTTATCGGTAACAACTCCTATTTCCAATACAAAAACTCATTTTTTCTCCAAATAGCTGGTACTGCAATGGGGTCGACAATGGCACCTGCATATGCCAACGCATTCATGTATAAATTTGAAACCGACTTTGTTCTGAAAAAAATCCAATGGAATAACAACATAGGATTGTGGATCAGGTATATAGATGACATTTTTGGCATCTGGACAAGTACGGAAACCGAACTGCTAGAATTTTTCAACTATCTAAACAGCATTGACCCCAGGATACAATTTACTCAAGAACATTCTAAAGGAATCATACATTTTTTGGATGTTGAAATAAAGATCACAGACCATGGGTACCAAACAACCATTTTCAGAGAAAGTACTGATCGCAATAACCTTTTACAAAGACTCAGTTTTCACCAACCGAGCTTAATCAAAAATCTTCCCTACAGCCAAATGCTAAGGGTCAAAAGAATAGTTAGTGACCCTACTGATTATGAAAAAGCGGTGAAAGACATGGGAGACAAGTTTTTGGAGAGAGGCTACTCTGAAGTTGAAATAGAGGCGGCGACAGTCCGCACAGCGGCACAAGACAGAAAGGAATTATTAAAACCTCAAACAAAAAACAAATCAGCACCCCCTCTAGTCTTTGTATCTAAATTTTCCAGGCAAAGCAATTGAATCAAACAAATAATCAAGAAATACTGGAACACGATAACTTGTGATCAAAGAATAGAGCATCTGTTCAGGGAATTCCCAACCTTTGCATATCAACGCAGTCAGAATCTGAAAGACAAGTTGGTGAACACCAAACCTCCACGCAAGAAGAAACTCAGACCGTATTGGCACATTCCCGTGCCTCAATTGTATCAATTATCAGTACATCATGAAAGGACCAACCATTAACCATCCCCATTCTGGAGAAAAAATCAAATTAAAAGATTTTGCGATGTGTGACACCCAAAATACCATCTATGGTATCAAATGCCCCTGTGGGCATTTTTACATCGGACAAACACAACGTACAGCGAAGATACGCTGGAATGAGCATAGATCTTGCATTAGGAATCGAACAGTTACCTCGGCGGTAGCAAGACACTGGTGTGAGAAACGCCACAGTTTGGCACAGATTAAATTTGTTATCCTAGAAGTGGTACAAAGGTATAACAAATATGAAAATTTGCAAAAGGAACTTGATCAACGTGAAACTTAACTGGATTGATCGTTTGGGGACCCTGGCACCTAAGGGGATCAACGAAGAAATAAACTATATGTGTTATTTGTAATTCCTTTTTTACCTTTAAGTTTTTTTCCTTGAAATTTGCCGTGATGGATTTCCAATGATACAGTGGGCTGTTTTTACGAAGATATTTACTGACAGTTTTCATTTGATTACAGAACATTGAACTACATTGCATTTCTGTTCACTAACTTCTAATGTTATATGTGGTTACACATTTCTAATGTTCCACTTTATGCTTTTTCACTACTTGACCAATATATGCATCGCCAGTTTATGCAGCACGAGAACGATTTCGATATAATTGCACTGATTGAGCTAATTTGTTTCTTTGTTTATTGTGTATTTTCATAATATATTGCTACATACCTATGTGACAGCTGCTAACACACATGTTAATGTTGTTCGCTTTACCGCTCAGATACACGAGAATGTTGTGCGCCTAAGTTACAAAGGTTGAAACACCTGCATGAGTAAGCATCCGTTCTACGGATCACGTTTCCATGGTGATGAGTCCCGCCTCCCGTGACGCCACGGTGGTGGGACCCAAGGCATACGTGCTCTGACACGACACCGTTTTGGTCACCATGGGAACGTTTAAATTCCCAGGCTGACATTCGCGCCCGTACCTGTGTGAATGCGGCTGACACTGACTCAGCGTTGCTGCACGGTAAGGCTGACTTTACTTCTCTCCCTTCTCGGTATACATGGCCTTAATTGTTAACTACTTGTTACTGATTAACCATCCTGTGGTTTTGCAGGAACTTAAACTACAAGTTGTTGTCTTTTCCACTGGATGGTAATACGAACACGAGCCATTTGGATATATAGGTACGAAAAACATCATTTTTTTATTTAGTTCTGCCTGACTTACGCTGTGATAGCAACTTACGCGTTTTGATGCTTAGTGATTGACTTAGAATTTCTCTCTTTTTTTCATATCATCCTCATTATGGAACACTTGGATCTGGTATGTGTTTGGAATTGCTATTGTGATAATCGTAACTATGACTGTTAATTTATTGATATATGTGAACAGATTGATTGAATGTACCGCCCTGATGAAGGTTTTTTACAACCAAAATGCATTGGCATATGTACATATAATCCTAGTCTTATTTTGGCACAGCCTCATGGAATATGATACCAAAATATTCATTTGAGTAACTTTCTAACTAAGAACTACCAAAGGAGATGTGAATAAACATTTCTTTGATACATTTAATTAATGTTGACAATTCATTTATGTTTTGGCAATTGGTCCATATCTAATGTCCAGCCCTATTTTAGGGCCAACTGAGAGCACCGGTTTTCTGATAGAGCAGTTCAACTCTATCTTTTTGCTTGTCATTTTTTGGTCCCTATGCCATAGGACCTCTTTATAACCGGATGCCCCGGGCTAAAGTTTATTAATTAAAATCTACTGTGGATTAAATTTAAGTAACAGTATTTTTGTAGTGCCCACCTTTTCACTTAGAAGTGTCAAGAAAGACCCATCCTTAATTTATGAATTTGTGAGTCTTTGTGAACCGCCAAGGTGGCAGAAAGCTGGGCAAGGGCTACTGGTTGCGTGGCCTGTAATGGGTGGGCCGTGTGGCCTGTTAGCTGCACCTAGACAAGCTGCACCTAGACAAGGAATCCCCAACACATCCAGGAGAAGGGTGAAAGCAATCCTGAAAGAAGATAACATTGAACATTGTGAGACTGTTGTGCGATCCAGTGCTTGAATCTTGGGGAAGGGAACCCCAAGCTCCTTTGGAACATAGTGTTGTGAACCAGTGCTTGAAGCTTGGGGAAGGGAATCCTGAGCTTCTTGGGAACATTGTTTTGGAAATGTATCCTGAACTTGGGGAAGAGAGCTAGTGACTGCTCCAGACTTTGTTTTGTACACTAATTTTGTTTTAATATCCCTACACTACATGTCTGTATTAGATTTGAGGGCAAGCATAGGGTTTGACACAAACAGACTTTTAAGTTGATCCTATGGACACTGATTTTCCTTAGCTTCTTTAGGTAGTGCAATGCCCACCATAGTTATAGGGCAGGTTAGGCATTACACCCATACCAACATTTTAATGAAGGGTTTCAAAACTGTTACATCTGTTGTCTGTGTCATCTCTTGATACCATGCCTGTCTCACACCCCTTACCTCGGGACGAAGGTACTCAAAACCTCCAAGTTCCGTTCTCTCTCCGACTGAGGGCTAACCCTGATATCAGTTACACAATGTTCTCTTTCCTCTCTCAGAGGAGCATTCCCATCCTGCACATTCATTCATTAAAATATCAAAATCACCATATGGTTTGGCAACCAAGAGAATAGCAAAAAGCAAAACAGCAAAAGGATAAGTAGCGTATTTGCACACAGAACATGCTCTCAACTTACTATGTGCTCTGAGTCCCATTGATGCTGTGTCCCCTTCGAACCGCCAGCACAGCCCAGCCCAGCCTGCAGCCGCCCCTCCAGGGGTCAGACAGACTTTTAGACAAACAGAGCGGCTGCTCACCTCTCTGTTGGTTGTGCACAGAAACCGCTCTCAGGGAGCAGGGCAACCCAGCATGGGGCGTGCGGCAGTAGGACCCTCGTCTTCCCTCTGGAGGGCTAGAGATCATGTTGGGGTCAACAAAAATGGTTTAAATCAATCCAAGGAAACAATGAGCGGCACGGGCTGCAAGGAAAACTGCTTTAATGCATGCAATAAAACCGCCGGGAGAGTCAGCCCGCCCACATAGGGTGACAGAATTCAAAGGCAAATACCACAAGATTAACCTACAATTACAAAATATCAGGTGCATTATAATTCTCTCATCCTCATTGGCTCCCAACTATATGAGTACCTAAACACAACATGCATTATCACATTTTATTGGTTAGTAAAATCCTAGTGACGTAGTGAGTGCATCCGACTCATCTGGGACCACAGTGGTGGCTATGCTGCCTGATAGTTATAACATATTTAGGTCCGATCGCGTACCTAGTCGCCCCTTTGGTGGCATTGCTTTTATTTTTAATATTAGATTTGTATCTTCTGATTACTTTGTCTGGGAAATGCAAAATTGAGACCCTTTTGGTTCGTTTGGTTTTCTCTGCCTTTAGGACTCTGCATTTTTGGGTTACTTTTCATCCTCCGAGTTCTGACCCTACTTTTACGGAATTTTTTGCTGGCCTTGTGGCTTCGGTTTAGCTTCAGTTTAGCTTCAATATATTCTGATTGTTGCTGGTAATTTTAACCAAAGGTGTAAAGACTCTTCTGACAAGACTGCTGCCAAGTCATTGTTGCTATGGAGGATTTATCACTGGTGCAGCATGTTACTGAGCCCACTCATATCCTGGGCAATAGCCTGGATTTGTTCTTTGCTAAACATGATACGGTTGTAGTGTCTTCTGCCCATAGGATCATCAGGTCTGATCATTTTGTTATTCCCATTGTCTATGATTTTATTGATTGCCTTCCTATATCCTGTAATTAGCAAGTGAGGAAGCGCAATTGGCTCTTGGTTGATCATTCCCTTTTGGCAGCCCATATCAATGAGTGTTGTCTGGCGGTTCCCTGCCTTGATCTCGGTTCTCTTTCCGAGATATTTACTACCGTGGCAGACTCAATGGCCCCACTTGTTTATATGTGGGTCTTTGGTCACCCGTCTGAGTTCTGGTTTGATGACTATCTTAAACTTCTTCATCTTAAACGCAGGCAAGTGGAACGGAAATGACGCTCTTCATACTCTCCTGGCGATGGGGCTGTATTCTGTGCCATTACCTCCGGTTATCATTTCGCCATTAAACAGGCTAAACAAGTTTTTTTACCTCTCAAATTGAGACTTCCATTAATCAGCCCAAAGAGTTGTTTAGGGTTGTTTGCTCTCTGTCTGCGAAGGGTTCTCCTGCTGATTCTATTCCTCCTTCCCAAGAGCAGATTTCTTGTGTTCACAACTCTAGGATAGTGGTTTCTTCCCCGTCTCTTGTTGCTGCTTTGGAGTTGGGTGCTCTGCCTGTATCTGGCACTTGTGGGACTCCTTTTATTCTTTCTCTGCCGATGATATCATCTCAGCGGTGGACAAAATGAAATTGGCTTATGCCATCCCCCTGAGAATAGGGAAAGCAATTTTGCCTCTGATTATCTCGAATGTTACGACTGCCATTAATCATTCCTGCTGTACATGGACTATTCCTTCTGCAGTTAAACGTGCCACAGTTATTCCTCTTCTCAAGAAGCCTTCTCTCGATCCTTTGGTTTCAGCTAATTTTCATTCAATATCGCTTCTTCAATTTTTTATGAAGTTGTTGGAATCATTGGTTGCCGCTTTGCTTTGACGATTCTATGAAGATTCGTCCCTGTTTGACGACTTTCAGTCAGGATTCAGACCTGGGCGAGGTACCGAGACTGTTTTGGTCTCGGTGCTAGATGATCTGACAATGATTTCTGATCAGGGTGGAGTGGTGGCACTGATCCTGTTGGATCTTTCTGCCGCTTTTGCTACTATTGACCACTCCATCCCGATCAGCCGTCTCTCTGCTGCTGGTGTCTCTTATTCTGTGACCGCTTGCAGCAGCTGTCTCTGAAGCCTTTTCTCTCTGCTGTTTCTGCTCTGGTGTGTGGGGTTCCACAGGGTTCTGCCCTTTCCCCCACCCTGTTCAATATTTACATCCAACCCTTGTTTGCTCTTATCTGCTCCCATGTCTTGAGATGTTACTCTTATGCTGATGATACTCCGATCTTAGTTCGGCTGTACCTTCTCCATCGTGCCCATGCCACTTAGCTGAGAGATTGCTTGCAGGCCGTGGGGAGCTGGATGAGCGACACTTGGCTTAAATTGAATGGGGATAAGTCTGAGGCTATGGGTGTGGGTTCTGGCTCTGTTACGTCCACTTGGACCGCATCCTTTTGGCCAACTTCTTTTGGTTCTTTTCCTGTGGTTGTCCATGTTAAGAATCTTGGTGTGAAACTGTCTCTCTTTATCTATGTCCTCTCAGATCAACTCGGTCTGCCAGGCTGATCATTTTCAGCTGAGGATCCTTAGAAAGGTACTGCGGTTTATTCCTTTCCATCTTCGCTATCCGGTGGTCGCGGCCTTGGTCGTTAGCCGGATTGATTATTGCAATTATTCCCTTTATCTTGCGCAACCTGACTAGCGGGTACATAGTCTTCAAATTTCCCAGAACTCAGCTGCCCGGCTCGCTACTGACTCCCCCTTTAGGGATCACATTTCACCAGTTCTGAGGGCTCTGCAATGGTTGCCAGTGGTCAAACCTGTACAATTTAAATCTCTGTGTCTTGTACACAGTGCCTTGCACGCGGTAGGACCTGAGTATTTGCAGCTGAAGTTCTGGCTATTTCCCTGGCCTGTCCCTGGCCATTTGCTGTGGTCTAAGGATTGCTTCCTCCTCGTTGTGCCTAGATTTAGTTGTTAGAACTGGCGGGCACTCATTTTCTGTGAGGGCTGCCAAGCTGTGGAATGACTTACCTATTGCAAGTCATTCCTAGGGCAAGTTAGGCCTTACGCCATCCTGATTTTTGAGTTAATAATAATAATAATAATAATAATCAAATGTATGTGCCTCTGTAAAGAGTCTTGGAGGGAAACTCCTTCCAAATAGATCTAGTGAAGATCAGATCTCTGCCATCTGTAGTGCAGGCTTTGGAGGATTGAAAGCCTTGAGGAAAATTCTTCCCCTGCTTCCCTCAGAAAACTGCATTACACTGGTGTCATACACTAGAATGACTGTAATGGTATCTATTTGGGACAACCGTATTACCAGATCCAAAGGCTGCAAGTGCTTCACAATGAAGCAGCGCAACTGGCGCTTAAGGCACCTTGTCTGACTTCTTCTGTTGCTCTTCTAAATCATTTGCATTGGCAGTGCGGATTGAGTTTAAGATCTCTGTATTGTCCATCGAACTGCGCATAATGTCTGTCCTCATTATCTTTAAAAGAAACTGGAAAGGTATTGTCCAGTAAGAAGTCTGCGCTCTGAATCTCATGTACTTCTTAAGATTCCTAAGTACCGTCGAAAGCGTCTGGCTGGCCGTTCTTTTTCAGTTTTGGCCCGTAGTTTGTAGCATGCTCTTCCGTTATATTTGAGAGCACTGGATGAGTATTTTCGTTTTAGGAAAGCACTGAAGACTCACTTGTTTTAGTTCCTTTTCTTCCTTTTGTTTAACTCGAGGCAATTGATTGTGTGATCTGTTACCCTTCCAGCGCCTAGATGCCCTTGGGCCAAGGTTTGCGCTTTATACATTTTATAATAATATGGCAGTCCGCTCTACGGCTGCCCACTTGTCATTTAGAAGGGTCTTAAAAACTTTACTCTTCTGCTTACTTTAGTCACGCTGTACTCTTGTTTACAAATGGATAACATAACATCCTCCTGCAGATGCCCTCATTTCATAACCAGCAGAAAAGGTTAAACCAACCCCACAAACCTGAAACAGCGAGCTTCTTTATCATGGAACCTTTAATCTTGGCAACCACCTAATTCTCAGGCCTTGTAGCCCCTCAAACTGTAACATACGTATTGTTACTATCTGTGAAGGCATAATGAGGCAGACACAGACAACAGTTTCAAGTTTGGTTTACAAAGATTTATTAGCTCAGAAATCAGGATGGCGTAAGGTCTAACTTGCCCTATGCTGTGGTGGGATTTCCCTACCTAAAGAAAATTAAGGATAATCTGTGTCAGGAAGTCTAACGCAAATGTCTGTTTATGTCCAAAACCGATACTTGCCCTCACGTCTAACTGTATACAATGTATAGGGATGTTGGCAACAAAACAAATAGTGTTCAAAATAAAGTTCAGAGCTTCCCTTCCCCAAGTTCAACATAGTTCCAAGGGCACAGGGGTTCCCTTCCCCCAAGAGTTCACCTCTTCTAGTGTTTCAAAACAACACAATTCCCTGGGGCAGTGCCCAGCTCATATGATATTGTTACTTTTCACTAGTTAACATAGGCAGTTCAGTCCCCTGATCTCAAGCACGCACAAGAGGTTGCTGTAAACCATACACTTCTTTATAGGAGCTTTCAGTGGCTTTTTCATACAAAGAGGGAGCACTTGGTCTAGGCGCAGTTGTCAGACCACACGGTCCACCCATTACAGGTCATGCAACTGATATTCCTTCTTAACTGCTTCTCCATTAACTCTATGCTACAGCTTCAACTTGACAGTAATGCTTAATTCATTCACCTGTGTCACTCTCCTGACACTGTGTCTTGGCTTGGTTGGCCACTAGGCATCTGCTACACTTTCTTATATTCTCCTGGCTCTTACCAATTTGTGTTTCATGACAGACAGTTCCTCGAATTCTCTTGACTGTTGCTCATACTTATTTTCTCATATTGTCACGGGATGACACCCTGTAATGAGAAGCACAGGACACCCAGGAAGGGTTTCGGGTGGTTGTGCCGAAGTAAGGTGGACAGAATGGTACACACACAGCTGAAAGTAATGAGAACGAAGAGTAGTCAAGTGTAGCAAGGAATTAAGGTACAACAGAATGGATTCCCTCTAGGGGTGTATGCAGATATAGGAAAAGAGTATTCAATGGACCTTAGGAAAAACTCTAGCCTTCTGCACAGTTTGCTATAACAGAGGCCCACGCTGTTTGCTCATGACTTGGAACAACAGCTATCGGTGTCTGTAACGTAGAAACGAGACAAGGGAAGGGGCAGAGGTTGCCTGATGGAAACCAACAGACAAGCTCTGTACAAAAGGGTCTGCAAACAGTACAAGAGAAGATACTTGCAGACAAATCCAGGAAAAGGAAGTTGATAGCAAACTAGCAGAAGGAAATGAAGGGAAGGTTGTGTAACAGGATTAGATAGCAGAGGACAGTAAGGAACAAGGTTGAGAGCTCAGAGGAGCAGGAAAGCAATGAGCCAGCCCACAGGAGCAGGCTGTAAGGTAGAGAGCCCAGAGGGAAAGGGCTTAAGGCAGTGGAGTAAGCAGACTGTACGGCAAGGAGCCCAAAAGGGCCGGGCAGCAAGGAGTGAGCCCTGGGGGGCAGGGCCGCTGACTGTAGAAGGCTGCAGAGGACTGTAGAAGGCTGCTAAACTGGAAGCCCAGCGGACGAAGACTGTAGGTTGAAGGCAGCGGAGCGTGATCGGCTGCAAGGCAGGAGCCTGGAAGGCAAGGGCGGAAGGCAGCAGCTGAGCGTGATCAGCTGCAAGGCAGGAGCCTGGAAGGCAAAGGCGGAGGCTGGAAAGCAGCAGAGCGTGATCGGCTGCTATGCAGAGAGCCCGGCAGGGCACTGGATCCAAAGCAGGAGTAAGAAGGAACCGCATACAAGGATCCGTAGCTCGAAGCAAAGAGGTGCCGGAAAGACTCCTAATGCAAGAGACTGAGCCCCTGCAGGCACCTGCTTTTATACTGCCCAGCCCAGCACAAAAGCAGGCTAATTGGTCGCACCTGGCTCAGCACACCTGCAGACAATCTGCCACCTCCCTCTCTGTTCCTGAGCTGGTGGAAGCAGAGCAGATTCCTAGGGCTACTGGGGATTGTAGTTCCGATGAAGACGAATAGGAATGGCCAGGAATAGATGGTTAAAGTCAAGTGCATTGTGGTAAGTGTAGTTTGGGGAAAAATAGAAAAGAACCAAAGTCTCGCAAATGGGAAATAAAGTCCATATTGATCGCAAATGTATGCGCCCATGGCGCAGGCATGACACATATATTTTCTCATATAAAACAGTTCCTTGTATCGGGCAGATTTGCAACCTTTTTTCACTCTGCTCAATGTTAAAAAATGCTCAGAACTTGCACCCGCTCTTTTCGATATTCACAATGCTTATATTTGCTTTCACTTCATTCTATATCAAAAATACTTATAATTGCTTTCACAATAAATCACTTTGGCCTCTTGGGTTCTTGCAACTCTCCCGGTACAATGGGTTTTCCCAATGCTTGCCTTTCTTTCTTTTCACACAACCTAGGCAATCTCTACAGGTGTAGGTCTTCCTGGTTTCCCACCACCTCTTGCCTTCCACTATCAGCACTTGGAAATACCTGTTTGGCACTTTTCTCACAGTTTGGTTCTTTAAGGTATTACCTGATTCATTACCCCACCAGGTTAGGGTTGCTTTGCATTGTGTTATTTGTCTTCTTTCATCTGGCTCAGCCAAAACTTATTCTTACTGTTAACAATGTCCCGTGCATTTAACTTCAAGTCAGTATTTAATTTCGAGGCAATTGCAATATTCACACAGGCTTTAACACCCGTTTGCCGTGTCTGGGGCCCCTTTCCTATGTGGACTCACTGGATATTCTTGATGGCGGGCCAGGGAGGTTCCTAGCTGCCACGTGTCTATGTTCCCGTGCAGTGTCTTGTTCCTGCTCTGCAGCGACTCTCTGTGGCCCTCCTTCCCCAGCCAGTATGCTGTCTGCAGATAGGACTTCTGTGTGGAGTCTTTTTCCCATGACTGCTTCTGCTTTACAGCTCACCCAGGACCTCCACTCTCCTCTCATTTCGTTCTCTGTGGCATACCCTCTCTGCTGAACTTCGGTCCTCCCATGGTTCTCTCGCCACACCACTCTGTGAGGCTTTGAAACTCCCACCTCCATGCAGGAAGAAGTCTTGGGCCAATCACATATTTCGAAAGACTAGACCTGTGGGATGTTCTGACCCACTAGGCTCTGCCCTGCAACATCCCTGTGTGCTTCTTTCATCAAAAACCACAGAATGGCTGCAGAAAAGCACTATGTGCGCTACAAATCTCTGAGGTGCGCAGGGAAACGTGAAAAATAGGCCGCCAATCCATTTTGCCTGTGTCAGTGGTAAAACGGGAGACCACACTACCAAAACATGTCATTGGACTGCCCACAGAGTGAAATGGAATTATTTGAAAAGGCAGTGTTGCATTGCCAGAAGAACCCAGAAGTACTTTAAAATCCGTTTTTCCTTGGCTGTTGAAAGAGCAAAATCATGGTTCCCAAACACCAGAAAAGAGCCAACATATTTGTTGGGTGTTAAACATCACCTTATTTAAGGAATCCCCATAAGGACAATGTCGGGAGAAGCACATTTCATAATAAGAAAATCCACATTCAAAAATATGCTTGCCTGGAAAAATCTGTCAGATATGGGCGCAGTACCGCCGCTCACCTGTAGGAAAGCTGTCAGTTAATTACATTGGAAGCTTAACTTGTGCAGTTAGAAGCACATGGTTGAACTTAAGTGACTTGCCATCGAAAGCAATATAGGTTGCAACTATTTAATCTCTTCGTTTTTAAAAGACTGCAATTAGAGATTTGTTTGGCTGTTTTAAAAATTGTAACTTTAATTTTAACAAAGAACAATGTAACAATTTACTTTAAAGTAACCTGATTCAGCAAAACTTCAAATAAGCTTCCCCCACTGGGAAACACACCACCCTTCTGCTTCCCACCAAAAGGGCAGGAGCTCACATTCAGGTGTTGATTGAGAGGGAGGGGCACTGGCTGCTGCTCCTGGGAGTGAGACAAAGGACTTGCTGGGCTGAAAGAGTATGCAGATTCAAGTGTCAATAGTAGCCCCTGCCAGAGGCAGGGATTGCTCTTCAGCCACCCAAAACTTTGGGGGTGGGCTCAAACAGTTTTGTTTATTCTGAAAGCACAGAAAAGTATATTTTGAAAAGGACTAACACAGAACTGTGCGAAATTGTAAAAATTGTAAAATTACAGTATTGTTAATATGAAAATTCTGGTCACGTTTTAAAAGTACTGAGAACCCTGTGCTATGTTCAGGGACCTAACTGCAGAAATTGTAGGTTTGTAGCAATGCCAGAAGTATGAAACTTCATAGGATTATGCCCAGATATCATGCGCACATATGCATAGAAATGTGGACAGATCTCACACTGGGTACCCCCACCAAAAGCGCGAAAACCGAAGCTTGCACTAAAATGAGACTCAGACGGATACATGCTCTACTAAATTTGTGATGTGACTATGTATTATTAGCAATTTGGTGATATTGTAAATATGATTTATGTGAAAAATAGATATACTATACTGAAACAAAGGGGAGGTACTCCTTGGATTGTAAATTGCAGCATCACTATGCCACTAGATTTCCTTCTCAAATCAGGAGAGGGGAAATACTCTGACCAAACGGATTCCTAGAGGGTAAGCTTAGTATAATCAGCCTACCCATCCCATTGGGAAATACATAAATAGGGACAGTTTAGGACCTAGAGACACACAGATTCAACCATCAACTGATTTACTGGCCCATCAACTGATTTACTGGCGAAGCGCTCTGCAGGAGAACCCAGATCCAAGACTCCATAACTCTGAAAGCAGAAGGCCCAATTCCAAAGCTGAACCTTTCTCAGCTTGGCCTTTAAAAATCTTGCAACCTGATTTTACCCCCAGACTTCCAAGGGGCACATCAAAAATTGAACTGCCTAGCTGTGCTGTTTCTGCTTCTGGCCAAGAACTCTTGCCAGAACCCAGAGATCCAAACCAGTAAAGCAGAGCTGTAACCAGATAGCTGTAACCCAGAACCAACCCGTCAGATCCAGTTCAGAGGCCGTGCAGAGACCAAGTGATGTGCTGAGTGCAGAACCAAGCCCCTGAATCCTGTCTGGTGGGCTAGCAGATTCCAGTCCAAAACCTTTGACCAGATCTTTGATGGGCCTATTCCAAACCATAGTTGTGAGTTTCTAGCATAGAATTGTCCATAACCAATCTCTTAGCTTTAAGTAATCCAATCAAAAACCATTCTAGCATATCCATAACTGCATTATAGAACTCTTTTGTATTTTCTGAATCTTTCCCTCATCCATATAGTCCTTTGTTAATTGTAGTGATAAATTCATCTTTGCATTAATATATTTTCTGAAAAAAGATGAGTGTCTTGGTGGGCAAAAGTCAGAGCAGAGGCACCGCTGTTATGGTGGCTGTCCCGTTGGGTATCCTGCATCTTCATAGCCATAGCCTCCCTTAGTGTAAAGAAAATTCTTGTTTGTAATTCAAAAGTGCATCTTTCATTTGAAAATCTTGACTCTTTTTGAGAAAAATCGACCTCTACTAAAATCTCTATCTTCCATACCGTACATGCTAGAAACAAAATGTAAGTGTCAAATTGAAGCTAACATCCTCAGCTTTCCTTCCATCTCTATATTGCATATTAGGGGGGATTGAGTAGTATCAGGGGGATAGAGTGATTACATTGCATTTGATTGAACACACAAGTATTATTTCTGTGCTGCATTAATTTCCTATCATTGCATTTGACTGAACCCACCCAAAGTTTTATTCTCTGCTACATTATTATTCTCATCCATACTCCTACTGATTAAAGAGATTGTTGATTGTAATATCACCCATTGGTGATCCTTGTATAAATATTAATAGTGTGATATCTAGATATTGTTCAAATTCATAAAAGTGTGATATATAGCTTGTTCAAATCCATAAAATAAATATTTTAACTTTGGAAAACAACCTTCTTCTTGGTTCAGTGAGACCGGGGGGGATTCAAAGAGAGGGGCGTGATATAATGGTATATCATTTAGAAATAAAAGCACTTGTAGACACAAATATATAATTAAGGGTTCCAGCTTTGCATCACACCCTAGGCATTGACTTAGGTGGAATGCTGGGTTGAAACCACTTACAGACCGCTTGTTGTCATTCACAGCTTCTTTCACAGCGGTCCTCTTCTTCGTCTCAGTACTATCGGAAAAAAATCACCATTAGCAAAGGGTTTAAGTTGTGTCTCTACAGATTTGTGACTTGTATAAAAAGAAAGGACATTACATGAGGGCTTGTGGGATGGAAGGGGGACCTCATGGAAGGTAAAGGGGGGGGGGAATACTGATTCTCATCTGAGTGTCCCTCACCCTCTCTTCCCGGTTCACTGGGAGGGACCCAGGTAGTCCTCCCTCAAATGTTCACCCCCAGGGTCATGATCCGGTAGAGGTGGCCTTTTCCTGGCCACCGAAGGAGAGGCGCTTTTGGGAAAAGTGAGGATGCCCTCCGATTCCTCACATATCTTAGTGCAACTTGTGGCTGTCTCTGCCACACAGTCTCGTAGCCAAGACCCCATATCTCTTGGGAAGCAGGTGGCCTCCTGAGAAGTGTAATTAAAGCACTGTACTTGGAGAACTAATTCTTCATATTTATGTGTGCTTCTAAGCCACCCTAAGATGTACCCAGCAGTCCTAAGACTCTATAGATGGCAGTAGAACCACTACCTGGTTTAGTGTTATGGCACCATCTCTACACAAGGTTTTTGTTCATATTGAAAAAATGTCCTTCAGTAACTCTTGTGTTTGTCTGCTCTTCGCCAAGGACAGAAACGATTATTTTGTGGCATGCTCAAATGTCATGGGAACAGCTTCATAAGAAGGGACAGTCGGGGCCTAATTCACAAAACAATAGTTAGTGTGTGTCCTGCCCCTCCACCACAGGCTTTGGCGTCATGGTTTTCTCAGAAGGGAATTAGAATTGTAGTTTGATTTTGGTAAATGACAAAACATTCAGAAATGGGCTTAGTGTTGTCAATGGCAACACCTATCCCCTCAATGTCAGTAACTACCTTCAAAGCAGCAGAGCATGTCATCTATTGTTAGACATTAGGCCTAATGTGACAGAATTGTATACTTGGTGGTGTTAAGACGATAGTGCAACGCCAGAAGGGCCTGGTTCAGTAAAATGGCTCAATGGGAAAGTGCGCTCAAAAATGTTATGGTCTTAAAAGATGGGCAATAATCAAAAACATATATTAAACCTCTTTTTAAAGAAAGTTCCTATGTAAAGTTTTGAGCAAATAATGTTTTAACCCCTTTAATTTCAAGCAGAAGGATGGCCACTGCGGTAAGTGCTTATTATTTTCTTTTTCCATGAAAACCACGTTGCCAGGGAGACTCAAAGCTGAAGTCACGCAATCTTAAATACAACGCGGTTGTATTCATGATTTCCTTGTTTTTCTTTTTTAGTTTCTGGGCTTCTCCAGCCCGGGGGAGCCCGGGAAACTTAAAAAGAAAACCACAGCATTTATAAATGCAACCGCTTTGTATTTATGATTGCAGTGGCTTTCACTTTCAGAGTCCCGGCTCCCCTGGGCCGGGGGAGCCCGGGAGGCTGAAAGCGAAAGCCACTGCAATCATAAATACAACGCGGTTGTAGTTATAATTGGTGTGAATTTAATTTTAAGTTTCACTGACTTAAAAAGAAACACAGAGAAATTATAAATACAACCGTGTTTGTATTTATGATTGCGGTGGCTTTCGCTTTGAGTCCGGGGGACTCAAAGTGAAAGCCACATTCATTTTATGTGGCTTTTGCTTCATTAGTGCCGCAAGGGCAGAGATTACCACAAGCACAGGAGGCTCATCCATTTCACAAAATAGATGCCTCCTAGTGCTTGAAATTAAAGGGCTTTAAACATATTTGCTAAAAATTTTACATAGGAGCTTTCTTTAAAAAGATGTTTAATATATGTTTTTGATTATTGCCCATCTTTTAAGACAATCACATTTTTTAGCGCACTTTCCCTTTTAACCTTAGTCAGCTTGTCAGAGCGCCTCATTTGGATAATTTTCTCAGAGCCTATTCTTCCTATTAAGTTTGGTGTGTTGATAGTGCTGTGTTGATAGTGCATCCTCATTTCTACAGAACGAACCCTATGCTGAGTTTGACAACCACAGAAACTGATAAGATGGACAGGGTACAAACTGTCTTACTTGGTGGCGTGACCATATTACAGCTGTGGCGGGTCTTGGGCCTGAGAAGCATCGTAGAGACCAGGTCACAACAACGGAGGAAGGAATCTTCTACTTTCGGTGTGAGGATCACTGAGACTGCAGAGTCAGGCAGGGAAAGGAGAACGCCAGAGGCTCCACCCCGCTGGAGCACAACTCAAGGCAGAGAAGGTGCCTGTGTTGCCCAAGTTGGAACGAAGTGACTGGAATTAAACTAAGAGAGAGGAATAAGTAATCCAGAGGACCAAAGGGGGATGGGGAGCCCTAAATATATGAGACATTGGGCCTCATTACAAGTTTGGCGGTAGCCTTGCCAGTAAAACATGCTATTTTTTCCGGCACCCGCGAATGAGCAATTACCGGTTCATTACGGCCCAGCCGGACCCGGTAATTGCCCATTCGCGGGCGCCGGAATGCATTACTCCCCATTCCCACAGGGCTCAGTGGGAATGGGGTGGTCTGATGCACCGGCACTATTGAGAATGGTGCCAGTGCATCCAACATGCTCTGCTTGTGGGTGCCGGTACGGCCGCCAGGACAGACCTGGCAGCCGTAATGGCACGCGCGAGCAGAACTTGTAGTTTGCCGGTCTGGAAATGCGGTACCGGCAAACTTACTGGTACCGTAGTTCCCGGACGGCAAACTTGTAATGACCCCCATTGTTACCAGAAGGGAACCTGAAGGGAATAGAAGAATGCCAGAGATGCCACTGCACTGGAGCACACCCAAAGACAGAGAAGATACCAGGGTTGCCCAGGGTGGAGGGAGGCGAGTGGAACTAAACAAAGAGAGAGGAATAAGTAATCCAGAGAACCAAAGGGGCATGGGGAGCCCGAAATATATGAAAGATTGTTACCAGAAGGGAACCTGAAGGGTTCCAGGTGAGAAGAGAGGAAAAGAAGAACGCCAGAGACGCCACTCTGCTGGAGCACACCCAAACACCGAGGAGGTACCGTGGTTGCCCAGGGTGGAGGGAGGCAAGTGGAACTAAACGAAGAGAGAGGAATAAGTAATCCAGAGGACCAAAGGGGCCTGGAGAACCCTAAAGATATGAGACATTGTTACCAAAAGGGAACCCTGAAAGGTTCAATCAATGTATACAAGGCACAGTATTCGGGGAACGAAAAAGACTAAGTTGGTGAAAATGGACTAAGGGTGTAACCACTCCTCTTCAAGAACTTGAGAGATTTGGTTTATACAAAGACTTGCACATTTTCCTGAGGAACTTAAAAAAGAGACTTGAAAACCTTTCTTTTATGAACTTTTAAGAACAAACACTTTGTCCTATGACTAGTGCTTTGGGAGAGATCCAACTAACACTGTCAGGACGAAGCAAGAGCTGGGAGACTACAGCTATGGCTCTTTATGATGTTTTTCTAATGTGGTAGGGTCAGATAGGGGATAGGTGTTGGACTGAGAACTACTTTTTTGTTTTTGACAATTGGCAAACCCCCTTAATTTAGTTTGTAGGCAGGGAAATCACTTGTAGCAATAGGAGTACACAGGCCTTTTCCTTTTTAGTTAAATAAAACCCTTTAAATGTTAACCTCGAGTCTGGCTCCTTCTTCTGGTCTGCCACACCGCTTACCAGCTGTTGTGGGGTTGGAATAAATGCGCAGCTTGCTTTAGAGGTTTGAAACCTCAACATGATTGTGGGAGCACATCTTTTTCTTCTGTAAGTAGAGTAGGGTGTCTGCTTTACTGTTGCAGGTATGCTGTTTTATCTTATCTGTCCGTGATCTTGGGCCGTTTGCGTTTCATCTCCGGTTTGCCCTTTAAAGGAAAGCCAACTGACGGTCAAACAACTCATTACGAATTATTCCCTAGACGTTTTATGGTTTGGAAATGATGGGCTGCAAGGTGACCAACACCTTGTTGCCTTCTTTAAAGTTTATTTTCATGTCATTGTTTGGTAGAGGATAATCTCTCATTGATGAGGATTAGGTTTATTTTGAAACAGGTTTACCCCTCCATGTTTGAATAAGAAAGTACACTGTTGAGATTATGGGGGGATTTATCTGTAGTGCTCATTCTAGGCAGTTTTGTCATGAGAGGTATTCTGACCATGGGAGAGAGGACGTGCTCATGTCAAGGATGAAGATGTTGGAGAACGGAATGGCATCCAAAGTGTGCACAATAATGTCTGTGACTGAAGTGGGCAAGAGTGAGAAATTATGTCCGATGTGATGTGTTGAGCAATCCAGACACATATTGAAGTCCCCCATGATCAGGGTCTTATCTCGTATGGATTGAACACTAGTGACTATCTCCGACCACTCTCTGAGGAAAGAGGTGGCCTCGCAGGGGGCCCTTGAGATAAATGTTATAAACAGTGTGGTGCTGGGGTTCAGGTAGCATTTACAGAGCAACCACGTCTCTTAAGTTGCAAGGGGTACATAGTGCTTCATTTGTAATGCATTTCTGAAAGGCTGAACGTGGTGGAAACCAGTGTACCCATGTTGTGTTCTCAATGCAAACAAGTAAACCATTGTCTAACTCCCCCCACCCCTTGTTTTTACCTAGGAACTGGAAAGTATACACGAAGATGTTCAAGCTATGAGTAATTGCTGTGAGGACATGACTGGTCGGTTGAAGGTAGGAATGGCCGTACCCTGGCTCTCAGTTTTTGCTGGAGCCTTAGGAAATTAAAATGCTCACCTTAACTATGGTTACATTGTTAGTATTTCAATACTCTTCTATAGCATAGTTGTTTTAGGCATTTATTCTGCATTTTAATAATTTGTTATATTGCATTGTTTAAAGTCTTAAGGACATAATGAAATTGATATAATCAAGAATTGTTTCCAGACATTTTCACATCAACAATAAACAAATAATTGAGTAGAAGTCCTAGCTAATGGACATTAAAGTGGACGACAAAGTCCTGGTTTTCGTTTACGACCCTGACACGTGTGACGTTGGAAAACAAATTAAACTGTCAGTTATGTATCATGTCATTTATGTCTTGACCAGAGCACAGCACTTTTTTTGTAACAAAAAAGGATCAAGATTGCATTTATATTGATTTTGCTTGTTTGTGTTGCTCACATTGCCTTATAACTAGATGTATTCTCTTTTGTAATCCAAAACTATTTTAAAATTGTTTGTCTCGATTGTAACCTGCTGAATAAATGATGTGTTGACAATCAATGCGTTCGAACATTTAAGTCTGAGCCTGTGGGTTGTTTTATACATTGAGTAAGGGGCACTTCACTCCCTCACCAATCTTTTTTCTGTTTTTTCGAGTAAAATGCAACACCGGCAAAGCCAATAGGTCTGCCTTTGTAAATGTAGAGGCTAAGATTTTGTGTATAGCTTTGCATTTTCAAAGCCTGGCCTATTTGCTGTGTTAATGCTTGCTTTTATAGATTTATCATTGAAGAGAATTTCTGCTGCGGATATTATGAATTGGAAGCAAGTTTGCCAAGCTCACTGTTTGCACTGCTGCCTATCGCAGCTGATTGATCAACAGACGACTCGAAAACCATGCACTAGTTCACTCTCTTTTTATCTGTGTGTACAACAGGAATTAGATTTGGACTGAGCCCATAGCATTGGGTTAGAGTTTACAAGACTCCAGTTTTTCTTCAGACTGTGGTAGTCCGTCCTTCCCTCTCTTTCCCTTGTTCAAGGCTGTCTCCTTGGTGGGAAAACAGTCGCTCAGTCTCTGTGAGGTTTTGTGCATCAAAACCTTTCTTTCTTGGGTCTTTTGTTGCTGCAGCCAATGTCGGGGAATGTGCATTGGTCCTCCAGAACTCTCCCATCGGTAACCCCTACCTGGTACCATTCCAGTCTTCAAACAAGGGTCAGGTGTTTGGCAATTGTGCAGTTGGTTAGGTACCAGTCACTGTTGGCTTTCCTCTCATGATGGTACTACAGCTTTTTTCTCAAGTCGGCCTACACTTAAGCTGTTTGACTTTTGTTCAAGCCCAGAGTCTGTTTTCTTCCACATCGAGGAAGGGCCAATTTGCACAACAAATGTGGAAAGTTTAGCAAGAGACTATCAGTTTATTGCATTGCAATGCAATACAATAGCTTGTGATGTGTCCACTTCCAAATTAGTGCTGGAACAACCCCGAATGTACTGAACAGCCTTTAATTCCCTTTTTGGATTTCATTATCAAACTACCCAACTTCCCCTCTCTTTTCTGATGTCTTCACTGATCTGATCTCTACATCACACTTTCACTACTTTTTTCTGGCTATCGTCCAACTCTGTCATGCTGTCCGTAGGTATTTCCTCTCCTCCCCCAATGCATTCTTTTGTTGTGATGCCTCCCCCTGACACCTCCAATTCCTCTCCTCTTCCTCACTGGTATTTTTCATTCGTCTCTCTTTTCCCTTCTTTCCTTCTTTTCTCATTTCTAGCCCCTCTCTTTTCCAAATTCTCCGCTGCTCCCTTGACATGGGTTTGCCCTTTTGGGGTTCCACAGCTCTGCTTCACCATTCTCTGAGACACCTAAACGTCCCCCATGGAAACTGAGATTTGTAGCTGCAGTCACCATGTTTTCTATTCATGTCCAGGAGCTTGCCATTACATATGAGAACGCCCTCCACATCTAAATGAATATTTGGGCCCCAAAACCAAATTTAACACAATGTCAGGAAATAATAATAAATCAGAGGTTCATTAGCGTACATGACAGTTTGACTGTTTCACTGTTTGAATGACAGAGTAAAAGAATAAGTACTAAATTTAATTAGAGCGCGTAACCCCCATAGTAAAACACATTAATTATGAGACCAATAGCCAGCTTTGTTATTCTGTTCATTATGTCATTTAGCAGTAACAGGAATACCACATAAGCTAAAGTCATTGCTTTGAGAAACGGATTTGTCTTTTAAAGGAAAACTATTTCAAAACGTACCTCATTTACCATTTAAATGACATGCCATGCACTCGATACGTTAGCAAGCCGGACCCATTTTTGCCCACATGGGCGAAGTGCAAAGATAACGGCTTCCTGCCTTGTGGCAAAGGGCTGCTCCGTTGCACTCTTCCCAATCCCGTTACCTCTTGACTGTGTGACTAACACCTTCCGAATGAAAATATACATCCTGCTCTCGCGGCATGTTGTATACATTACTTATTTCCACCCAGAAATGCCATTTTGAATATTGGAACTTCACATCTTGTATCTGACGCCGGGTAGGGATTGTTATATTGAGCTTTGCCTTACAAGAGTAAAAGCAGGTTCCTTAATTAAATCGTGGGCAGTTTACCCACGCTCATGTGGTGACTGAAATGTCGGCTCATATTAATCGCCAAAAGTGCCCCTTGTTTCAGCAGGGCAGGAACATGGCTCTGCCCAACTTCTTCAATTTCATTTGAAGAAACCGCAGCAGAAGTAGCAAGCATTTCTTGTGTGCCTTGCTAACTGAACTTGTGTACTGTTGTTTCCAGCTTCTAAATGACAGCTGCATTTGCTTGCCACAAAATACATTACAGAAATCATCTTCAGAGTCTGCAAGGTTTGCTACCAGTGGTCTTTAAAACACAGATTGAGGCGGGCCAAGGCATTGTGTGTGAGATGTCCTGGCGCTTGCACATGTCGCCCTCTTTTCAACTCCTCTGCTCCTCCTTCACCACTCCCCTTACCTCTTGTACGTTTTCCTTCCCACCTCCTCTGCTACTCTCTCTTCTCACCAGTTGCCCCTCGCTCCTCCACCTTTTCACTGCACTGCCTGGCTCTACTCTGCACCTGCAACTCTGAACTCGGACTCCTAACTTGCACACCACCTGTCTTCTGTGTTCTGCCTACACAGGACTGCGGGGCTTGACACAGTATCTGTGTGGACTATATCAATTGTGTGAAAGATGCAAACATGTCCACGGACTGCTTACGACCTTTTGGTACCAGCAATTCACCCGGTGGTTTGCATTGCGTTGCTGGCTACCCTGCGTCTTTGCTCGCTGGTGCTCTAATGTATCTTTGCTACCTTGAAAGTAGTGTGACAGGCAGCTTCTCTTTCTATGAAGTCTTCCCAAAGGCCGTCAGTCCCTCCTTTTCGATTTTCTCAATGTTCTTATTTGAGACACTCTCCTGATTTCGCTCCAGAAATCACCCATGTCTCACGTGCATACATTTGAAGTCCTGTTAATTGGATTTGAATTGCACACTGCAGCTTTAATACATACAAAAAGTAACGCAAGTTACTTTTACAAAAGTGATGCACAGGCAGATAGATACTTCTCACTCAGCATCAGTTGTAAACAATTACACGATTTTTCAATTATCAATAATCTGTAATCAAAACAGTTCTCCTCTGTTATAATGCAAAGATACATTCACTGAATGACCTATAGTTTACAAGTAAAGTGCTTGCCTCGCACATGGGGGCCAGCCTAGCCTGCACTTTGCAAGTTTGAATGCTGTGTTAGGACCGACTTTACCTTTCATCGTTCAGCATTCTTGTTATAGTGCATAGATGTGGGTGGAATCCACCATAAAGCGCTATATAAGAACACGCATTGTTGCATACTGGGGCTGAAAGTCCCCACACACAATGAAACACAATGAATAGAAATCTAGTATCCTGGAATTTACACACATGAAAACAATACAATTTCTCCGCATGCCCTAACATGCCAAGATAACACTAGTGAAAATACTGTTTTATTTAAGATGCAGTGATCCAATGGAAGGCACTCTGAATCATGGAGCAGCTGGACATTATTTTTTGGTAGCCTTCCTACTATAGTCTTTAACCATACTAACATTTACAGCAGTAGACCATTTAAAGGTAGGTTCTGATAAAACAAATTAGCAAAGGCATCCATATACCGCTCTGTACATATAGTAACAATAAAAAAAATGTAGCACAGAAATTGAAAGAACATTAATGTATGAAGCAGCATAGATGCAAAAAAACTCTTAAAAGCCCCATTTAAAAATTCCACCACAACTTAGTCAGTAGAGCTAGCATCTGCAAAAATGGTTGACCTACCAGGACCCTCTACAAACATGTTGCTGCATGAGATCTGCAAGACAGCCAAAACTCACTTTACCCAAAGAAAATCAATGTGTTCATAGATGCAACATTCTACAACTCCACCAGTCATTTTGGTCCATTTCAGGAAGATGTAATACTTCTCCATGGTGCAGGTCTTCCTCTTTAACGTTGTTGTTGGGTAGCATAACTGTTGCCTTTTTCCTGTCTTGCGCTCTTGGTGCTTTGCCTCCTTATTAGGAACAGAGGGATCAGTACAAGATTACTTTGCTTTGCATGTCGTATGGAAACTGCCCTTATGCGCAGGTAAGCATCGGTTTGTTTTTGGTGCATAATCAGTTAGGTGCCTGGATGTACCCTAAAGTGGATATGTTGGTTGTGTATCTGGTTGATGTGAGTTATGTTGAACATCATGGCAGTGTAGGTGTGGTGTGTCAAGTCTTTAGAAATTATGCATGCAGTGAAATATAAAGTAATGGTATTTATTTGCTTTGTAAGCATGGATATCTGTTTTTCTGGGCTTTTATAGCGTCCACCACACTGGAAAATAGTGCTAAAATGTCCACGACTTCTCCATGGGCCATTGTCCAAGCCATTCTTCTGGCTTGTCCTCTTCTTGGGTAGGGCCCAGTGCACTCTTCGGACTTATTCTCACAATTTCATTGGAGAGGGTGGACAGGCCCTCTACCTTTTCTTTCTCTGCCTTCCCCTAAGTCATGGTCTCAATCAGCCTTCAGTTTCTTTGCCTTTCCCTTATCCAGAGCTTCTGCTTTTCATCTCTGTGACTTCCCTTGGCCAGAGCTTTCAGCCTTCTCTTTCCCCAACTTCTCCACAGCCTCTGCCGTTACTTATTTATTTACCTGTTCACAGGCCGCCACTTCTGTCTTTCTTCTGTGAGGAGAAGGGGTCACTCTCGCCTCCTTCTTTTTTTGAGGTAATTAATGAGCTTTACTTTCAACCTTTAACAGACCTTACATGTAACTCTTCGACATTATAAAATAGAATTTAAAATAATAGAAAAAAAGAGTCAAAATGCATACAAAATAATTAAGTCACTGGGGGTTCCTTCACATCGCTACCAACAACTCATCAGTGATCTTGTTTGTAACATACATCCCTTGAATTCATGCCTCTGCAAATAGGTTGCTGGCGTTTACATTTCCCTGCAAAAATGTCATGGCACTTTTAAGATTAAATGCAGCATGTTGCCTGCAGCGGATACAGTTTCTTTTGGGCATATCAACATAACATTGTCGCGATTTTTTATCACATCCCATATAGCTCTTGCAAGGACTACTATTTATGAGCATTTTCCATTTCTCAAGGGAAGGAAATTTGCTCTGGCTATTGCAAACAACTTCTATTCAAGCACATTGTAAAGGGAAGCCAAATATGGTTGTGGTCTAGAGGAGGTGGTGTGCTATGTATATACATATATATTTCGTTCCAATTTTGATGCAAGTTCTCCCTTAGCTGCCACTTTTAGAGTTTGACTTTTTGATGCCTTGTTAATTTAGGGACTTCTTTCACAAGGACAATATTTTGTAATCCTGATTCTTTTATTGCCATTTCCAGGTCCTTCAGAGAGTTTGCCTTTTTTGGAACGTGTACATATTGTCGCCTTGCTTTGTCTCTGAGGTGGTTTGTGGAGGATAGTGCTCTGTTTGTACCCTTTTCCTAATTGATCGGAGTCACAGTCTAGAAAAGGGGGGTCATTTAAAAACTGGATGGTGGATGGCAATTGCAGGAGAATTTTTCCAGAATTTCGGTTTCAATGTGCCAATCTACCCTTTTATCCCCCTCCTCCTCATATTCGGCCCCATAAACAAACATGCTTCCATTTATCCACTTGCTGGGTAATCTACTTTCCATGCTGCTTTACACGGAGCACAATTGTCTTGTTCTTGTTCTCTGGTGTCGTCTTTCCCATCAGTGTTTTAATGGGGACCATTTGTTTGTGGCAATTGCCACACCCAAATATGAAAACTTGTTTTTGTTTCTCATTTCAAATGGTCACTATGGGCGAGGCTTTTTTTGAATGTCTTGAACTCAACACCATTATCTTTTTTTAGCAAGATTTTTGACCACACTGTTCCTCTGATAACATTTATCCACAGCATGTAACTGTTTCTGGGGTACATTTTATGACTTTTGCAATGATGATTAAATCGTCTGCATAGAGAAGCAACATGACTTTAAGATCCCTAATTATTGGCATGTCTGGTGAGGCTGCTATGACATAATTCTACATATTAACATATAGGGAAAAGAAAATTGGTGCTGTACACCGAAGTGGATGGAAATGGGGTGTGGGGGGGACTCTGTTTTTGCCTTGATGGTTCAGCCAGACCTGAACTTGAGTCTTTGAGTAAAGAGATCTAATACTAGAGAAGCTCTTCATTTAGGCCTCATATTTACAATTTGTTCACTAGACCACCACGGCTGACAAAAGTCAAATGCAGTAGTAAAGCATAAAAATACAACATCAATTGTTGATCCTTCAACTTTGGGGATTTTTTTCAAATTCACACAAAATTTGGTGTACTGTCAACAGGCCATATCCTCTTAGAGCACGCTGCCCGGCCGGCCCTCTTCTCACACTCTGGCATTCTCTAGGACTCGGGTGTTTAGCCTCTTTTCTTGTTCTCAGACTTGTCACCCCACAGGCACTCCAGGATAAACTCCAGTTGTCCTGCGAGTAATCAAGTAAGCAAGTACTGACAGATTGATCAAAGACCCTCTTTCCCTCCTTCTGGGTGCCATGAAAAAGGCTATCATAGGTATGACAGCAGCCCTTCAGGCCATGTAGGTTGACATGGTCCCCTACCGCTGTGATAATGTAGCTCTTGCAGAACCATTATCTCCCCTACAGCAGTCAGTTTAAAACCTCCAAGACTGAGCAATGAATAGTCTGGGGTTAGGGGCTTCAGGGATGGAAAAGCCTTTTCGAAATATTCAACACCAGCTTCATTCCAATACACACACAGGTCTCCGGTCGATAACACAGAGACCTCAGGTAGGTGAATCCTTCTGCTCTGAGAGCAGTAAAGGAACACTGATACCCCTCCCTCATGACAGAAAAATATAGTAGGAATCCAGAAGAGTTCCAAAGATTCATGACTCAATGTGTCTTTGATTTTATGAATCACCCACAGATCTATGCATCCAACAGAGGTAAGGTTGCATTCCCATTAATGCATTTAGGCAGCCCTGCCCGGACTTGGACAACGCCTTGGATAAACAGACAAGATCCAATCCTAGAAGATCGACAAATGTTCAGCTATTTTCAGAAAAATGTTTGACAGGAATATATATATATATATATATATATATATATATTAGATACTTAAGACATGAACATTTAATTATTAAATGGGGGACTAAGTAATTGATCAATTCTATATTAATATTTAAATACCTTTTAGCAGAATTAGCATGTATGAAGATGTCCAAGACATTTTATTCTACCAGGAATTACGTGAAGATATCGAAGACGTTCTGATCCACATCAAGCAAAGACGAGGAGAGCGATGAGGAGAAAAGAAAAGATTCAAACTGGGAAAACCAATCAATAGAGGACCTGAAGAACATCCAGTGGGAGGGAGTACTGCAGAGCTGAGGGAAGTAGGAGTCGTCCTAGGGCCTGTTGGACTGAAGAAAGGGAACACAGACGTAAACTTAATCTTTGGTTTTATTGTGGGTATGCAGTCCACACCTGTCCAAAGAGACAGGAAAACTAACAGGGCACTCATTGAATAATGGGGGCCTGACGGCCCCCATTAAACAAGATGTTAATATCCATCTCCCTCCTACTCCTATAGATAGTGTGATTAATCATATCCTACATGGTGGCCAGGGAAAGGCATCCACTTCCTGATCCTGACCTTGGGGGTGGTGTACTGCAGCAGGATCACCTGGGAGGAGATGGGGCCCAGGGTGGTGAAGGGATCCAGTGGGATGAGACACAGAATTCTCCTTTAAAAGTGAGTAACCTTTCTCATGTACCAAAACATATACTGGCCTATTGCCATTGTGAGGTATCTGAACCCCATGTTAAGGAAGAGCCCATTGTACCTTGTATCAACATTCATCCCCCTTTCTCCCAAAGGTACAGAGAAAGTAAACCTATAAATGGTGGCATAAAGGAACTGCCTTTGCCTTCTTTAATAAAACCTGATGAAGCATTTTGCAGTGCTGGAAACTGTTGGGTTGTGATGAAGGCTCAGGGGGTCATCTTTGTTGCTGCTTTGCTATTTCCCCTTGTGTTTGAATCTAGACCAAGTTTCCTGTGTCCAGCAACTGTATTGGGAGGCATTGGGAGATACAAAGTGGTAACATTGTTGACATTTGTGGCACGGGGGGTATTTTTCAGGGACGAGGGATACCCCAACGTCCACTTCAAATATCTCGGCAAGGCTGGTTCTGATTTTCATGTTGGCGAACTTCCCGCTCCAGGTTGAGAAGGGTCCACCCCGCCCCTTTGACAAGCTTTTGACCCTGGCCCATCACAGAATCTGTCCTGCAGCCAGCTAATGCTTGCTCCTGTTCAAAAGCCCCTAGAAGTGTGTTCCCCTTTTTGGCCTATCGGGTTATTGGGCTAACAATTGGGGAGCAGTTATGAATAAATCTTCTGAAGAAATGTGAAACGCCTAGAAATCTCGGAACCTCCACTGATTATTATTGCGGCCAATTCAAAACTGCCTCAATTTTCTTGAGATCCATTTCAATGCCCATTGCTGAAAGTTTAAATGACAAAAAAGTGACATAATACACTCAAATTAACATGTTTCTAACTTGGCAAACATAAAAACGTTCCCTTAGCATCAGTACCTCCTCCTTTACACGTTTCCTGTGTTCTTCCAAGTTCACTGACATCATATATTGTCAAAATATACGATTGCAAATGTATTCAATAAGTCCCAGAAAGAGTTATTGATGTGATGTTGAAATGTTGCTGAGGCATTACAAAAACTAACTGGCTTCCCTATGAAAGTGTCCATACCTGGTATTGAAAGCAGTCTGCCATTTGTATTTGTCCCTTGCATGAATTAGTACCAAATTGTTGGTTCCCAAAAGAAACCATGCTGTTCGAAGTTTGTCCATCAGGACAGAAATCAATGGCAAAGGATATTTGTTTCGTATTGTTATTGAATTTGGTTCACTGTAATCCACAATTGGCATCAGCCACACGTCTGCATTAGTCACTATAAATATCTGAGCCCCTGCAAGCAACTTGAGTCCCTGATAAATTCTTACTTCCAGTTCTCCCCAAGTTAATTCTAAAGATCAAAGTCTTTGTTGGAGCATAAATGCGTTCATGCAGAATCTTAGTTTTTGTAATGACATCAGTAGGGCCATCATATACCCGATGTGCTGGTAATTGCTCAGCCTCCCTCTCTGAAATTACATTTTAAAGTCTAGATATTGTGGTGTCACTTTTTCTAAGTTTTTAATTTGTCAATGAGATGGCCTTGACTATAGGTTGCCAACACACAACTCCAGGGTGTGCAGGTTTCATTGCTTTCTGTGCATAGTAGATGAAAACTATAGAATTTGCTTAACCGAATACTTTCACAGGTTGCATTTCCATAACCAGGATGCACCTTAAATGGCAAATCTGGTGAACAAATCATATCTAATCATATTCTCTCAATCTATCCTACCATAGCTAACATGTTCTTTGGCCAAGTTTGCCAAGATCCATCACCTCATTAACAACACCCTACCCACCATAGACACACCAGCCATATCCCAAGACAGTCTAAATTCAATGTTCGCTCTGGAAGAACTCCCAAACATCCTAGTGTCACTCATAGTCACCACCTAGGAGGGAAATGTCATCCCAATCTCCAGTCTGAAGAACATCACAGGAAAGATTATCTGCCCTCACCTTCACACTATCAACTCCTTACTCATGCAAGGCATCTTCCATTACTAATTGAAAATTGCCTAGATCCTCCCGCTACTAAAGAATCCCCCCCCTTGACCTGGATGACTTGGCAAACTACTGACCCATCACCCATCTATCCTTCATTGGTGAGTTCACAGAGATGACCAGGTCTACGCTTCACTACACCCATTATCACCCAACACACCCTATTTCAAGAATACCAGTCTGGCTTTCGACCTTGATGCAGCACTTGAGACCATTACCATCCAAGTCATCGACAAAGCACTCTTCATGGATAAAGGTGACCTATGCATCCTGGTCCTGCTCAACCTCTTAGCTGCGTTTGACGCAGACTACCACAAAGTGCTACTCAATAACCTGTCCTACCGCATAGTATTCAATGCACAGTCCTTCGATGGTTTGACTCCTAATTCAATTGACGCACCAGCTAGTCCGATGGGCACCTGCAGATCCCAATGTTCCCCAGTGACTTGCGTTGGCCCACAAGACTCCGTCCTCTTCCCCTGTCATCTTGAAAATCCTAGATGGAGCCACACGGGGCACTCTTGTCCGAATTCAACATGAAAATCTACCAGTATGCTGATGACACACAGCTATTCCAGAAGATCAACTTTCTCAACAACATTCACCAATTGAAACACTGCTTCTCCACTATTCAAGCCTGGATGTCAACCACCTATTTGAAACTGAACCTTACCAAAACAGAGTTTGTCCTCAAAGCGGCTGCCACCAAATGCACCCAAGCTCAAAAGTGGCTGAAATACATGGCCACAATGACCTCCCCAAATCCCCAACTCCCCTCTAGTGCAAAGTCTCTAAGCTTCACTATCGATTGAGATCTCTCCTTGCCCTCCTGCAGCCACCTGCCATTTCTTTCTCTCCCAGACCCTGTGTTTCTTCATCTGGGCCCCTCTGCTTATTTCAATGTTCCTTTTTTTGTTTTTGCTTTCTTGACTACCGTTATGGGTACTCCAACCTCAATATGTTTTCTCATTCTTCACTGTAGGTTCCCCATTCACTTTTCTAGTCCTCGCTCGGCCTGGTTGTCCCCTGTTGTGTACTTTTCTTTCAGGTTCCCTTGTTCTTGCCATATACAGTACTGCCTACTTCTGTATGTTTTTTTAATGCTTCTCCTTGGGTACCCTTGATCAAAGTTCTTACCAGCCCCTGCTCTGCCTGGTTTTCCTTTCAGGTCTCCTTGTTCGCACTCTGTAAACTGGTTTTGTTCGAGCCTTTAGTTAAAATCAGTTTACTTATTTGCTAACTTGTTCTTGTCTCGTCCGGTCTTGTCGGCTTGCACCCTCCACCCCCTTGTGTCTGCCCCACTGTCTCCCACCCTTACCATTATTCCACTTCTCACCTCCCCCTCTTCCTCTCTCCTCTTTTCCCCCCACCTCTGCATCCTCTATGGTGCTCTCTGTTTCTCCTAGCTTCTCTAACTGCTTCTCTATTGACTATCCTGCCCTTCTCACCAAGTCTGGTAGGAAGGAGTTCAAAAAGGATATCCTGGTCTCCAACCCAGGCTTCCCTGTCGCTGACACCTATACCAGCACTTCCTCCAGACAGACCCTTGTTGACATCCACTTTGTCGATCCTTCGCCAGACCTATGGACTCCTCATATGATCTCTGCTCTCTCCTTTCTCTACCTCTCCCATTAATGGTGGCACCTGGTGGGAAGCCCTCATGCCCCCCTTCACTCCTCTAAGGTCATCCTCAATCTTTATCTGAATGGAACCATCTTGGTCCAAGACCCTCAGGCCAACCTCCTCCTCTTTAATAGATACTTCCTGCACCTTATCAATTTCCTCTCCTCTCCTCTCCTGCTGTCCCTTCATTGGCTTCCTTGCCTCCTTCCTCTGGCACCTCTATGGCACCCTCATCCTCCTCCTTGGCTACCTTGCCCTCTCCTCCTTCCTCTTCTGCCCTCCCTCTGGCTCTTTCAACACTTCCGCAGGGAGTACCTCCGATTTGTACCCCACCCTGGAAGTTTTTCAAGGGTGGCAACCTTCTCCATATTGCCGCTCTCAACTCTCGTTGAGCTGTCACACACTCCTCTAACATCTGCTGTCACCTGGAAGAGCTGGACCTTGATCTTCTCGGTCTCACCGATACGTGGTTCATGGCCAGATCTGTCACAAGTTTTGACACTTTTCTCCCTGATGGCTACAAGATCCTCTCTGGGCCCAGATCCAACCGTTCCAGTGGGGGTGTAGCAATCATCTTCCCGGAGTGGATTCCTGCCTCTATCATTCCTATGCAGGCCTACTCCCCCTTTGAATGCCTTGTCTGAAGGCTTTCTCTCTCTGCTGGCCACTCTCTCACTGTGGCTACTATCTACCGGCCACCTGGTTAGATAACATCCTTCCTCTCTGAGTGGGCAGACCTCTCCTCCTCCCTCCTGGCCTCAACCACTCAACTCCTTGGAGAACTCAGCATCCACCTGGATGCTTCCTGTCCCTATTCTGGACTCTTTCCTCTCTCTCTCTCTTTCTCTCTCTTTCTTTCTCTCTCTCTTCTCTCTCCCCCCGCTCCCCAGGGCACACTCTGGATGCGCTGATCTCCCCCTCTCTAACCCTCTCACCACTGCTCTCTTCTACAGTGACCACTTTCTCCTCTCCTCTCATCTCTCTTCCCCTCTGACTGAGCCAACTCCCACTCTGCCACCCACCTTATCGGTCATCAGAACCATGAAGTGTGTCTCATTCTCCTGGAACTCTACTGACTCACACCCTGACACAGCCCTCTCCAAGCCCCACTCTTCTATCTCTGATACTCTTGATTTACTTGCCCATGTCATGAGGATCCACTTGAAGCCCAAAGCCAAATGCAACTCATGGTACGACTCAGACCTTGTCACTCTTGAACGCAAGTGTAGGGTGGCTGAGTGGAAATGGCTGGCATCTTGTGCAAAACCGACTCTCTGTCCTCACTAAGAAGAGAGCTCACATCCAAGCCCACGTCTCTGTGGCATCTAACAACTCAGCCGAACTCTTTAAAATCTGCAAGGAGCTGGCCAATCCTGCTGCACTCTCTCCCTCTCTTGTCCCTTCAGGCCCTCTGCACGGACGTCCTATCTGGACATCCAAACAGTCATCCAGGACAACAGAATAACTACCACGCTTTATACCAAACCTACAGATCGCAACAATCTGTTGCACCGTATGAGCTTTCACCCTCCCAAGACTCTACAGAATTTACCATATGGACAAATGTTGCGTATTAAAAGGATCGTCAGCAACCCAGAGGAAAGTCAGGCGCAGGAATAAAAACAGAACGTCAGCCATTGCAAGACATTTTAATGATAATGGACATTCAATAAGATAACTAAGATTTCTTGTACTAGAAGTGTTACCCCTGAAAGGTCACACACGGGATACTAAGAAATGGAGAGCACAGAAAGAAGCATTCTGGATCGACAGACTTGATTCATTATCATCAAATGGGATGAACGAAGAACTTGACCTCGGCTGTTTCCTTTAACTGTAACGGCACATATCCATGAACAGCCAGATATACATATGTTATACTCTAATGATCATGTTCTGTATATGTGAGAGAATTACGTAATCTACACAATATTGCAGGTCATACATATTTTTACTGATCAAGTAATCGCTTACAGTCTTGTCTCTCATTATTGCGACTACCGACACAGTTACGTGAGCACAATGAATCATTTGAAGAATTATCCATAATTCTCTTTGATATTCCTATTACTGTCTCTTTTTTGGTTCCTCTATTTTCCTTACCTCGTATGTTTGATGGTATCCTCAGCCATTTATAATAGGGGAGCTGCCCACGAGTTGCCCCACGTTTAAGGTTCCTTTGGACCCACTTTCTCTGTGAAGTAAATATCGTTCTGATATATTTCCCCTTTTGATGTAAATCTATTCAGTGACACGTATTTCGGGATATATTCATAGTTTATAAGAACTATCAGCTCTGTTTTTTAGACCCTCATTCCACGAACCACTGGACACGACTGCAATTCGGCGCCACTCTACTAGTTCCATGGAAATAGACTACTCCACACTTTTTTTCTCTTATCAGATAGAGTGCCCAGAACCGTACGACAGTATCCATGCAGTTACATTTCAACATTATTAACATTTTAGTGTGGAAATATTATTTACACTTTATTTCACACTTTTCTCTAATTACTTTAGAATTAATCTATTATGTAATTTGGGTTCTTATTAATCCTATTGCTCTGGTTTATACACCAGACACGAGCCAGATAAACATGTACCGCAACTGGTGCAGATACACCAACTGACCTCAGTAGACATTACAACATGGCTGCCTCTTTTTCACACGGCACGAGTTGTCCCTATGGCAACACAACGTAAAGAACTTTTAAGACGAGTCACTCGAAGCGCGCGCCCTCGCGGCGTCATTCGAGGATTCCTCACAAGCGGTTGCTAGGTAAGATATTCTACTAGTCTCATCACATCTAACTGCTGTTTTATGGGTCTGAACACCCTTAGTTACACCACATTAACCTGTAACGTATATATTTTTCACAGTACTCCAACGCGGCTAGTAACGTGCTCAGCAACACATTTCCGGCGGCTACATAGCTGCTAGCGACTCAGCATCAGTTACACTTTCAGGTTAGTGCACCACTACAGTACCTACGATCAATTATACATAATCTAACCATTCGATTCAGCTAAACATTTCCCTTTTCGCTTTTTCTTTTTCTTTCCTTTCCCATTCTCTTCTATCCCGTTGATTAATGGATGCACTTAACTTCCTGCACACCTTTTACGGTTTGGCACGTATGTATTAATCATGTACTTTTACACCTGTTGGGATATACTTATTACTCTATTTAATTTTTGATATGTGATTGGCACTAATTTGCACACATTTTATTACTTTTCTGGGGCTGTGCCATTATGCGCTATGCTTGCCAATTATGATTATGTTTACCCTGCGTATTTGAATGTAATTCCATTTTTAACTTGCTAATGCCTGGCCTTATTTCACACCCATTGGTGATATCTATTTGTGTATATTGGATATGTCTACATGGTACCACGCTTACCTACACATACCATTGCTGTTGTTAACGCATAACGAATATATGGTGAATTGTGGGTCACAGATCCGTACATTTTAGGTGTTCAGATCCTATGAGCATACCAAAGAGCTGGCCCTGACGAAGGACTCTAAATCTGAAATGTATAGGCCTGAATGTGCTCTTTTTGCATCTGCTCTGATAAGCAGTACAGCTGCCAAGTACTTAAAATATGAATAAAAATAAAAATAAAACTTTGCAAAGAGTGTAAACACTGCATTTGAAGATGTATTATTCTGGACCAACCAACATTGAATATCCACACCACTCAGTGGTGTCTTGGGTGTGCAGCCCGCACCGCTGGCTTAACAGCCTTGAACTTCACCCTTGATTTCTATTGTGTGCCATTTCACGGAGGCACCTCTCCAGCGGGTTCGCACCCCTCCTTTGAATTACATTTACATTAGATGAATTGAAAGAACTGTAATAAATTTCGGTGGTGCACGTTCACTCCAAACCAATTAATCACCCCTTTGTCCCCATCTTACTCGATCTCTCTTCTGTTTCGACATGGTCAACCATGCTATCCTGCTCAACCGGCACTGTGGTGTTCCCCGGGGGTCTAAACATTCTCCCTGGCTGTTCAACCAATACCTGGCACCTCTGACCCACCACATTGCCGCTCTCTGCTCCAACTTTCAGTGCTATGCAGATGACACTCGGCTCTGCCGCCTCTTCTCCCTCTCTCATCCTGGATTGTCTGTCTGCAATCCAGGAGTGGTGTTTCACCATTGATTTCTCCCTAATGCCAGTAAAACAGAGATCCCCCTCATCGGCACACATGCACTTTCCTTTCCTTTCACTCTCTTGGCCCTCTTCCTACTCCCACCTGTGAGGCTAAGAACCGAAGTCATCTTTGACTCCTCACTCTCCTTCTCTCCTCACATCTCTAAGAAGACAAACTACCAGATGCACCTCCTCAGAGGTATTCTTCCTTTCCTCACTTTCCCCCAGAAGCTCGCTGTTCCCAGGGCTCTGGTTTTCTCCAGGCTGGACTACTGCAACATCCTCTTTCTAAATCTGCCAGACTCTACTCTCTGTCCTCTAGAACTCATCCAGAACAGGACTGCAAGACTTGTCCTTGGCCTCGAGCCCAGGGATCGTATCTCACCAGCCCTGAAATCTCCCCATTGGCTCCCAGTGGCTGCAAGGATCAAGTTCAAGACCCTCTACATTGTCCACAAAGCTTTCTGGGCCCTGGGACCAATTACCTCCAACTCTCTCTTGGGGAATATCTTCCTTCTCAAGCTCTTCGCTCCTCCAACTCCTTGAGGGTCAGTCGCTTCTCCAAGCAATGAGTTGGGGCAGATCTCTTTATTCGGCTGGCATCTCCCTCTGGAACAGCTCCCTGCCTCGCTGAACCTTGAGCAGAACTATCTCTGGTTTGTGAAGCACCTCAAGACCTTCCTCTTTGCTTTTGCCTTCTCTTGTCCTCTCCCCTCCTGATCTCCTGTTTGATACTGCACTGGTCATCTAGTCTGGTTACCCTCTGAACTCACCCAAAGGTCCCTACTCGTCCAGCTGCACACCTGCACTGCCCCGTGGCAACCCCTGTACTTGTGGTCTGTATCTGCAACCCTACAGTCCCCTTACCTGCTCTTATTATACATCTCAACACTCGCGCTTGCCACGTGTTGGCCGCACTACTTGCTGTTTTTATCTCATGCCCGGCACTTGCCCTCCTCCCCTTCCCCCTGCACTTGCGCAATCTCAATGTCACTATGCTAGTCACTTGTCTTTTTCCTCCCTCTGTTTCCTCTCCCTTACCTCGTCGCGCCTTGAAACACTTGTCTATAGACGCGTTATAAATGCCATATCATATTGTATCATATGGCACAACTCACCAATAACACAAAAACAGCATGGTACCAGCTAATTTCTCTGCTATATCAAACCCTACATCCCTGCCTCAGACTTCAGACCTATCGTCCAGGCCCTGGTGCTCTCCCACCTGGATAGTGACAATGGCAGGTGTCTTAACCGCTACTCTTGCCCCCCTGAATTCTGTCTTGCAAACTGTTGCAGGCCTCATCACAGGACTGGAGTAATTCAACCACATTTCCGCCACTCTCAAGGTATTACGCAGGTTACCACTCCAAGCTTGCGCTACATTCAACACAGCATTGCCTACAAAACTCTAATGTCTAAGATAATGTTGTGTTAAAAAGATTACCTTCACAGGCGGTCAGCACAACATCAGGAGCCAAGATATTGTGAGACTGTAATCCAAGAATTGCAAGAAGACCACCAGAAAGCAAGCCTTCTCCTCCTGTACTCCCACGCTGTACACCAACCTTCCTGCTAAAGTCAGACTAGCTCCCACACTCTTGTGATTCTGCAAAGATTCGCAGTGCTTGCTCTTGAGGCAAAACGTCACTGAAAAAAGAGTACCACAGACCGACAAGACGACCCTCCCCCTCACTATGATATACTCCCTTACTGTACAGCGCGTTGTTGCCTTCTAGCTAAGTGTACGCTATATAAATCCTCTACATGCATTAATGCCATAAGCAATAATTACATTATTATGCACACACCTCCGCAACTTAAAGGCATTCCATCCACTGCTTTAATAGGGTCTGGGTGGTTCATTAGTATGTGAGGATCACATGCTTAGCTATATAATGCCCAGATGCCTCTGAATCTAAAAAGCTAGTGTTCCCACTGCTATAGTTCCCATGGTCAAGAATATAAATGCGTGTAAGGAACAAGTTACGTACCTGTAACTGTTGTTCTCCAGCATGGGTCTGGCATGGATTCACATGCTCATGAATATTCCCCGTCGTCAGGCCGGGAATCTTCGGTATAGAAAAAAATCAGTATCAGTTTCGTTTCTGATCTGTCTTTCTTAGTAGTAACCAATCATTGGTCTCTGGGTCATACTGCCCCCAGCCAATGACTGCCCTCTCCCTAAGCCCCGCCTCTGGCAGCCATCCTCAGATTTGGTAGCACGTAAAGTGGCAGTATGACCATGTGAAGAGCCGCAGAGGGGTAGGCGGGAGGGTTCGCATGTGAATCCATGCCAGACCCATGCTGGAGAACAACAGTTACAGGTAAGTAACTTGTTCCTTCTCCAGCATGGGGTCTGGCATGGATTCACATGCTCATGGATAAGAGAATACATAGCAGTGCACACATGCACAACCACGGGAGGTGGCAAAGGGCTCAACATTAAGCAATACAACAACTCAACATTAAGCAACCTTTACCTCCTCACCAGGCTCACCTTAGGCGAACAGGTTGCGCAGCACTGCTTGGCCGACCCTGGACTCCTCCCTGGAGTCCCGATCGACGCAGTAGAATCTTGTGAAGGTGTGCGTCGACCTCCACATCGCAGCCCTGCAGATGTCCAGCAGGGGCACACCAGACAGGAACGCCGTGGTAGCGGCGATCGCTCTGGTCGAATGAGCTCTCGGACGGCCGGGCAGCTGTCGGTTTGCCAACTGGTGACAGTGCATGATGCAGCCGGAGAGCCATCTGGAAATGGAAGTCTTCGAGAGAGCCTTCCCTTGATTCACAGTCCCAAAGTTCACAAACAGTTGTGACGTCTTCCGAAAACTCTTCGTGCGGTCCACGTAGAACTTCAGCGCTCTAGCTACATCCAGCGAGTGCAAAGTCCTCTTAGCCGGCGACATAGGCGACGGGAAGAAAACGGCAACACCAAGGGCTCGTTGAGGTGGAAGTCCGACGGCACCTTGGGCATAAAGGATGGGTGTGTCCTTAGCACCACCCTTGTGTCATGAAAAGTCAAGTATGGAGGCTTGCAAGATGGGGCCTGGATCTCTCCCACTCGTCGTGCGGAGGTGATGGCCACGAGGAAAGCTGTCTTCCACGACAGGAACTTCAAAGGCGCCGAATGCATAGGCTCGAATGGGGCCCCCATGAGCTTGGTCAGCACCACATTAAGCTCCCATGCCGGGGCAGGAGCTTTCACTGGCGGGAATGATCGGAATAGTCCCTTCATGAATTCTTTCACCAGGCGATGAGACCACAAGGACGCCCGTCCCGTCGTCCTGGTATATCGGGAGATTGCAGCCAGATGTATTTTGATGGAGGCGTGAGCCAGTCCAGCTTTGGCCAGCGACAGTAGGTACGGCAGTACTTGAGGGGCCGTAATCTGCAGAGGGTTAATCTTCTGTACACGGCACCAGACAGAGAACCTCTTCCATTTATGTCCATAGCACTTGAGAGTTGAGGACGCCCTGGCCTTTGCAAGAAGCTCTCTGCAGTCGGCCGGGATGTCGTACCCTCCAAACTCTAGTGCTGCAGGAGCCAGGCCTGCAAGTTCAGCGACTCCGGGTTGTGGTGAAGAATGGCGCCTCCTTCTCTGGAGAGAAGGTCTGCGTCCGTCGGCAGCTTGATTGGTGGGGACGTTGACAAGTCCAGAAGGTCCGGGAACCAGATCTGCCTCGCCCACGCCGGTGCGACGAGGATCATCCTGCACCGGGACCTCTTGAGCTGGTTGATGAGCCGGAGCAGCAACGGCAGCGGAGGGAACGCATAAAGAAATAGGCCGTCCAAGGGGAACGAGAAAGCATCGCCCATGCTCCTCGGCTGGGAGAACCTGCTGGCGAACCTCCGGCACTTGGAATTCGTCGCCGTCGCGAAGAGATCGATTTGGGGTTTGCCCCATCGTCGGAAGAGTCGATCCACTTGATCCCGGCGTAGTTCCCACTCGTGGCACGAGCGCAGCTCCCTGCTGAGTGAGTCGGCGATCGTGTTTTTTATTCATGCCAGATGAAGAGGCACCAGAAACATCCCTTGGGCGATGGCCCAATGCCACAGATCCTGGGCTTCCTTGGATAGGGCCGGGGACCTGGTTCCGCCCTGCTTCCGGTTGTAGAACATCGTGGTGGTGTTGTCGGTGAAGATCCTCACCACCTTGCCCATTAGGGACGGAAGAAAGGACCTGAGGGCCCAGAACACCGCGCGGAGCTCCAAGATGTTGATGTGGAGAGACTTCTCCTCCGGGAGCCAAAGGCCTCTCGCGTGAAGATCTCCAGAGTGTGCTCCCCAACCTTCCAGGGAGGCATCCGTCGTCACCGTCACCTGGTGAGCTGGGGTCTGAAAGTCCGTGCCTGCCGACAGATGGGCGCGGGTACTCCACCACCGGATCGCCTGACGGAACGTCTCGTTGAGAGGGATCCTGTCCTGGAAGCTGCCCGTCGACTGGATCCAGCGGGCGTCGAGGAACTCCTGTAAGGGTCTCATCCGAAGCCTGCAAAGGTGCACCAGATAAATGCAGGAGGACATCATCCCGAGGAGGGACTTGATAGATCTTACCCTGGCCATGTCCGTGGCCAGCAGACGCTGCACTTTGCCCGGAATGGTCCTGGTCCTTTCCTCAGACGGCAAGGCCAGCCGCGCCACTGTGTCAAGCTTGGCTCCCAGAAACAGGGCGACTTGCGACGGAACCAGGTGGGATTTCGGAAAGTTGATGGAGAATCCCAGGTCTGTGAGCAGCTGGACGGTCTTCGCAGTGTGCTCCACGGCGAGCTCCCTTGTCCTTGCCCGGATGAGCCAGTCGTCCAGGTAGGGGTAGACGTGGATCCCCTTTAGGCGCAGCCGCGCCGCCACCGGTGCGAGGCACTTGGTGAACACCCTGGGTGCCAACTTCAATCCGAACGGGAGGGCCTTGAACTGGTAGTGCCGCCCTTGGACCACAAACCTGATGAACTTTCGGTGTCTTTTCAGAATGGGGATGTGGAAGTACGCATCCTCCAAGTCCAACGACGACAGGAAATCGCCCTCCTCCAGCTGTCCCAGCACATGCTGGAGGGTGACCATATGGAACTTCTGTGCCTTGATGTACTTGTTCAGTCGTCGTAGGTCCAGGATGGGGCGCCATCCTCCTGTCTTCTTTTTTACGAGGAAGTACCTTTGAGTAAACTCCGGAGCCCCGAAGCCTCTTTGGGACGAGCTCGATGGCACCCTTCTTGAGCATAGCCCTTACTTCCAACAGTAGTTGAGGGACGTCATTTTCCTTCCTGGCCACGGGTGGAACGCGAGGACACTTCTTCTGAAACTCGAGGGCGTGCCCTTGGGCCAGGGCGTCCAGCACCCAACGGTCGGTGGAGATGGACTCCCACACGCTGACGAACCTCGCCAACCGGCCTCCCACCGTGGTGCTTCGGCGGGGACCCGACCGCACGGTCCGTTCAATCTTGTTTGGAGGCTGCCTTGCCTCCTTGACCTCCTTGTCGACGACGACAGGTACCACCTGACTTGCCGCGTCCCCTGTAGGCTTCCTGGGACGAAGATCTTGGCGCTTGGCGGTAAGTGGAGGAGCCACTGCCGGATCCCTTGGAGGCACCTTGTCTGCCTCCGGAGCTCCGAAAGGACGGCTGTCGTTGTTGGAGCACTCCCAGTGCCCGGGCAGTCTCTGTGTCTGTCTTGATGGCCTGAAGGGACTCATCAACCGCCTTCCCAAACAGGTTGTTGCAGTCGAAGGGCATGTCCAAAACCTTGGTTTGCACGTCCTGGCGATAATCCGCGGCCTTGAGCCATCCTCGTCGTCTCAAGCAAACGCTGTTGCCCAACTGACGGAAACTGGCGTCGGCGATGTCCGTTACCACCGTGATGGCGTGGTCCGAAGCAATCTCCCCCTCCTGTAAGATTTCAAGGGCCTCCGCCCTTTTGGCATCCGGAAGGAAGTCTAACAGAGGGGCGATTTTGAACCATAACTCCCTGTCGTAGCGGGCTACGATAGCCAGGGCGTTGGCCGCCTTGATAGTCGTCGCTGCGGATGAGATGATCCGTCGTCCCATCGTGTCCAACTTCCTGCCTTCGCTGTCCGGCGGGGAAGTTGATGTCGAGGCCGATGCCCCCCCAGCTTTCTTCTTTGCCGCCGCCGAGACGACCGAATCCGGGGTAGGTTGTGCCCGAAGGCACAAGGGGACAGCGTCGGGGACCGGTACTTCTTCTCGTACCGGTCCCTCTTTGCCGGCGCCGTGGCAGGGTTCTTGAGGAGGGCGAGCCCCTCATCCCAGATGTCATCAAGAAGCGGTACGGCGAGGACCGTCTTCCTTTTAGCCTCGCACCGTTGGTATAGGAACCCTTCTTTCTTCTTTTCTTCTGGGCAGAGCTGGAAAAGCTTGGATGCCCTGGAAATCATGGCATGAAAGGATCCAATCTCGTGGGGCGGGGACGCCCGAGCAGGGGGCGACGGGGGAAATGTCCCGTCGTCGCCTCCGTCGTCATCTGTACCTGTCGTAGCCGTGTCTGTGCCTGTATCATCCCCGTGGGTAGTAGACCAGGGGGAAGGCAGAGCAGGCCGCAGAGGTGGCATAGGATGCGTCGTCCTCCTCTTATGCGGTGGACTCTCCGAAGGTCCTGGCTCCGGTTCCCCCGTCGGGTCTGGCTCAGGTACCTCCGTCGGGGGGAGGGGCAACCTTGTCCTTATCTCCGAGCATAAGGACTGAATTGCTGACAAAATGGCCGCCGAGGTGTCCTGCGGCGCCGGAAACGGCGGGCGCGAGTGCTCTTGAGGAGCCTTGTCGGCGACACCGTCGCTCTCGTCGTCGCCCTTGTCAGGATCCCTCCCGATGGGCTGGGCCTCTTCCACGACTTCGATGAGCTCTTCTTCAGAGGTCGTGTCCGTATCCACAATGGCCACCAGCCCCTCCCCCACCTTTTCCAACGAGGACTTTGTGGGGGTCTTCTCAATGGGCTTGAAAGACGACTCCCTCCGCGGTGGCAGGGAGACTCTGGGTCCTGAGGGCGCCTCCACTGGTGTAGCCTCCACAGGTTGAGCCAGGGCCGCGGCGACATCCTCAATCGAGGTCTTAGCAGGGTGAATTAAGGCCATCGTCACCTTCTGGACGCCTGGGGCCTTCACCTTGGGGGGAGGGTCCGAGCCTCGCTCCCCCTCTGCCGGAATCTTCGAGATCGACCGGGGCCTCTCCAGAAGCTTCGCCGGGTTCTCGGACTTCCTCTTACCCGAGCCAGAGCGTTGGCTCGTGGTTGATGGCGCCAGGGAGGATGCGCTCTGCATGGCAGCCAAGGAGCCCGACCGTTCGGCGTGCCCGGTGCACGCGGACTCGCGGTGCTTAGCCTTTTGTTGGGCCCCCGTCACCGGGTCACCCTCACAGGACTTAGAAGACCGCTCGGACTTCTTTTTCTTCTTCTCGCCTGACAGGCTCTTCCCTTCCAGCCAGTTGGCGAGACGGAGGTGGCGATCCTTCATGGTCCGCTCCGACATGTTCACACAAAATGCACAGTCCTTCTCCTTGTGCGTCTTGTCCTCATGGAGACCGTAGAGGCATAACAAATGCTCGTCCTCCTTGAAAACATTCTGAAGCTGGCATCCAGGGCAGGTCCTGAACAGCTTCCCTGGCATCGAGCTTCCTTTCTCCTGGGCCATGTCCCGGGTAGACCTCGGAACTTCTGAAATCCTCCAAAAGCGTAACTCGACGAAATCTTCACCCTTGAGGGGCGTAGAAAACTCTGAAACGGATCCCCGTTGATCGGATGTAGAAACGGTGGAGCTTGAGGCTCTATTTAACCGAAAATTGAGAAAAATCTCCTGAAAAAGCGCGAAAACGTAGCAAAAGCTCGAGAGCTACAGCACGAGGACTCCCAACACTTGAACATGCGGTAAAAATCTGAGGATGGCCGCCGGAGGAGGGGCTTAGAGAGAGGGCAGTCATTGGCTGGGGGCAGTATGACCCAGAGACCAGTGATTGGTTACTACTAAGAAAGACAGATCAGAAACGAAACTGATACTGATTTTTTTCTATACCGAGGATTCCCGGCCTGACGACTGGGAATATTCATGAGCATGTGAATCCATGCCAGACCCCATGCTGGAGAAAGGAACTTGTCATTTGTTCCAAGTAGGTTGGTGCCTTTGTAGCCTCTACCTCTGCCCATTCTTCTGGCTCGCACTGTAGTATTCCCCGTTACATTTTGACATTTGCATACATAATACTCTGTTTTATCATAAGTGCATATTTTCTTTTCTCTTTCTCTCCCTTTCTGTTGATGTCAGTTTTTTTTTTGCCGTAAATTTGAACTGCATTATTAATGAAATGGGAAATGTCAGTTTTCTTTAAATATTCCTTCTTTGCCTTAACCCACCTTCCGTACTAGATGACCCTGAACTCCCACACGACTAGATAACCCTGAGCACACATATTTGACCTACATATTAGATTTTCTATGTTCACTACCATTTGCTTTTCCTCTTGCTTGTAATTAGGGATCTACCTGAATAGTTAAACTAATCAAGTTGACTACTGTGGAGGGCCTTTTAACAATTCGGGCTAACAAATCTTTTAACTCTTATTAAAGGCCGGTATAAAAGGCTGTAGCTGCATCTATCCGTCCATTGTGCAGCAGCCTTTTATTGCTGAAATCTTCAAAGATCGAATATTAAAGACCCTTGGTTCAATGGTAATAATTTCATATGTGCTGTCTGAGTACATTTTTGTTTGCTCAAACATTCTCCTCATTCGAGTAAGGAACTCATAATGCTTTGGACAAGGACCCTGATGGAGAACAATGGCCCAAGTCAAGCATCTTTACCTACAAAGGCCGACATAAAGGCTATCTTTTCCTCCCGAGTAGTAAATTGTTGTGGTTTAGCCATACAATGACGATGAGACTGAGCCATAAACCAGTGAATTTATCAGGATTGACTAAAGTAATAGCATATGAAAGAATGACGTTGGTGAAACCACATTACTACTGGGAGTCCCCGTTTCCCCTGGGTTTGTTGTACCCGTATTGTTTTAACCTGTAATTTCTTTATCTGGTCTAATAAAATCCCTATTTCTGCTCTTATTGTTTTACAATGGTTTTCAATTTCTTGAATCGTTTGATCCGTACAGATTTGGGGATCAGAATCAATATTCATTTTGAAATAAGGCTTGGCAATCGGTCATGAGTCAGGGGATCACTTAGAGGGTCACTACTTCCGGATGTTAATCCTTCCGATCCCTCTGGAGGTCCTTCATTGTGATGATAACCAACCATCCGAGACACAGGTAGTTTACCTGGGAAACATGGGAACAAAACAAGGGAAGGTAGAGTTCGGAGTTCTTCACAGGATCCCTGGAAGAAACAATTGTAATCAGGCTCATCCCCAACCATGGTAATCTTGACAAGATACTCCAACACTCTGAAGAGCTGTTCTGGTATAACTCTGCTTGCACCTACTCCTACTTCGCCGATCCGTTATAATATGTGGTCCACGGTTTCATGATTGACATATAGGGCTGAATGAGAGTCTGCTATGAGAAAACACCACACGGCTAGAGAAAACCAAACTGAGGGGAAGGAAATCCCCTGTAACCGTGCAGGAGGGGGTGAAAACCACATGAAGTAACAGGAAAGAAAAATATCACTCCCCCCACACCCTGTCTGGAGGAAAAAATCCTCCACAGCTATGCAAGAGGGGTAAACACGACAAGAAGGTTGTATAAAGAACGTCAAACTCTACCCTTTTAGGATGCCAAAAAGAGTAATCTTTAACAGACTGCAAATGGTTTGGACAGGGATGGTAGCAAGACCCAGAGGTAAGCCCACTTCAGATGCAAAGGAGAAGATTCAGACGCAAAGGAGAAGACATGGAAGGAGTGAGAACAAAATCAGGGGTAGAGGGAAAGCATCAGGAAATGTAAAGTTGGAGAAGAAAGAGAATGAACATGGAGCAGTGGGTAGGGGATTCCAAGGATTATAAAGAGGCACAAGGTTCATTGAGAAAAGCATGAATAGCATTCATCCTGAGGCAAAGTGTAGGTTATGAGGTTCTTCAACTTTTTCAATGGCCTCAATCCAAGACTTCGGAACTCCCTAAATTGCTCCTTGTTTTGTTTATGCAGAATGGCATCTTTGAATGGAGTTTACTCGTTGTGACAAAGCTTTGGATGGCTTCCCCTTTTCACTAGAAGCAGCCCCTTTACAAGAGAACAATGATGACTTTCCCGGGGGAGTGCAGTATTCAGATAACACATCACCATCCCACACACACTCCTCCCCTGGCCACTTAACATCTGCACCGGACTTCGCCCTATGTATGTTGGTAGGGTTGATAACTCACTCCCCTTTAAAAGTTCTGTCTTGAGGAAGAGTTCAACTGACTCACTCAGAGTCTTCGGGGACAGTACTGAGAGGACGAAGAGCACTGACAACTTAGTGAGAAATGAGAACCTCACTGCTGTGTTGAAGAGGAAGCACAGACGCATGAGTAACACCTTTTGAGAACCACCAGGAACAGTCTACTAGTTACTGGCTTCTGATTTATCCACCTAGAGTAGAAATAGAGAGAAACCGGGAAGTGTCATCATGCTCTCCCTGGAGGACCAAGGAGCAGGAGGACTGTGTTCTGATGACAAGGGGCTGTGGACTGGTTTGACTACCAGTGCGAGAAAAGCCAAGAGTGGGGAGGTCCTCTTGGCATTGTGAAGCCTAGAAAAGAGCAAGACCTGGCAGGGCAGTGAACCCAGGGTTTTGACAGAACACTGAGAGAGAAGCCAAGAGAGGAGGGTTCCTCTTAATATTGTGAAGCTTGAGAAGACCATGGAAGAGAAGCGTACCCCTTGGTGTTATATTGCAGACCTTGTGAAAGACCAAGAGAGGAGGATTATCCTCTTGACATTGTGGAACATTTAAGAAGCCTGGGGAGCAGAGTAATTCCCCCGGTGCTTTTGAGTCCTTTCTAAGATCAAGAGCAGGGAGACATTCTCTTGAACAGTGGTGAACGATAGTCGTTGGAACTTTGTTTTGTTCTTGTGTGGAACTTTGTGTTTTTCTCCATGGGACATTGCTTTGCCCCATCTGAGAACTTGGATTTGCACTTTTGATGAAAAGACTCCTGGGGAAGGAAACCAAAACCCCAGGAAAGAATCCCTCAAAGCCCAGGAACTGTGAGTCGTCCATGAGGGGGGAGCCATTCTTCTGGACCAAGTACACTGACATATTAGTTAGTTTAGTTAGAGTAAGGGTTGGAATTAGAATTTGATACAAGACGAATGACATTTTATTTCTTGCACATTCTGACAGTTTCCCTATTATTGTATGAGGCAGGGAAACACCTTCATTTTTCCAAATTGAACTTTATTAGCATTTCGAAAATTCTGTTACAAAATCTGTCAATTCCCTCCAAGTTCTCACCCCACCGGTCATCCGTCTGGACCCCTTTCAGCTGCAGGTATCGAAACGGTGACAGTTTACTCATATTCAGGGCCTCCTCCAGCCTACTCAACAGGAGAAAAGTACCTCCTTCCCACATTTACCCAGCTCTACTGTGTCCCCCCTCGTACCAGATTTGGAATGCTAGTGGCTCCCCTATCCTGTCCCTGAAGGGTGGGGCCCATATGCAGCTCAAGGGTGATGGCCACGTGGAGAGCCATTGGTTCTCCCCTCCTCCTCCTTCCTTCCATGTAACCCACAAAACCTCCAACACTCGGTAGAGCAAAACCCTTGGAGGGACACAGGATCTTGGCACCCAAAGCCATTCTCCCAGTAACTGGGGCCAGTATCCCATTATCCATTGATACCCACTGTTTGTCGGAGTGCGGTTCTAGTTATCCACCATGACTCGAAGCTGGGACGCTTTATTGTAAATATCAAGGTCTGGGAACCCAGCACCCCCCTTGTCCTTTGTAAGACCACGGTCCTGTACGCCACCCTGTGTGTTGCCCCTACCCACAGAAATTGAGGCATAACCATCTTAACTTCAGCAAAGAAAGATGGCGGTATCACCACCCGGAGCATCTGGAATAAAAACAAAAATGTGGGCAGCACCACCATCTTGATGCAATTCTGGTGCGCCATTCAGGATTGCCCTAATCTCGCCCACCTCTCCATGTCATTCCTCACGGCCACCCACAATGGCAGGAAATTCTTGGGGAAGAAATCGCCATAGTTGCACGTCACTTGAATTACCAGGTACCGGAAGGAGGAGTCCTGGATCAGAAACGGCAACCTTTCAATGTAACCCACTTCTGCCTCCGAGAGCCCTCCTACCCTGAAGTCCACTGATTTCTCCAAGTTAACCTTTAAGCCTGACAGCTTCCCATATTGCACTAAACTTTCCGTCAGGGGGGAGGGGGGTGAACGGACGCTCAAGCTCGATAATGTAAAACAGGGCATCATCTCCAAAGACACTGATCTCATACTCTGTTGCCCCTTTCCGGACCCCTTTTATTCTTTTGTCCTCCCTAACCGCCACTGCCCAAGGCTCCATAACCAGTGCATAAAGCAACGGGAATAGTGGGCAGCCTTGCCGCTTACCCCGCTGTAGGGGAAAGGCCTGTGACACACTCCCATTGACCACCAACCTAGCCGTAGGACTGGAATATAGGGCCACCATCCAGCCGTCCATCTTGGGCTCATCCCCATAGTCGCTAGGACCTCCACCACGAAGGACCAACTTACCCAATCAAAGGCCTTCTTGGCATCCAGGGTCAGCAGCAGGGCCCCTCCTCCTTCACTGCTTCACCATTAAGAACGTGAAGCGTCTTGCTCATATTGTCAGCCCGTGCCTATGCATCACGAAACCTGCCTGGTCTGGGTGAATCAGTCAGGGGAGGCAGGACTCTAAGTGAGACGTGAGGACCTTGGCAATGATTTTAGGTTCAGCATTCAGAAGAGAAATCGGTCTGTACGAGGCACAGTTGTTCAAATTCTTCCCGGGCTTCGGGATGACAGTTGTCAGGGTCCAAAGGAACGTCGGTGGGATCGTGCCCTCCCCATAACAAAGTTCATCAACTTCCCCAGTAGCCCAATGAGCAAGGATTGGTACTGTTTGTAAAAGTCTGCTGTGAACCCGTCCTCCCCTGGAGTCTTCTCCGCCCTTAGTCTGTGAACAGAGGATAGTACAGGGGCAACGCGCTGGTCTTGGAAGCAAGACCACGCAGAGCAACAGAGGTACGAATCCCGGATCAGCGCTTAGAAACCGAACTTAGGTACGGTATTATGCGCGTTATTAAAAACCAATTAAATAAATAAATAGTCTCTGGATCGCCTGCAGCACCTCTTCCCGTGTCACCACCTGTTCCAGGACCTCCCTCCGCACCCGTCAGCTTGGGAAGCCGTGGGTCTGCGAGATAAACCCGCACCTCATCCTCTGTGCTTCCGCCAGTCTGGCATAGAGCTCTTGGCAGTACTTTGTGAACCAGGAAGAGATTTCATCCCCCATAATCTCCAGACTCCCATCCGTGCCCTGTATTCCACCTATTCTCTTTTCCACACTACACCCTCTCACCCTGTTTGCCAAAAGCATTCCCACCTTGCCCCTCCTTTCATAGTACCTTTGCCTCACGAACCTCCTCTTCTTCACCACCTCCCCTAACAACACTGTATGGAGTTCCTGCCTCTTATCCCTCATCTCCCCCAAGAGTGTTTCTCTATCAGCCCCCCTATGGAGGAGTTGTGACCGTAACACATTCAATTCCTCCTGAAGCCTAGCCTCGGTTAGTCCTCTCTCTCTCTCTTTTCTTACGCGAACCCTCAGCTAAGAGGAGGCCCCGGAATAAGGCCTTGGTGGCCTCCCAGGCCATTGTTTTACCCGTCTTCCCCGTTGTCGTTAACTTCAAAGTACACCTGCACCTCCTTCCCAAAAAAGTCCCGGAAAACCTTGTCCCTCAGCAAGGTGTCATTACACCTCCAGTGGAATTGCCGCCTGGGGTTCCTTATTTTCCATAGGTGCCCCCTCCTCAAACTACCTGTCCTGCGGAACCAGCAACAAGTTTATCCTGGCATAGGTCTGGTGTGGGGGTGAAAAAAACATGAAGCCCCCGTACCCGGGAAGTGTGCCTGCCATATGTCTGCCCAATAGTGGTCCTGTAGGAAATTCCTGAAGGCAGTGTTCTCTGGTCCTGCCACTTTTAGACCTCCGCCCTTAGCCGACTTCCAATTTAGCACCGGATCAGCCACCTGATTGAAGTCCCCCCCCCCCCAAACCCTCCAGTAACATGGCCCCTTCTGCCCATTCCTCCAACATCCAGAATACTTGATGCAAAAACCCCAACTGCCCCACATTCGGGGCATGCAAGGTAGCCAGGGTAACTCGCTTTTCCCTGTAAAATCCCTTTATCCCTAGAAATCATCCGCCAAATCCCCTCTTGGTCTGCATCTCCGTCATCTTGAAAGCGGTCCCCAGTGAGATACCCACCCCTTCCTTCTTGCAATCCTTGTGTGAAGCCGAAAATTCTCTTCAATTTCCTTGCCCGTATAGCAGATTCTGCCCCCTGCTTATAGTGAGTCTCTTGCAAAAAGAGGATTGCCAAGCGCTGCTTACTGAACATATTGTTCATGAGTGTTCTCTTGTTTTGGGCATTTAATCCTTTCACATTTAACCTGGCTATGTGCACCTCAGCCATGGCCCTTTCTTGCCATTTAACGTATGCCCTTCATGTCACTCAATGCCCTCCATATGACCCACTGCATGAGAACTTCTCTGACCCAAAACCCACCCCTCCCAACCCCCAACTGAGGCATCCGACCGTGTGCCCCAAACATGTTGGTCACACTTGTCCAACCACCAGGAATGCCGCCCCTGCCCTTGCCTTATCGGTTGTCACCCTTACTGTATCCCAAAGCTCAAGTGCCCCCACAACCATGACCACGTCCTAACTCTTGGCCAACTCCAATCTGAGTCTCCTGAGTCCAGCCAACGGGCAAACCACAGTGATCACGGACCCCTTCCCACCCCTAATAATCTCCAGCCACCGTCCCCTACCTCACCCATCCTCACAGTCCCGGTGGATTCCCCCCTGTGTTCATCCATTCCTCTGGCCTACCTCCATTTACCTCAACAATCTCCTCCAAATCCTGAACATTATCAATGAGAAAACAAACTCTTCCAACTCCAGACCATTCACACCTCTCACCCCCCCCTCCATCGATCACCCCGAGTGTGAACGGGCAATCCCAACCTGCCCCCCAACACTGGGTATCTCAAGCCCGTCATAACAAATACATTTTACTCTGTGCACCTGTCCCCCTTCAGGTAGTCTCAATCCTGAGGGACCAAGTAAAGGGTGTCTTAGGACCCTATGTCGGGCACCATCACCCCCTCAGAGCAATTTGACTGAGAACCAATTAGTCTGTGACTCTCATGTCACTTCTCTTCTGGGAGAGGGGGTGTTGAGCTTCCGAAACTTCCTGGCCCCTTGTATTCTCCGGCAACCTTGCTCCATCTGTGGGCCACGAATCCCTTGTCTCTCCTGTACCCCTTCCAAACTAGCATTGTTCCTTCAGGATTCCACAGGTGCCTCCATGGCCCCAATAATATTCTCTTCCGACACCAGGTGAATTTTTTTGCCTTACCATTCAAATATTAGTACAAAGGGGTATCCCCACCTATATCCAACTCCTTTCTCCAGTAGCCACCTCGTCAGAGGGCAACACGTTTTCTTTCTCAGGAGGGTCTGGGCCGAGAGGTCCTGAAATATCGACACTTTTTAGTCCTCATATTCAATAGTTTCCATGCGCCAAGCCTTTTCAAGGATGTCTGCCTTATCACGATAGTGTAGCTTTGCCAGCTCTGAGTGGGGGCCCCTATCCCTCCGCCTGCCCGTTGCACTCTATCCAGGGTCACATGTATTCCCTCCTTCGACACCAAGACCATCCTGATGATTTCCTGGATTTTCTTTTCAAGTCCAACTGGGGACTCCCCCCCCCTCCCTTTCCTTGAGGCCAAAGAACTGGAGATTGTTTCGCCTCACTCTATTTTCAATGTCATCTACTTTGAGGCCCAACTCAATCTCACTCCTCTATATATCTCGAAACCGGACGTCGACCTGAGCTTAGAGCACCCCTGTGGAGGCCTAATTCACCTCTACGCTGTCGAGCCTTTCCTCCAGTGTCACCAATTTTGCTGACTGGGTCGCCACTTTGGCGCCAATATCGGTTCTCATCCCGCAGATCTCCAGGATCATCTGGATGTCACTTTTAATGGTCCCTATCTCTGTGGGGCTCGCCAACCTCCTTCTCCTTTTCCATATCTCCTTCGACTCTGCAATGATACTGGTAAATCTTCTCGCTCCAACTCATTTACCCTGTACACCCCTGGGCCCTGACACCCCTCACTGTCGCACAATCCAACCTCCTTAGGGTGTACTTGCTACTTTCCCCGCTCTCTCCATTTGACGGGCGCCCACCCCTGCCTCACTCCACTGTCCGTTGCTCCTCTGCACACCAGCCTCCCTGGTCTGTTCTGTCTCCACCAGTTTGCCGGTATCAGTCTCTACACACACCTCTTTCTCTTATGGCCTCAGCGGAGGCCCCCTTTCACTCCTTTTGCCCACCGATCCTCCTCACTTCTTCGTTATAGGGTCCGATGCACAGGATATGGCATCCGCCGGTGTGTTGACCTGTTTGGGTGTGCTACGACTGTTGTAATGCAGGCGGGCTGCCTCCTTTGCAAGGTCCCGGTGCTAGTGTGGTATGGTACGCCTTAGACTCCCAGCTGGGAGCAGCCTATGCAGCATGCTCTAGAGCCCACACGGGGCTGCGCTGGGTTCCCTCACTGGGGCCTTTAGTCCATCTGTTGCCTCTGATCAGCGGGAGGCACCTCTTCCCTCGTCGGTGGGGGCGCTAAATCCCCGCTCTCACAGCACACATTGGGTTCTTCAGTACACAGTGCCTGCGGGGGCTCTGTCAGCGGTACGCTCCTCCTCCAGTGGGCTGCGTGATGAACGCTCACCCTCACCACCGCGGCCCTCGCTCCAGGTCCTCCATTCCTTCACTTTGCAGGGCTGCACCTACCTGTAACTCGCACTGCTACTGCAGTGCCTCTTCCAAAGCGCAGAGACCCAGTTGCAGCGGGTCCCGATTTTCCAACTCTGCAGAAACTCCTCCAGTTGCAAAGGCAGGGGAAAGAACTCGGTGCTCAGGCTTCCATTTTGCCTGCGCTCCATGGTGGCCTCCCGAAAACCCCTCTTAATCATATTCCCACAATGGTATCACTAGCATCTGTAATTTATGCCACATTCAAAGTTCCGATCCAAAATATGATATACAGAGCATGTGCAAATGCAGAGCTGATGAAAATCCAGGTAATCTTTGTACCCAAAGTCTCTTTTATTTGACCAATAAGAGAAACTTACCAATAATCGAGAGCGTGACTCCACTACCTTTTTCTCTTCACATTATAGAGAAAGCTCTCTTACCACATTCTTTGATTCTGGAATCATGTCTTCTAGGTTGTGCAAGTAGTGTACCAAATTAAATGTTAAGTAAGCTTTTATATTTTGCAACTAGAGAAGGGACTGCCCACCCTCCTGTTCCATTAAATCCTGTAGCGCTTCTCTATTTGTAGAGGTCATGGGAAACCCATAAACTGATCCAATATAGCACTAGTTTTAAGGTTACTTCATCAGACATTGGTGTGACATCTCTTTCGAAGTGCACCAAGGCATGTTCGCTGCTAGTGGGGAGGTGTAGAGGTTTTTTAAATATATTTATTTTTTCTAATTTTAAGAGCAGCCATCTTGACATGCCCCAAATTTCTGCCCTGTAGATTGCTGCAGCTTTCGCCTGCACTCTAAACATTTCTATGGCAGGTTTAACAGCACCACATATATGCCTGTATGAATACCCGAGGATTGCACTCCCCACAACCCTGCACCTCCCTTTTCCGTTCCAAGGTTATTTTTGCTTTTTCTAACGGGGCCGCCACTCCTCGGTGAACTTGATTCCTAAATAATAATATGCCTGAACTTGTTTGTCTCCTGTCTCCAATATAGACACCTATCTTTTGGGAACTTTGGGCATTTAGAATGAAACACTGTCATCTTGGTAACTGCAATGGACGGCGGTGTTTGTCGAAAAATCGGGAGCGCATGTTGCATTTTTGTACCCTCTGCCGACGTGGACAATGGAACACTTTTGCATGTGATAGCAGCGGTGCATAACCTCGGCGAAAGGATGAAGCAGGAGGGAGAAGTGCAGCCCAGAAGCGCATGGTTTGACAATCTGTTCCAGTGGGTCCCTTCATGGCTTGGAATGACGGTGAAGCTATAGATACCCATCATCGTCTTTTTTCTTATTTTTTTGTGTGTGCCAACTGGGTCTCAGGTGCTGTGCAAAAAATATACCTACCAGTACATTGATGATGGTGACCAGGGGTAGCGCAGCAGGAATAGTGCAGATGACACACGAGGCCCAGGTGCAGAAAGGAGAAGATTCAGTACACAAATATAGAATGACTGCAATATACAACACTGGGTACATTGTAGATCCATTATGGCACACTACAATTAAGGAGCCCCGGTAATTGGAATGGTATGATGAAGTATGGGTATATCTAGAGGGGTATGGGGGTTGTATTTACATGACTTGTACCCCAGATGAATACGCACGAGCAGGGGAGAGCCTGAGGGCAGTGGGTCGGGCCTGGATGCCAAGAAAGGGAACTCCAGCTTGGGATGAGGCGGTAGGGGATGACGCCAAACGGATGGGTTTGGAAGATTTACAGTATTACTCAAGTAAAGAAAGGGGGAATGTGAGGGAGGAAAGGTCTCCCAGGCCCAGGCCCCACTTCATTCCCATGTAAACGCACGTTATATGCTCATTCGCAGGACAACGCGCCTCTGGCCAAGGTGTGCGGCACCCATTGAATGACCCATAATTGTGTATGGCCCGTAGGCCACGAGACTCCAATTTGTTTAGTAACTGACTCCATTTTATATTAGGCCACACTTAAAACATTAGAACACAGCCTGCATCTCTCCCCGTCAGTGTTCGTGCACAGTCAGCAAGCCAACCCCCACCTCCTCCCCTCTGCCTTCTCTGCGGCTGTCCTGTTCTCGCAGAAGCTTTGGGGTGATAAATCGAACACAATTTGTGTGTGATCCCTATTGCAGTTACTGCTTTGAACAAGTCATTGACGAAATGCATTCCGTTGTCGGAGCGTATGACGTCAAACACCTCTCACTAGAAATTTTGCCGCACATTTCTCATCCGGGTGGGCGCAGGGTCCTGCTTCCACCCAACGGGAAAAGGGGCAGACCACCACAATCAAGTATCGTGCTCCATTACACCTCTCTCCCATGTCTGCATAGTCAATATGCAATTCATGAAATGTCCAATGGGGCGGGGCAGTGTTCCTCTCAGTGTTCTCAAAGTCATTCCTGAATTATAAGTTTGACACGTTGTACATTCTATCACTAGTTTTGCCACGTGTTCCTGCAAGCCTGGCACAAACCAATTTTCTTGAATGTCTGCTGCTATGTGCTGTTTTGCTGTATGTGCAGGGAAGTGCAATTGTTGGAATGCTACCTTTTAATAATTCCACTGGCATCACTACTTTTCCCCTTACAATTCTGTCACCAGAGGATGTCAGTGAGTGATTGTGTGCATCCTCTCTTTGCCCATAATTCTTGTTCTTCCACTGGTACACTCTTTTGTAAATCAATAATCTGTGTCACTGACATTGAGTTGTACCCTTCCCCCTTTCTTCCTCTATATTTCCTTTCATTATGTACTCTCCTTGTGCTGCTATTTGTAGGTAAGCCACCTCTTTGGCAGCAGCGTCTGCTGCCGCATGCCCCAAAGAGATGACGTCATTGTTATATTTTTTTGTCGGCTTGGCACTTAACGAGGGCCACTATTGTTGGCTCTAGTCAATGCCTCTAAGTTCCTTTAAAAGCTTAGCATGTTGCACTGGGATCCCATCTGCTCTCCTAAACCCTCTCCTCCCCCAACGTGACAATCCTCCATGCACTGTAGTGGTCATGTAAGCTGAGTCTGTGTAAATTGTAACTGCATATCTTTTTGCTGTGTGTAATGCCTCAATTAGTGCTACTAGCTCTGCTGCTTGTGCCGAAAAGTGTGGTGGTAATCTTTTCTGTACTATTGTCTCATATTCCCCATCTTCCATCCTCACCACTGCTGCCCCTACGTGTTTTTCCCCTGTCTCAGGATTTATTGACGCTGATCTGTCCACAAAGTATACTTCCCCTTCCTCTAGGGCAGGGGTCCCCAACCTTTTGTGCGCAATGAGCAACATTGGCATATCAAATTAAATGGTGAGCAACATCCATTTTTCGACAGAATATATCAGCGCACAGTTGGCAGACAAATTGTTTGCAACACAAATTAGAAATGTAACAAAATTAAAACTGCATATAGAACATTTAATTTGCAGTACTTAATTGTTATCTAGACCACGTCTTATTCTAGTCAAGGAAATGTTCAAGGCCTTTAACTTCATTTAACGTTAAGTGGGTGTTTACAAGGAATGTTGAGGCAATTGAGTGGTCAGTAGTACATTTATAGACATATAGGACCAGTCCAACTGTTCAAAAATAGAGTAGGAGTAAATAAACATTAACAGGGGTTTCAGGTTCCCGAGCAAAATATTAGTGCAAATGTATGGACAGTAAAAATGGCCACAAACTGAGCATGAGATTATGCCTAGGATTTTATGGGATCTCTAATGGCAAATGGTGCATTCCTAAGCATGCAAGATCGGCAATACTGTTCCAAAGTCATTGATGACTGTATAGTGGATGTTTTTTTTCTTAAGGAATGTTATGAAATGTTACATTTCTTATTGATCAAATAGTAAACACAATCCTCTTGAGTTCATTTTCCAATGGCCAGGGTAGGCACCACAAAGAAGATATCTGACAGCCAGAGAGGCTGGTTGGCGATGCCTACGCTCGAAAAGGAGGCATTGGAAAGAATTACTAATTCACAAGAAATTAACATATTCTCTTAAAACTGTTGAACAGTTCAGAGGCCACAAAGGAAAGTGTCAGTTTGTCTGAGTCTTTAGGAGAAACTATCCAGGACAGAGGTATTGGCAAACCGTGCCCCCAAGTTCAGGAGTTCCAGGTTATAGAAAGGGATGCACCATGGTTCGATGTAGAATCTCGAAAAGAAAACTGAACCATGATTTAATGAGGGGGTGTGTACACTGCTGGTCAGATTTATAGTTTCAAAATGGCATAAAAAATTGCGGTAAGACAAAAAAAGAATTTGAGAAAAAAAGTAAGCTTTTTTTGAAGGCTACCAAATCGTTTTATGTTTATTGTTGTTGTCAAGACAGGCATTATGCCATCCCCTTAGACAAGTATTTCTTGGAACACTAGCCCCTCAAGGTTATAGGCCAATTCCCTTACTGGACATTGGGGCTTATTACGAGTTTGTTGGCATCTCAACGGTACCGTTACCGTTACTGCTACTTGGTCCAGTGGTATCACTGCCAGATTCCAAGTGGTGGTTTGGCGGTGTTAGTCCCCAATTATGGAGTCTGTAGCACTCCAGGGTGGATTTCGTCGGTATTTGATTGATAGAAACATAATGTGGCAGAATTTACATTTTATTGGAGTCTGTGACAAATCTGTGGATGCTGTCCCTTCTCCCCTATGGGGGAGACTATTCCCATGTGGCCAGGGCAGTACGTCCTCGGTACAATAGATCCCCTGAGGGTGGTGCACAGGGAGAGAATCACATGGGAGAGGAAACCCCTTGTGTACTAAGAACAACCCTACCCTCAGAACGCAATATACTCGCCAATCACCAGACCCTAGGACCCCCCCCCCCCATTTCTATAACACAAAGAACAACCCCTTCCTTAGATACGTACTGGGACTATGAAGAGCACAACTGACCCAAGGGAGATCAAGGTTAGAAATACTGAGACGAGGAAGAATGGGGAAGAGTTGAAAGATATGTTATTGACAACCATTGAGACAAATAAGCTGCATGGAGGAATGTAGAGTGTTCTGCATAACCAACATGAGCATTCTAGACAACTTGGAATAAGTACTGGGATGAAGAGGAAGAGCGGAGGCATGAAGAGTTATCCTAAGAACCACAATGAGCAGTCTAGTTGTTGCTGGCTGCTCATTGGTCAATGCATAGTAGAAAAGGATGAGGGACTCAGGAAGAAGTTGTCTAGTCCTTCATGAAGGAGCTGCAGGAGCCAGCACGGTGCAGGAAAGTGCAAGGAAGCACACCAGGTTGCCAAGAGAGGAGCTGGAAGGACAAGGGCCATTCCACAGTGGAAGGACCGAAAGGCGAGCTGGCAGCGAGAAGCTCCCGGTGTTCCTGCAGACAGGGAAGCGCGTGAAAGGAAGACCACGCTGTCCTGGGAAAGATTGACACTGCAGTGTTCCTGGCCAGACCAGAGCCCACTACAAAGGGGAGCACTCAGGCTGGCTGGTGGGAAACTAAGACGGTGCAGTCAGCATCTTAATAGTCACAGTACCTGGCAGGCATGTGAACCATGTCTGTCCCCCAACAAGAGAAACTTAAGGGTCTGGGACCCACCAAACGAAAGCAACAGGAGTCCTCTTCTTTGTGGCGGTACTTGGGAGGAAAGGGCTCCAAGTACTCACACACAAAGAAGGTGTCTGGGACCCACTACACGAAAACCACACAAGTCATCTTCCTCTTGGTGGTACATGGGAGAAGAGAGCTCCAAGTACCCTCACGCAAAGAAGGGGGGTTTGGGACCCACTACAGGAGAAACACACAAGTCCTCTTCCTCATGGTGGTTCTTGGGAGAAGAGGGCTCCCAGTTCCCAAACATAAAGAGAGGTCTGGGGCACAATCCCATGAGAAGAAGGGAAACCACAGAGTAATTTACTAAGGACCACACTTGGCAGGGAAGTGAACCAAGTTGGCCCAAGCAGAAAGGGAGAAAGGCAGAGATCTAGGACCTACAAGAGAAGGAACCAGGACAAAGGAGTCATTGCCCCTGGCTGTGGTCCAATAAATACAGAGTTGCCAAGAGAAGGAACCAGGACAAGGGAGTTGTTGCCCAGGTTGCTACGAAGTTTGTGCAACGGAGAAATGTGTAAGAACTTTATGGAACTCTGTTTTACATTTAAGAACTTTGGGTTTGGAACCTGTGTTATATGGAACTCTTTGATTGGATCTACAACCTATTCTTCTGAATTAAGAAGACATTTTGTTTTTTATAAGTTAGTAAATAGTGTGAGGGATGGAAATAGGCTTCGGACTTGTGACAGACAGTGGACTATTTACTTTAGACAAGACATACTGGCAGTTTCCTTAGTTTTGGTTAAGGATGGGAAACCCCTCTTAGCTTTAGGGAAAGGCAGGAGTTTCCCAGTCCCCCACCCTTTTCCTTTCAATAAACGTATATGTCAATCAACATGAGCCCACCGTGTCCGAGTCCTACTTCTACATTCTTACAGGTCACTAATGGTTTTTTACGTCTTATCCAACGTGATACGCAGACATCTCAACATCTGTCCAAAATACAAGATTGTGGAATTATACATTGTTTTCCAACACAAATAAAGGTGACAAGCAGGGATGTCAGTTGGTCCCAATGTATTCCTTTTGGATGTTGATTCTAGTACTTCTCTTAGGAAAGTTAATCCACCTGAAGGGTTTATTTTATAGCATGCACCCTTATGCAGAAGACACAACTCATTTGGCCTTGCCCCCAGCAGGTCTCCAACAGGGCCTGCTAAACACAAGTTACTATTTTGGGAATTACAGTTTGAAATTACATATAATAAAAATAGAAATGATGGTGTTCAGGCAAAGGGTGAAACCTTGTAGATAGTTTTTAAATGAATGTAGAGATGAGGGGGCAGTCTCATTTTTATCTGAGCCTACTCTTCTAAAAGAGCAGTGCTTGCGTCAGTAATTTTAATAAGATAGCTGAAAAGGCATCATTAATGATTAAATGGCTTTTTACGTTGTTATTTCAGGTTTGCGGCATTCTGATTGGAGAAGTTGGAGGTATATAAGACAAAGGTCTGCTCCATGATTTTAAGGCCGCAAAATCTAGGGTGGTTAGAACTGTCATTTCTTGGAGGGGTTGCATAATAAATTCCTGGGCCAAATAGCAGGTCTCCCTGCAGATACACCTGCTAGCCCCTTGTGAGCCGAATTGGGGTGTTCAATTTGAGTGTCAGGCCAGTTAAGAATGTTCCTTATTTTTTAAAAGCACATCTGGGATTTTCCGCTAATCATAAAGTGAATTTCAGTGCAAGTGCGATTGTAGCCTCCCCTGGTGAAGAGAAATACTTGTGGTTATGGGCGGTTGTAAGTCACTGTCCATTTGAATAGGGATGCAATATAACTACATTTGGTGCATTAAGCCACCTCAAAATAGCTCCACAAAAGTAAGAGCGTTTCCGATGGAAAAAAAGTCAGGCTGCTCACTTTAGCCTTATATACAGACGTACATACACATATAAAATGGCAAGGAGAAATCTGTCAAATAAGATTCCCAGAATGCAGGAGGCTGGTGGTAATGGTACGTTTAAATGTACCCACTCCTCAATAAATTAAGAAAGTGTGCAGGAGGAAGCACAAAGTGCGCTTGCAAAATAGGAGTCAAAGATTTGGTTCATTTTCTGTTCATTTGCTGTTTGCATAAGCGTGGAATGCATGGGAGCTATGCTATATATAATTAATTGTAATGTTCAGACTTGTATATATAGCAAGTTTGATTGTGTTAAAGTTGTTTTTTTATTTTGGGCTTGTTCTGTGTGAATTGTATGAAAAATATGAAACATGTTTTTAAATGTTGCTGACTTAATGGAGAAATATATATATGAATTAGTACTTCAGGTCATTACATGGTAGCCTTTAAAGATCACTTCATTGGGCCTTTGGAGGTTACCTCCTGAGAATTATTTGGGAATGTTATTGCAAATGGTGTGTATTAAAGCTCCAGAAGGCTGTTGCATTGGTGAAAAAGTGGTTAGGAATAAAAATAATACCTTTCTCGATTATTTGGAGCCTATTTACTCTGCCCAAAGGGATTTTACACAAGACTTAGTGGCAAACATTGGTCAAACCTTTGAGCATTTGATGACCACTTCATAGAGGGGTGTGGTGCTGTTAACTGAGTATTTGAATCAATTAATTGACTTGTTAGTTTAAACCTATTCACAATCAATTAATTGGATTGGAATACAGGGCAAATTAATTATGAAAAATGTGGCATGCATTTACCGTATCTGCCCATTAACCATGTGCTAGATGGGCAGGTTATCAAACGAAGACCAATTTTCCGCTAGGACACTATGTAATAATAAATACAGGAGACGCCAAAATGAATATTCTCGATAAATATACATGGTGGGATCAAACACAAACATCACTTGTACAGAAAGTGTGCATGCACATTATTTAATAAAGGAAAGTTGGGTATGCATACCACCTCCTTGTCCATTATGCTCATACTAGTTGTATCAAAGAACAGAATATGCCAATTTTCTCCATGACACAAACATGGTTCAAATATTGTACTCATTAATACATTTGTCAGCTGGGCAAAGTAACTGGAGATGACAGGGTTTTAGCAATGACACTACCATAACAAGTAAGGACATTTACTGAAGAAGTATGTGCATGGGGGCACCAAACAAATCTTGCATGTATAAAAATAATCCAGCTGGAAACACAGCGGCTCATTGGCCAACATTCTTGCACAGTCCAGGACTCTGTCCTGACTACAGTGCTACTGAGGTCTCATCCATTCAGCACCCCCTTCTAGGCCTTCACACCATGGCCCAGGGCAACTGGCGAGCAACAATTTAGGGTGCCGTGAGCAACATGTTGCTCCTGAGCTACACGTTGGGGATCCCTGCTCTAGGGCATTCTCGTTTGCTTTGGGCATGTCATCCTCCTCCCCCTTATATGTGGCACAGTCATGACTTTGCATATCTTCTACAGTACAGTCTTCAGTGAGAAAAGTGGCTGCTTTCACTGTCTTGCACCTCACTATGTGTATGTTTGCGCTAGACAGAATGATCTCATAAGCTGTGGCTCTCGGTGTTGTCAGTGTTGACTTTGCTCTTTCAAGTATGGCAAACAGTGAGTGTTCAACAAACAGGGTCACTGAGCATCCCATTACAATGCTGGCGCTTTTCTCAATCGCGAATGCAGTTGCTGCGAGAGCCTAATCGCATGCGAAGTGTCCTTGCATTACTGCGTCAAGTGTTCCGGTATAGTATGCTAGAGGCTTGTGCCCTAGTGAAGATTTTTGTGTTAGCACCATCAATTTTCCATTACAGTGTGAGAACAGGTATAACTCACGGTCATAATCCGTTGTCGCTAGAACGGGTGCTGTTGAAATCAATTCTTTTAATGTGTCAAACGTTGTACTCATTTCTGAAGTCCAGACCAGTGTTGTGTTTTCTCTCTCTGCCTCGTTTAGCGCATGCAATAAGGGTTTTGTGTATGCCGGGTAATCTAATATCCAGGCGCAGAAGTAATTGCACATGCCCAGAAACCTTTGCATCTCCTTAACTGTTTGGTCTGCTTTCTGCCTGCACCGCTGCTGCTCTGTCTGGTATTAATCGTTTGCCATCTTTTGATATGAACTGTCCTAAATACAACACTTCCATTAGGCAGAATTGCAATTTTTGTTTGTCTACTTTGTACCCTTTATGGGCCAGAGTGTGAGCAATTTTATTGAATCATGTTTGCACTCTTCCTCATTCTCTCCACAAATTAGCAAATCGTCTACATATTAAATAATGGTACTCTTTGTGTCCATGTTTCTGAGATCTTCATGCAGTATCCTGTTGAAGATACTTGGGCTTCCACAATATCTCTGGGGCAATCTTCAATGCTTATACCTTTTTACCCCCTGGGTAAATGCTGTTAAATATTGCGACTCTGGATCCAGTGGTACCGAGAAAAACGCATTTTTCAAGTCTACCACTGTGAAACATGTTGCTGTCTTTGGGATTCTACACAAAATGGACGCAGGGTTCGGGACAAGTGAAAATCCTTTTGTGTGATGTCATTAAGAGGCCTCAAGTCCTGTATCCTCCTCCGAGCCCAGCCCTTTGCTTTTTTGATCGGTTAAATGCAAGTGTTACATGGTGAATTTGAGGGTACAATTATTCCTTGCTCTAATAGGGCATGTATTGTTTCCTTTATCCCCTCCTCTGCCTCTCTGGATAGCGGGTACTGCTTTACGGGGTAGTATTGCGCCGGGTTTAAGCTTTATCTTAATGGGGGTCACTTCCTGCACTAGGCCCACATCATGGGGCCCTGCGGTCCATAATATCCTGGCGTTGCACTGACAATGCCATGAGGGGCGCCGTCACTTGTCTGTGTTGGATCATTATTTCAGGCGGAATGGAAATCTGCATTATTATTTCTCCATCAGTGTCATTGTCGGTGAACGGCTCCTCGTCTCATAAATGGTGCAGGGCCATGTTGGGTTCTATGCACAACACTGTCTGCCACTCACACCCATGCATGTCCATTCCTATTACCGCAATTCTTTGGGCGGATACTTGCACACCGTGCAAGTCTATGGACACTATCGACCCTGGCACCACCTCTGGTGTAGCTACGGCGCGAAACACACATTCTGATGGTAGTCGCCACTCTTGGCTTGTTATCTCTGGCACTACTCTTGCCAGCACCTGTATCCCGCATGCTGTTAGTTCCTTGGCTCGTGTGTGTATAAGTAACATTGCCCTCATTGCGCTTAGCCCTGGTGTTGAACACACTATGACCCTTTCTGTAAAGGATATTGTCATATTAAGCTTGTTGAGGTGGTCCCTCCCCAACAAGTTTATGGGCGAGTCTTCATAGTACAACAGGGGTACTCGTAATGTTTGTCCACCCACCGTTATGTCTAAATATTCAGTGTATGGAACCTCGACCACCACCCCAGAAAATCCCTGCGTGTCCATTTTTTGATTCGAAACAGAAACCTGCCTGTTTTTAGACATGATTTTGCCACCCCCGAGTCCACCATAAAGATGAATTGTTTGTTTCCTATCTCCGCCCCCACCAGTGGTTCCTCATCTGTGCGAAGGGTCGTTGACAGTAGTGGACACGCAAGTGCTTTCCTATGCTGGGTGTCTCATTGTATCATGGTTGTTGAAAACATTGTCCCCCACTACTGCTGTCCCTCTGAAGGGTGCCGGCACTCCATTCGCTGTGGTGGCAAATGGGTCACCGTGTGTATGTGTCATGTCGTTCTGTCATTGTGGGTGGTGGTGTACTCTTTGCGGGTGTGCTCTTTGTTCATATGTGTACCAGGGATCTGCTTGTTCTGCACCTCTAAATCCACCCATAGGCGGGCCATTGGGGCTGCCGGGGTGCGGGTGGCCATACTGAGTTCATTCTGGTAGGGTACCATAGGGCAACTATGACACTCTCTTGAAAAGTGTCCCCACCTCCCACAGTTCCAGCATGTTCCTTGCCCTCCCCCTCTAGGCCCTTGTCCTCTGTACCCCCCTGTCAATCCCCTCTACCCACCTCTTCCTCCTCTTCCGCTTCTTCCTTGCCATTGTGGCCCTCCCTACTGCTCTTCTCCTGCCCATTGCTCCAGTCCGTTTGTTGCCCAATTTGCTGCCATTCTTGCCTGTACTGCTATTGGCCCCTCTTCCCCATCTACCAGCCGCTCTGCAGGGAGGGCGGCAGCTACTGCTGCAACCTTCACAAATTCATTTGTACTCATTTCGCTTTGTCCGCCAACCTTTTCTGCACCATCTCCCTTTCCCTCTCTTTGATCCTCCTACAGTGGTGTACTATGATGCTCTGTATCTCGGGCCAGCCCTATCCCGGCAATTTTATCAAGTGCCTTCTGCACTTCCTTTGGAAGGCAACTCTTTATTGTGAAGTATAAAAGGGACGGAGATTGGTCCCAAGCCGTGCCTGTCTCTGCTCTCCATATGTCCTGCACCCGGAGAATGTAAGCTGAAGCATCTTCATCCTCCCCGATGGTGCACTGCCTGACTGACTGTAAATCGGCGGTGTCATTGTGCCTCAGTGCGTCCCATACTCAGGCCTTTACTGTGTTAAATGAAGCCCCATCATAGCGGTCACAGTCTAGTGTGCCCCAGGGAATCCCGCCTTCTCCCACACTCTATTTGCTTGGTCACCTACTGCAGAGACCAACAAACTCTTAACATCTCCAATGGCTAAGGGGACCCCGGCAGTGTTTTTCTCAAATGCATATTTTCCCTGTTACTGGCCCCTTTCCTGTCCTATTTCTTTCTCTCCCCTGCCATCCCTCCTCTATTCCAGCCTGGCTGGGTGATGAGGCCAGAAAGAGGGACACTCCTGACACCCCACCTACCGCCTCATCTCCTTTGTTTCCTTCCTCATCCTCATCCTCATCTAGATAACTCCAATATTCTTCTTCTCTTTCAGATGGCACACCCTCTTGCTCCGTACTTACCTGCAACCCTTCCTGATCTATCTGTATTATTCTAGTGGGAATGTCATTAATTTGAAATAAAATCTCCCCCTTTTTCTACTTCTCCCCCACAATATTTGCTGATGTGTCAGCCGTCAGCGGTGACTACGTTCCCTCACCCCTCTGAGTACGTCGTTTTGTTTACATAGACCTCTGAGTCTTAATAGTTCTGTTTGCGTCATACTTAACCGTGTTTCCAAATCTTGTTAGCTGTCCTATCTCTATCGGAGGGCTGCATGGCTGTCTAAATGAGCCTTTTGAGTCATACGGGGAGGGGCTGGGGCTGATGCTTGCGGTGCGGGAGGTGTTTGGTTTTGCCACATTGGGTATAGCCGCACATGCTCTATTGGTTTTTCCTTATTCTCTCCCTCACCCTCATTGTCGCCTGGGGAAACGTACCTTGACCCTTACTCTTACTTAGGGGTACTTCTTCAAATAGTCTCCACAAGTCCAATATCTCCCTTCTGTTTAGGAGCTGTTTGCCCTCATACTTAATGAACAAGTATGTTGCTACCATGTCTAACATTGATTTATCAAACGACCCACCTTCAGGCCATACCTGCGGCATACCTTCCCCTTTCATTTCTGTGCACCACTGTTCGTGATACTTTTTAATCTTTTTGCTATACCCCGGTAAGCTTTGACATATATGCATGAGTGCCCCCATTGTGCCTCAACTATTACTGCTCGTGTACGTATGCAAATGTGAACGATCTAATGTATGCTCCAACCAGGCTCCGAAAAAACACAATAAATTTGTTCACCAAAATTATTGCAATGCTGTTCACCAAAATACCTTTTCTTATAGTTCAATTATTTCACTGTTTCATTGCAAAACCATATTTAAGCAGAACATTGGCCACGTGACATATAACCTAAGCAGACGGACACACCACATGTCATTCAACATGAAACAAATACATTACACATAAACAGTGAAACATAGACCGTGCCTGCTTGGGGGCCCCTATCTCCCCGTATCTCTGTTTCTCCCAGACCCTCGCCCTTATCCTGGCCCTTTGCGGACCACCTTCTAATATATAAAAAATAGAGAGGAAAGGAAAAGAAGAAAACAGCTTTTCTAACAACTATTCCGAGTCTTCTACTTACACAAGAAAGACTCCTACTTTATTCACTTTGTCATCACTTAAGTCGAGATAGTACTATGCGCTGCCTCCTTCTACCCCCTTGCAGAGGTAGGTTCCCGTACCTCTATTCACCTCTTATCCGCTTATATACTCCTAATGGCCATATGCGAAAGAAAAGAAAAAAAGACATAATAAACAGAAAGTCCTTTGTTACAAAAGAAGAGTCCCCTTTTTCTCTTTCCAATCTATGTTCTCAACACTCCTTAATCTGACTCCCTTCCCGTCTTTCCCCTCCCACCTTCTTTTAGGGTCTCCCACACTTGATACTCACATGTCCGTCTTGATCCGATAGCCTCCGGACCCGGTCTGTCAAGGTGCCGCCCCGCACTCAATGGCCACACCCGGCTCTGGCGAGCGGTACAGAAGAGTATTTGCAAAGCCGGCACCCGTGGAACCTTTTGGCCTATTTGTGCGCATGTCTAAGGGTACCGGTTGCTGTAGGTGGGCAGCCTTGACGGAGGTGCACCCTGGATCTCGCCGCTGTGGCCGGGGGACGTCTCGTGCCAAAATGGACAAAAGAACGCTATTGCGTCAGGGTCACCAAATGAAAGCTGGCATTCCCCACAAATATAATAAAATAACGAAATAAAAGACACTAATGGACACACCCCAGTAGGGAATGAGAACAGGACCAAGTGCAGGTGAGGTAAAAGACAAGTCTTTATATGAAGTATAAAGTAAAATGGGGCACGCAGAGGGCTCCGCTTACTCCGAGAGCACTCTGCCCAAACATCAGGAAATACACATTATATTACAAAAACACGTCATCTATGATGTGTGCTACAGGGGATACATAGAATTGCGATCATTGGATGAAGGGGACAGGACATTATCCAAGCTTTAGGGGTGGTGCTACCGGATTGGCTGGTGTTGAACTGGTTACTTCGTGGAGCACGCGGGTCGACTGGGCTCATCGGGGAGGGGTGCAGGGTCAGGCGATGTCCAAGTTGCGATGATGTAGACTATCTGACATTTTCCCTTATGGCCACACATGCCCTGAACATTATTTATACGTTTTGACATATAAGAATTATATTACTAGACGTTTGACCTGGACAATAAAAGTGAGAATACATGGGTCCAGGTGCCTAGTCTATTCACAATATTTCATTGACACATAAGTGTTCCTTTAGACCTCATGAGAGAATGGTTTATTGTTTTTTAGTACGAAAAGAATATATTGCCACACATGGGATTAGTACTGGGGGGTGAACTGTGGTAGCACACAGGCGAGGAGCGGCTTTGGGGTGAGGGTGCTTGTGGTCTATATTTTCTTGAACGGGGTCTGTGGGTGTAAGGCAGGTTTGTGGAGACAAATGTTTTTTTCCAGGACCAGGCTACAGCCCGGTCATTCACAGGGCAGTGATGTAAAAGGGAAGGCGAGAGATACAGTGTTTAGTTTGATACTTCTCGCACCCAGGCTTCCGTGAGAACAGGACAGCCGCAGAGAAGGTAGAGGGGAGGAGGTGGGGGTTGGCTTGCTGACTGTGCACGAACACTGAAGGGGAGAGATTCAGGCTGACTTCTAACGTTTTAAGTGTGGCCTAATATAAAATAGTCACTTACTAAACAAAATGGAGTCTCGTGGCCTACAGGTCATACACAGTTATGGGTCATTCAATGGGTGCCGCACACCTTGGCCAGAGGCGCATTGTCCCGCGGAATGAGCATATCACATGTGTTTACATGGGAATGAAGGGGGGCCTGGGAGACCCTTCCTCCCTCTCACTTCCATACCCACTGCCTTGCATTTTACGTTTAAAATTGCCACAGATTTCTTGAGTCAACATGGTGTTCTTTCCAATATCGGCATAAAATGGCGCCGGGAATTCTATTGCTTGATAAATCCTGTAGAGGGACCAGCTAGCCTAGCACATAGATTCCACCCTCTTCAATTGTGCCAAACATATCAGTATTTGCCGGTGATATCATTGCATATTATGTTGGGTTATGCCGAGATAAACTCACAAATATTTTGCCACCTTAGTATGAGTTAATGCATAAACAACCATAGCCACTAATCCTATACGACAGCCAAATATGACGAATGTATATATACACATTTTTAGCGCAGCACTTTCATATACCATGTAGGCTCTTATGTTAATATTTATGAATTTTACGTTTTCCTGTATGGTTGTGTTCAGATGTTTTATTCTTTGCTTATGATGTCAAATTTAAGCTTGATTTTATTCTTTATTACTGTATTGTATGCATGATGACATAATGTTGAATAAAGGAGAGTGAACTGATTCCCACGATGATTGATTCCAACTACAGTATATTCCGGAGTATAAGACGACTGGGTGTATAAGACGACCCCCAACTTCTCCAGTTAAAATATAGAGTTTGGGATATACTTGCCGTATAAGACTACCCCCTCAATATGGTAATTTTAATTCAAATGCTTATGACATGCAGGTACTTAGCAGGAAAACTCACTTATAAGGCTGTTTGTCATCAAACATGTAAACATAAAAGAGTGCAAGTGGATTAAACATTTCCTAATTCACTCTAAAGCTGAAAGGAAGTATAAGACAATAAACCCATGGGAGCTGACATGCTGTTTGTTTTCTAAGCTGTCAACCAAACTGGAACTGATGATGATAGGAGGAAGATAACAAACAATAGAGAGAGAGCGCAAGTGCCGGGCAAGTCCCATGCGAGTTAGCAACCCCATCATAACTGCAAGCTACGGTATTTTTACAGGTTTTGCTGGTGTGACAGTTTCCCTTTAAAAGCCTTCAAAATCCTCCTGTTCATCATCTGATATCATAAGTAGATCAATGAGATCTTGTGATAAATTTGTAAGGCAGTCATTGTATGGATCGAATTCCGTGTCCGATGGTGTGGTCTCAGCTTCAAGTAGTCGTCTTCCATACCATCTAATGAATTTGATATGCCACACTTCTTGAAAGACTTGATTACTGTTTTTGCATCAATATCATTCCAGGCTTTTATGACAAACTTGCACAAAACATCCAACTGTGGAGCACGCACGTTTCCTCCTTTTGTGAATGGCTTTTCGCTGCTAAACATCCATTCATTCCACTGTTCTCGAATGCGATCTTTAAATGGCTTGTTTAGGGACGCATCCAGTGGCTGTACCAACGATTTCAATCCTCCAGGAATAACTGCTGCATCTGTGTTTAGTCTTGCAAGCCTTTGCTTGTTGCTGGGAGTTAAATGAGCCCTGAACATATCCCACACCAGTAGACTACATTTTTGAATAAGTCCACCTGGTCGCCTGCTCCATACATTAGCAAGCCAAAGCTTTACCCCTTCTTCATCCATCCAGCCCTTTTCATTGACATGTAGAAAACAACCAACAGGGAACTTGAGTTTGGCATTGTTTTTCTTTTAAAAATAATCATTGGTCTCAGTTTGGCGCCATCAGGTGTGCATCCTAGTACCATTGTAAAACTGGACTTCTCATGTTCTGTAATTAAAATTGTTCTTTCACCTTTTTGATGGACAGTTTTATTTCCAACCATATCAAAATTAATTGGAGTTTCATCCATATTTCCAATACTACTTAACACATAGCCATATTTTGTGCGCTGTTGTATTACGTATCGATGGAAACTATTTACTTTGCTATCAAGATCTGCAGGTCATTTTTGGGCAATTTTCGTCTTTTGCCTCAGTACCATATTCTGCCTTTCCATGAATCTAGTACACCAGGATACAGTGGCCTTAAATCTGTTGCTGTGATCTGGGTTAGATTTGGCCCACTGAAGTACAAACAAATGTATTTGATTTCGTGTCACTACATAACCATTTTGGCGATGCTCATTCACCATGTCTGCTCCATATTTTTCGAGTTCTGGCCAATGTGGGGTGCCTCTTCTTAATGCACACTTACTTACCCCTTGGCATACTCTTTAATGCTTTTTCATTTGCTTTCCAGTCCCGAACCATCTTTTCTGTTACTCCATATTGTCTTGCAGCAGCGCAGTTATTATGTTCCATGGCAAAGTTTACACCTTTAAGTTTGAAACTGGCTTCATATTTCTTTCTTCTTGCTGGAGCCATGATGGGGTTTCAACTGTTGGACATTTGTATACTGTACTGTATGTACTGGTGCTATATTGTATGAACAGGTACAGATACTGGTGCTGTACTGTATGTGGTACCAGTATACAATAACCAGCCAATCACGGCAAGCAGTGTACCTTACCGGCGATTGGCTGGTTGTTGTATACAAAGCATGCTTGTATTGGTCAGCTCTCCCTCCTGGCCCAGCCATCCCTGTCTCCAAGACTATCAGGAGTGAGATCTGAGAGGCAGAGAATCCTGGTGAGTGGTTTTTCTTCTACCGTACTTGTACAGTGCCGCCCTTGCCGTTTTTGAGCTCCCCCCACCATATGCGGCGACCTGGGTTAAAAGGTCGTCTTATACGCCGGAATGTACGGTAGCTATTTATTGTTTATTTATAACGTACTTAATAACAGCGCGCAATCGGATTCAAACTTGTGTAGCCCCCACGTTGTCTTGCTTCCAAGACAAACACGTTGCCCCTAAGCTATCCTTCCTCCCCAGTATTCCCTGTGTAACCGCTATATGTATGCACGTCTTCAGTGTATTTATCTCAGTGGGTGTTGAATGCGTAAGGTCTGTTGATTTGCCGATGGGTACAGTGATTTGTTTGATTGACTTATTTGATTGCGCAATGTGTTTTGGTGTATGTGGTTGTGATATATCTGTTGGGAGTGCCCGTCTGGATTTGCTTTTGAGTGAAAGCTGGTTGATAAATTCAGGCTTTTGCGAGGTGCTAAGGGAGGAAGAGATGCTGTCGACAGTTACAAGCATGCATGTGGAAGATGTGAATGCAAAGTTGGGTGTGGCAGAAGGGATCGCAGTGGTGCGGTTGTGGAAGAAGTTGCGCCTATGAATGTGTGAGTGGAAAAACTAAGAAGGTTTGGAGTGTGGCGGTGAGAGGAGGGCTTGTGGGTGTGCCAGCTGAAAAAGTGCTTACTTGAGGATTGTCGTGTTAATATGTATCTTATAATGTATGTTTTATTGGAAATGTGAGTGTCCAGGAGGGATGGGGATGATATTTATTTTTAGAGTGATTGCGTTTCTTTTTTGTAGCTGCAAATCACAACAGAAATTATAGTTTTATGTTTAATGTCTGTCATTGTTCATCTTACACTTGTTATTCGTTATACTCTGTTTTCTCCCATCTGAATATATCGCCTGAATCTTTGAGTTGTGCAGCTTTGCAGGTCTGGCCAATGTCAGAAGATTGTCCTGCAAACACATGTACATTTGTTTTTGTAAATGCACGTTATATGAAGTTTCTGTTTCTGAAACTAAAATGCTAATTATTCAATGTGTTCTTGCTTTTCATACTAATATGATTCATTTAGGATAAGTTGGAAGTTCTGTTTTTTCAAGTAACATGTTAATAACTTTATTTGGTAGTGCTAATATTGGCCCTCATTATGACCCTGGCGATAGAGCTGTCAGGATACCAGTCCTTGATAATCGTAACAATTGTACGCCTGTAAATATACACGTTTTACTGTCTTTTGTCAGATTTATTTGGTCACGTTTTCGACCCAACATTGCTTCACAGGGCCTCTTTTTTTAAATAGTATAAGAATGTCTGTTTAAGGTCACTCACTTTGATGATGGTGCTGATGCGTAGGCTGCCTGCAATGCTTTGATTTTGGTTTTCTAGGTTTACCGCTGGGTTGACTTCACAGGGCAGCCAGGGTGGTAAGCTGAGGCAATGATGTTAGTGGGTTACTGCATGTTGTAGGGGCAGGTTTACCTGTAATTAAATAAACATTGTAAATTATTGTAATTTAAAAAAAAATGTAATTTTTTGTTTCAAAACGTTTCTCATTAAAACATTACATGTGCTTGTGAGCATCAGTCATTCAGAATGGGAATTTACGAACGTGGATAAAGCATGTTTTGCCCGTTCTGGTCTACTTAAATGGCTATGCAAACATCGGAAACTATGAATTGACTCTGAAAACCAGGACCTACTCCTATTCCTAAACGCATTTCGGACAGGAGGATTATGGTAGCGTGGGAGGGCTGGTGTTAATTTAGTATTGGTATAGTAACCATACGAAATGTCTAGTAAGTATCAATACAGTACAGAAGATGTTTTTGTTAATGTGTATTGTGGTGGTGAATGAGCATGTGATGGTCTGCCCAGGGTTAGTTCCCTACTTTTATCTCATATACTTGGTACCCGTAGAAAAATACAAACATGATAAATGAGTATGAATATAATTCTATTTAATTTCTAGATGTTGGTTGGATGGGATGACTGTGGTAGCTAAGGTTGGGGCAAGGTGAACGCTGAGGGCAATGTCTGATTTAAAATAAAAAAATAAAAAGAAATTCCATGACGTTTTTCATATTGCATGGTCTGTGCAAAGAAAGAACATTCTAAAGATACTTGAAATATGTATTGTTTATGTTTTGCATAACATTCTAAAAATAAAGGTACATTTGTGTACTTATGAAGTTATCCATCTGTCCTTCACCATGTAAGCATCGGTGGGACTGCTGAGGCTACGACTGGGTGTTGGTATGCAGCTCTTGGTCATGGCATCGCGGAGACATGAATTAGGTTGATGCTAGAGCTTTGCCAAGATCACATGAAAAACGCATAAAGACATCATGCATTTGCATGTCGGGTTTTACACCACCACATATGCATTCTCACTTGGACTACTGCCCGGGCTACTGTCAAGAGAACGTTTAAAAGACCAGAGCAGTGCAAGTTAAATTGTACTGCCAATTTTCGTATAATGGAAAGCAATGTAAGCAACAGGGTCTCTTGTTAGGTGTGTTAAATAGAAAGGTGTTTTAAAGCGTATGTAGTTTTGTGAGGTAAGTGTTATGTCAGAAGTGAGTTTAAGCTGTTGGATATTTGTACAATGTATATAATTCGTATTGGAAGGTCTGGGGTATGTGCAGTGGCATGGCTTTTGTATTTTCGGATGAAGTTGGTAGTGTTTTGTTATATTGATTGTTGACATCCTATCTGATTATATTTGGCAGCTGTTTGTCTCTTTATATTGTTGTAAACCTTATTTCGGCGTGAGCCATCAGGTACAACATACAGACATTCCAATTATACACATAAAGTCCTATTAGCAACAAGCTAAAATCCATAAAACACAGTGATAGAGCAAATTATCTCTGTAATCTGTCTATGACATGGAACATGGATCATTAGTGCAGGGTCAAGAGCATAAAGTGCAGGTGCATATGTTGTACAAGGAATCGGGGTACAGCTCATATCAGTTAACAATTTGTTCCTCTTGTACCATTCCTGTTTCATGGCTTCCCTGGTAGTTAAAATTCTGAACAATGTGAACAGTGGTTTTAAATGTTTTCTCCTCAAGTCATCAAGGCCCTTGCATAAGAGTTGGCAATGGAGAGGGCTCTCTATCGCAGCACCGCAGATCTGGCTACTTGTACTTTGCGTCTTCTCCCGTTATCAGTAAATGACCTTAGAGGCAAGCTGCCCATTCCAAATCTAATATATAATGCTTGGGCATATGATGGTACTATAATGGTGAGATAGTCCTTGTGCCCCAGCATAGTTTTGCATTAAAGTATTCAGGCCCACTGACCAGTGCACAGCACATTATGCTCGTTCTGTTCCTCCTAAACCTTAAGTAAGCTGGCTTGACAGTTGGCTTAGCATCAGTGGCTACCGATACTGGGTCATCCCAATAGACATTCAATCCTAATCTCGATATCCATTTCTTCACGTGCAATAGCTGTCTATTAATACAACATGAGTCTGTGTCCAAGGCTCTCCCACTCCAAGTAGCATTTTCTGAAAGTGTTTGTATATGCATATTTTGCTACAAAGGTGTGTTTGTATGTGTACCTTTCACATTGAGATAGTTATAACTCTAAGCTAATTGAACAAGGATATTGGAACTTGTCACTTCTTACCAAAGAGCTTGTAATTGAAATGTGTTTGCTTTAGTGATGTAGGAGGTTACGTATTGCCTTACAGCCATTGAATTGCCTGCCATTAATTCAATATTCATGTCTGCATTCCACATACTCTACATTGTAGTAGAGTAGTCATTAGCATTAGTACTATTAGAATCTTCCTTTTAATTAACATCTTTTTGAATTTCTTCTTTTTACATGGTATCTAAGGGCTAAAACATAGTAATTAATTATTGCTTCAGAAATGTTGCTTTCTAGGGAAGCTAAATAGTCATCTTGGGTATAAACCCTCCTTTCTTTTGTATGTTAGTTTACAATAAGATGCACGTTTGTGTCTTGACGTATGTTTTTTATATATTGTGGTGAAATGAACAAATTAAACCCATCTAAACACCTCATATGAACTGCAGAGAACACTTCTGGAGCGTTTTGAAGTAAGAGAAACACATATAAGTCATCTCATATGCCAGTAGAGAAACACATATAAGTCATCTCATATGCCAGTCAAAGATAGACTAGAAAAGCACACAGCGACATCCGGATTAGAATTGGCACTTAAAGCTCATAGAATTTCATTATTCACAGAAAGTAGTAAAAGGGCAGGGAGACTTATTGAAGCGGTTTAGTTAAACACAGGACTATTGCTTAGTAGGGGAATTGATGGGCCTTCAGAAATAGACAGACAAAACAGAACTCTGTCTCAAAACGGCACTGAGAGAATGCAGATAGGCCTCTCACAGCGGTAACCTAGATATCAGATGTTTGCAAATCAGACAAACAGCCAATGCAATGATTAAAGTGTATGTAATTTTTCATAGGCACACAGGAAAAATAAAATAAACAAATTGAATATCTAATTGTATGGTATGAGTCCGCCATGCCCCAAAGACTGACTACAAAATGCCATGTGCTAAAGCAAGTAATAACTTTTTGGAGCCAGGCCAGTTGAACCGCCCATAGTTTAACAGCCCAGCTTTTCTATTTTTGTCATCCAGGACAGATGAACCTTAATAGGTTGAGTCAACATAGAGTACTTGAGATAGAATCTAAAGTAAGAGGCATTTTTGGGGAGGAAGGAAACACTGAATGTTGGGATGCTTGGCAGATGAGAAGTTTAGAGCCGATGGGTTGTGCGAAAGGCTGGAGCAGCTGATTAGATCCCAGCAGGTGAAGGCCTAGTTGGGATTCTCAGCCTTCAGTTTTGGGTCCAAAAGATAAAACGATTATGTTCGGTTTCTGAAAGAGAATTAATTGAGTTGTGATATTTTGTATAGTCCCTTTTTATTTGAAGTGTTTTTTTTGAGACATACAGAACGTTTTTCAACAAAAAAATGAATGTTTATTGTAAGCTCCTGGTTTAGATTAGCGAGATGGTCTGAGCCAGAAAATAATCTAAAGTGAAACAACTGGAAAGCCGCACACAGTATAGAGCAAACTAGCTTTGTTTTTTGTAACCTTTTATTTATTAGCTTGGCAGTCTAAATAGATGATCATCGAAATATATTAAAATACAAACGTCTTGAACATACCGTTGGTAGGCAATTATTTCAAGTCACCATTTGCCGAGTGATAATGAATATGCCCTAAAGTGGATTCTAATGTCTTTGGGATGACTGTTTAACGGGACCAAGGATATATAGATGTCATGATGCCTACCCCCGGGGACCCAGACCAAGTCCAGCAACCCCGAAAGCAGGCATCAAGTTATCCTAAGCAAGCCCAACAACCCCTGCTAGGGGCTATTTGGGTCCAGTCCTGACTCCAGGCTCATATGGAGAGTCAATCCTGCGCTCATAGATTAAAACTTACCTGATGCAGACCATGCTGCAAACTTACCTGATGGAGACCATGCTGCAAAAGCTCCAAGCCAAAAGAGGCTTGTAAGGGACTACTTTACTTAGGGACTATTTTTTTTACTCGGGCGGGGCTGGGGAGGAATACTTACCTGGAACTACTTTGGAGGCTATTTAAACCACGCCCGAAGAGCAGCACACGCTTCGCGTTATTCTGCCTCCAGCAGCGTGTAACGCTCACCGTGCTGCAGCGCCGCGCTGAACTCACCGGCCTTCGCAGCATCTTCACATTCCACTGCATCCTCCTGCATGTTCCCGCCGCACTCTGGCACCTAAGGAGAAGACAAGAACAGCAAGGTGAGCCAAGGGAATACACAGAGGAATATTAGTTACCCCCGCCCCCATAGACTTACCTGATTTTACCACCGGGGGTACTATTCCTCTTCACGGGTCGGCGCAGCTTCCACTGCATTTTCGCCGAACCCCGGCCCCTAAGGGGAAACAAAAGGACAGCAAGGTGAAACAAAGGGACTAACAAGGGCAACCCTCCTCACCACAATAGACTTACCTGATTTTACCGCCAGAGGTATTATTCCCCGAGACTTCATGCTTTCTCTCAGCGCCTGAATAAGGGAGAAAGCAACAGGTTACATATTGACATTATTTTATCGAACTGTGTTGGAAAATACAAATCCTTACCAGAATACTACCGGTTGCCATGAGGAACTCCTCATTAAGGTCAAGCTGCAACCTGCAAGGAATCGGACAGGAGTGAAAGTCAGGCATTTGAACTCTTACGAACTTTATACTTACGGCGTCTTGCCAGGAATCTCTGAGTCAATATTTTTCTGGAACTCACCAATTCCTTCAAGCCAGTGAAGCAACTGGTTATCAACATGCCCCTGCGCTCAATGCAGGATGGAGAGCTCATCTTTTCAAACCATCAGGTGAGACTATAAGAGGGGACATCAAAGGTAATCTGTGGGGAGAACAGCGGGGGATGAGGGGATTTACGCTCAACTCCACGGGTGGTTAATTCCCTTTCTCCATTTGCAGAAGAATATTCCTACGGGCCAAGCAAACAAAGCTAGGTCGTCCAGTCCAGTCCGTCATCTCGGCCCTACGCGTCACATTGGTGGAGACCGCAGCTGTCCAGTGCCGATCGACGCCTCTGTGGGAGCCAGGTGAGCGTAACACCTTAAAAAGCTCTTTTGGCAAGTAAGAAACCAATATACACAATTCTAGACTTTACTATGGGCATATTATCGTATCAACCCATATCCACAGCGGGTATATAGGAATTGTAGTTACAGTCATTCGAGATAGCCCCTTACAAACATTCAACTAGAACTTTTCTAAAGCAGGACATGACCAGATCATATGAAAATTATCTGCATTTTGCAATTTGCATTTTATACAGTATGCTTCTAAAGTAGATCAAACCTATTCACTGGTGCACAGTAGTGTAACCTATGAAGGACTTTAAACTGGATTAATCTAAATTTAGAGTTGGGTAGCACTTCTTTTGTCAATGTAAATGCTGATCGCCATTTTCCGTGGCCCACCCTGTATGAGACCTCTGCAGAGTGAAGTTCAGATTAATTTGAACCAATGTGTAAAATGTTGACCTGAAATGATTACGAGCATTAGGGTTCAACATGAAGATCATGGAAGGGTGGATTTCAGATTTGTTTGGGATGGTTGATCATTTAATGCTACAAGCTGCACACATACACCTATATTGCAAAGTAGTTAGCATGTTGTTTCCCATCCTGTAGTGTTTTACAGAAAGCTCTATACATGTCCCATCAGGGAGTTAAGTTGCGCAAATAATTGAGTCCGGCTCTAGACCACAATGTGCTTATTCAGGTGTCTAATGTAGGGTGCATATTCAATATTCCACAGATGACCGCGTCTCTGTGATATAGGTCCTTGAATGCTTCATTTTCGTGTTCATTTCAGCAAGGCTTTCAGTGTTTTGCTCAATGGGTCAAATGGGCAAGGATCCACAAAATTAGTCGACATCAGCGCAGCGCCTGCCCCATCTCTAATTTTATACTACCAAGCTTCATCTATTCTGTTTGGTGTTCTCCCGTATTGACTACTATTCTCTTATTCTTAGTATCCTGCTTCATGTCTTTATCCTCTTTGTTCTGTCTGTAACTCCTAGCTTCGTCTTCTTTTTTCTCTGTCTCCTCGTTCCTCTATTATGCCATATTTAATTTCAATAATGCTTCTCCCTTTTGAATCTCATCTCTTTTATCTTTTTTTTTTCAAACTTCTTTAAGTGTATTCATGGCCTTGTTTCTCCTTACCTCTCCTAATTGGTTTCATTATATTCTCCTACTCGGTTTCTCTGTTCTCAGAACCAGTTTCTTCTTAAGGCTCCTGAGCCCCCATGTGCATCGTCTGGTTTCCGTTCCTTTACTTTCCTCGATCCCAAGCACTGGAATTCTCTCCCTCTTTCCTTCCGCTCTTGTTCCACTCTTTGCATTTTCCAGATTAATCTCAAAGACTATCTTCTGTCCCTTTTCTCAACTAATTGAATTCCTGATTTATCCCCTTCTTTTGTTTTTATTTGTTTGCAGTGCAGTTTGTACTGTTGTTTTACATTTTGTTTGTATCATGGCAGTATATAAATTCAATAAAATATCAAACATCAATTTGGCCGGCAGCTTTATACTCAATTTTAACATGGGGGAATTCCATGTCGACAGTATCCTAATATAAGATAAAGCTAATTTGGGCAACCAAATAATATAGCTTGAAATCGGGGGCTGGAAGGACACCCAACAGTTAGGGTTTTGACAGATCGTTAATTTTAATGCATACAGCTCATAGGTTCCATAGAAAGTTAGAAACCATTTTTCCCACGTATACCTTATCTTTGGTATTTCCCAATATCCAGCTAGCTGCCTCAGAAAGATTTTTCAGTAGAGGGCGCTGTGCGTCAAAGCCTGGTCGAGTCGATGTCCCTCTGAGGTCTCTGTGTTGATGTTGACATCACCGCAGGTATAAGTAGCACGCGCAGCGCCCGTTGGCCTCAGTTCTGTTTTTCCTCGCTTCATAGCTTTGGTAACGTAAAGTCTAGTTCCTAGTCAGAAATCTTACTTTGAGTTTCTTGGAAAATTCGATGTGTGTGTATTTATTTATTTATTGACACAATATGGCTTCATCATCGGCACCATCCACTCGTCCGTCCGAATTTAAGAAGTGCCGGCACTGCGGTGCTAAAATGTCAGTGACGGACCCGCACAGGATCTGCCTGTGGTGTCTAGGGTCAGAACATCCATGCTCGGAGTGTGAGGACTGTCTGTCGATGAAGGCCAGGGCTTTGAGAGAGCGCAGAGGGAAGTTGGCGAGAGGTAAACCTCAAAAGTCCCCTTCTACCCTTTCTAAATCGTCAGACAAGTTGAGACCAATGTCTCCTCGTCGTAAGAGGTCTAAACCCTCCTCTTCCCATTCAAGAAGTGGTTTGCATCATTCCTCGACTTCGAGGCATGGCAAGAAGAGGCGCCATAGGTCGCCGTCCACTTAATCATCTAGTTTACCCATTGTTTGCCCTTCGAAATTTAGTACCCCGTCTCAGTGGGAGGAATTTTGTCTCTGTATTATGAAGGTTTTTGAGAACGCGGCCTTGCCCCCCTCGACAACACCTAGAGACGATGCTCCAGTCGAAAGACCTCAGAAGCACAAGAGCTGTGCGTCTTCAGACCCAGCCGCCAAACCTCCTCGAGAGCGTTCTCATCCCTCGAGTCGGGAGAAAGCTTCAAAACATAAAAAATCGATGTCATTGACGCAGAAGGAAATCTATACACCAGGTCCCAGGAGTGCATCTTCGGCGCCGGTACCGATGGAGAGGCCATTGACTCCTCGTTTGTGGACCTCCTCAGCGCTGCATGTTTCAATCCCTTCGACGATAACAATGAAGCTATCGGCACTTGTGTCAAGACCGTCTATGTCGACATCGACGATTTCAATGTTTTCGGCTCCTGTTATGACTTCCATAACACCTACTTCATTTGAAAAAACATATACACCACAACCACATACAAAGTACTTTAAAACACTATCTTCAATTTATGAAGACCCAGAGGGGTCCTCTGAGGATGAAGGACCCTTTGGGTTGCAATATGGGACACCATCTGTGCCGGATAAACTTATATCCAAAGAATCTCGCTAGAAGAATTTGCAAGATTGTCTTCATGAAGCACGTGGTATTGATGCTTCTCCTGAAATGGATTTTGGAAAGGCAGATCCTGGGGACCATGCTGAAGTAATGTACAGACAGCTCATGACAAGAGTCATGAAGTATATGGGATGGTCCAGACTCGCGCCTGTTTTTGAACAGGATGATTTATCTGCTATATTAGACAAAGGACCACAGGAAGAGCCTGTTGTCCCTTTCCATCACGATTGTCCCAGCCATAAATAAAAAACTAACAGGGTCAGAACTAGAAGTTCTGTATTTGACTATGTACCTCTCAAATCATCCTACACCAGAAAGCCTGGTAGTGCAGGCAGCCACTTCTTCAGTTAGAGAAAATCCCTATCCCACGATACTGCAGGACAGAGATGATAAACGCTATGACGCCATGGCCAAGAAGGTTTTCTCGGCCGGCAGTATGGTTTTAAAATATGCCAATGCTATGTGCACACTAGCGAGATTTAACCACACCCTTTGGGAGTGCATTTCTATGGCGGCTGACCATATCGCAGAAGGGGAGGAACGAAACGATTTCCTTAACATTGTCAAGGATGGGAAAGACGCTATGTGCGAATCCCTCTAGACTGATCTCAACTCTTTTGACTGCATCAGCAGAGCTATGGCGGCTAGTACAGTGATTGCGGAAGTCAGGAATTGCCCCAAACGTACAATCCAGACTTCTCAACATGCTCTTTGACGGCACTCATCTATTTGGATGAGAGTTTGGAAAAGCTGCAAACTTCCAAGGCAGCAGGCAAATCTCTTGGAGCTGCAATAAAGCAAACTCCAAACCGCCCACAGATGCGCCCTGGAGGAGTAGGTCCTTTTGCTATTAGTCTGCATTGGGAAGGGGCAGAGGACTGCCAGCTCAAAGAGGACATAAAAGATTCCCCCGTGGTGGATGGGGGAGAGGTACTAAGACCGCAACAGCAGCGGCTGCCTTACCTTCAGCCACTGCGTCAGCCGCTCCAAAACCTCTCAGGTCTTCGAACACAAGACTGCAGTAGGAGGCAGGTTGTCACAACATCTGACAGAGTGGCAGGCTATTACTGCAGATGCTTGGGCATTGGAAATAATTGGCCACGGTTACTGCCTACATTTCCTGCAAAAACCTCAGAGTCATCCACCAGGGAACAACACTTTGAAAGTTCCAGATCTGCTCCTTATGCAGGAGATATTAACCCAGCTAGAGAAAGAGAGGATTGAGACGCATTTTGGACTTAAGAGACTTGAACAAGTTCCTCAGGAAGGACAAGTTCAAGATGGTAACCCTTTCTCAGATCCTTTAGGCCCTCCAGCTTCAGGATTGTATGGTATCATTGGACCTCCAGGATGCTTACTTTCATGTGCCAATCCATCGCAATCACTCACAGTACCTGAGGTTCGCCTTTGGTGGTTCTCACTATCAGTTTTGGGTTCTGCCATTTGGGCTGACCTCAGCCCCAAGGGTTTTCACCAAGCTAATGGCGGTTATGGCAGAGAGTCTCAGGAGAGGGGGGGGATTCACGTCTATCCCTACCTGGACGATTGACTGATCAGGGCCAGTTTCCCAGAACAGGCCCTGGAACATATCAGCTCACCTATACCTCCCTTCAGAGGCTGGGCTTCTCCCTCAACTTCAAGAAGTCCCACATGATACCATCGCAAAGACTCCAATTCATCGGAGCAGTCCTGGATGCATCCCTGTGAAAAGCCTCGCCACCAGAGGGGAGGGCTCAAGACATTCTGCAGATGGTGACAAAATTCCAGAATGCCAAACATCGACCGACATTCGATTTTCTGAGGTTGCTGTGTCTCATGGCATCCTGCATTTTTCTGGTGCAAGAGGCTTGCCTGAGAATGAGATCTCTCCAGTGGGCTCTCAGGCCCCAGTGTTCACAGTTCTCAGGAAAGAGGGCAGATCTCCTACAAATCCCAAACAGAGTCTCACTGGATCTTCAGTGGTGGGCCTGTTGGGAGAACATTCTGAAAGGAGAACCTTTTTTGGCAACCATGGCCAGAGATATCAGTAGTGACGGACACCTCACTCGCGGGGTGGGGAGCCCATACCAACGATTTGACCATCGGCGGCCGTTGGTTTCCATCGGAGTCCAAACTACATATCAACTTTTTAGAGCTCAGGGCAATCAGACTAGCTCTGAAGGCCTACCTGCCATCTGTACGGGGAAGGAATGTCCTGATAATGACAGACAACACAATGGCCATGTACTACCTCAACAAAAGAGGTGGTGTAGGGTCACTAGCATTTTGCAGAGAGGCAATGCAGCTCTGGTTTTGGCCAATACAAGAAGGAAAAGCTCTGTCTGCAGTTCACCTAGCTGGAGAGAAGAACACAACGGCCAACGCTCTGAGCAGACAGAGCACAGTCTCCCACAAGTGGGAACTAGCTCAGGAAGTCCCTCAAGAGATCTTCACCCTTTGGGGAACCCCTCAAGTGGATCAGTTCGCACAGTGCCAACAGGAAGTGTAAACTGTACTGCTCAAGGGAATTTTCCCCCAAGAGGAGCTTGAGGAGACGCGTTTGTGGTGGACTTGGAATTTCCACTTCTGTACGCGTTTCCTCCAGTTCCTGTGATTCCTCACGTAATCAGGAGATTGAGAAGGTTCAGGAAATACATTTTCTTAATTGCCCCGTACTGGGCCAGGAGGACGTGGTACCCGGACCTTCTGGACATGTCCATCAACTCTCCGATTCGTCTTCCACAAAGAGAGGACCTTCTCACACGAAAGGAGGGTCCGGTTCTCCATCCGGATATTAGGACTCTCAGCCTTCACGCTTTTGTGAATCAGGGTTCCTGTGCCCGCTCTCCCCCTCTTTGCCCCTCTCCCCGGAGGTCTTTCATTGCCTTTTCGTAATATAGCATACCCTTTTTTGCGGCGCTGGCGGTTGCCCTGGCGACGGCCCACAGCCACCTTACATCTTGTCGAGGGCAGTGCCGCACGGGGCTTTCACGTGATCATGTCAGCAGGTGAATGCAAAAAGTTATGTCTTAGGCGGATGCATAAATAGCGTTCTTGGCCACTGCCGGGTGCTTCTGATTGACTCTGTTCTCTCTAGTAGCGCTACTTTACCTCTTGTACTTTTGATCGCCTTCCTGACGAACCCAGTCTGTTCCACTGATCCGCCTTTTGCTTTCTGATTGATACCTTGGATTACAAGCACGTTACCGACCACTGCCTGCTATCAGACTTCCTCTTACCCTATGATTTTGTTCATCAGATTACAAGCACGTTGCCGAACTCTGCCTCCTATCGGAGCGCGCCTTCCCTCAACTCAGAGCTCACAGCTTCACTTTCCAGAGCCGCCCCTGCTGGTCAGCTGTGTGTGCCTCGCAGCGTTGCACGTTTCTTCAGTGCAGCAGAACGCTCAGATCCTTCAGCGTTCATTCGGGTACTTTTTCCTCACATTGTGTGACCTGCCCATACTCCGCCTCATGACTCTTGTATACTCTTACTTGCTTACCAGTGTGCTCGTTCTTGCTTACCAGTGGTTACCATCCAACTCCAGTGAACTGCCTTGTATGTATGTTCACTTGGGACGTCCTGCAGTTAAGAAGTGCACCAACCCGGCTCTAGAGCGACCCTCGTTCCGTCCGGGTTAGTTTCCTCTACTAACCTTCCTGTTTGTTATTTTAGCCTAACTTTTTTCTCCCAATCCACACTCTGCTCTTCCTGGTTACCCTGCTACTTGACTGCTCTCATATCGTGCTGCCTGGTAAGGAGGGTTTGGTTGCTTGAATCAGTAATAAGATAGGGACTGCAGACTAAGGGTATTGATTGCTCATATCTTCACTTTAGGTACTAAAGAACAGCTCACCTTGTCCTTATTCCCTATTTCACCAAGCTCCATCAAATCGGGTTAATAAATGCACCAATAGTAGCATTCTATGTTTTACCATTGGATGTCAATAATCTTGCTCTTTCTTTCCTTGCAGCTTGGGTCTCTAGCGGTGTTGCTACCCGCTCTTTTGCTTGATTAACTCCTCTGTCTGGTTGTCTATTGACTACAGCAGAGGGGTGTATCAAGAGGAAGAGCTCCCTGGAGTGAGGAGGCTTGGGTTAAGGAGTAACTCGGGCTCTTCAATCAAGATAAACGGGTCAGGAAGACAACTCCCCATTGTCGGGCTCTACCGCCATCATCTAAAACTTAAAGACCCAAGGTTGTGCTTCTCTGATAGTCAAATAATTGGTTCAAGATATGTAAGGTAAAGTTCAATATTAAATATATGACAACAAGAAGATGAAGGACTTATTCTTTTACGAGAACAAAAGTTATAAAGAAACTGAGAATAATGTAGAGGATTCACTATTACAAAGGAAAAGAACATACTCAAGAGTAATTGCACAAACTGGTCAGTTTGAGACTTAATGTTTTGTCAAGGTCCCACAAATTGAAGAAAAAAGAAAAATGAGTTGCTTCAATGTCCAAGATGCTTTGACTACAGTTATTTAGGTATGTGGGTACCAAAAGGCTCATTGTTTTCGTAGAGTCCTTGATTCAATTTGGTTGAGTTGGCTATTTTTCAGATTATTGATTTTAATGGGGGGGTCCTTGGATACGTTAATAGGTGGTCCTTATGATTGATGGATTGCTGATTTTCTTAAAAGGTCCTTGAGTTAGTCCTTTTTGTCGGTAGATGTCAAAACCTCTTGTCCAGGATTACGGTATTTATGGGTGAGATATTCTCAATTGTTGAGAGGTCCTTGACACGTGTTTCCCCACTCCATATTGGGAGTGTTCTTCAGGAGGAAAGTGGGTATTTAAGAACAGATCTCCACGGGAAATGAAGATCTTGTGGTTCCAATATTGGTCTCTATTGGAATCAATGGTGGGTATCAATTATGTGGGTTTCCTGGAAAAAATGAGGTTACAAGGTATTATAGTTTGCACACTCTGTTTGCAGGTTAGGCTGTTAAAGACTCAGAATGCGTATACTCACTTAGGTTTTGTAACTGTATGGTTTCAGAGTTGTATACAAAGTACTTCAACATGTAATCCTTAATTGTGTTTCTGATAGAACAGGCATGATGTCTCTAGGAAAAATGTAGTGAATATGTTATGTTAATGTTAATGCGCAAAAAGTCATACAATGGATGATATGTGGCATAATTTTGTGTGGATAGCATTTGGCAGTTTGGAAAAAGTGTATTGCTAATATTGTAGCAACATCTTGGAGTGGGCTGATTGTTTGTGGCGAAGTTAAGGAGAAGTATAGTCAGGCTAGATTCAAAGAAAAATACAGGGAGAGTTTTTTTACCAATGCTATAAAAATGTCCTGGTGTGGACTGTGGAAAAAGAGGTGGGCAAGTATGCTCAAATTGGTTTCCGGAGAGGTCTCCCCTTCATGTGGTCTGATGGTCCAGCTAGATTTGTCTATGCGTCAGGATGGTCCGATTGCCATGAGTGGATGCTAGCTAAGGTTCCCTTTAAATAGCGCCTAAATACGTGTATTCGCGTCAGCACGATGTCATGCGTTTTCACGCAAAAAGCGTGATGACGTCATGATGTCGTGCGTCCGCAGGCGACAGCCATCTTTAATGTACTATTTAGGGTGCCGTGATGCGAATTTTGCTGATGCTTGTCTGTTTCTAGAATGATCGGTCTTCTGCCCCAAGTGATTATGGAAAATGCAAAGTGTTACAAAAATAGTAGAATAACATACATTTAACACCAGTTTGGTGAGTAGATTGTGCCTAAATTAGAGAGTGTTGCAAATGATAGTAATTGGAATACATTATAGATAAGCTTTGGGCTAGAGATGAGGATTAATGAGAATACATTATGTATAAGCTTAGGGCTAGAGATGAGGAAGAAGTGATCAATGGTGTGTAGAACATTAAACACCAGTGACATGGTCTATGGTGGTAGACAGTAAGTATGGGTAGCTATAGTGACAAGAAGAAGGGGAGGGAAAGGATGGGGACCGGGGAAAATGGAAGAGTCAGAGGGGGATGACAAATCATTTTGTGGTTAATGGGTAGTTATGTGTTGGGAGTCAGTGTTTGAAATGTATGGATGGTTGTCACTGATTGGTTCTAAAGAAAGTGGAATAGCTCTTGGTCTGAGTTCAGACCGGTGTTGCAAGTGTCCATAAGACAGATCCAGCGAGCTTCTTGTCGTCTTAAAAGGAGTTTTGTTTTGCCACCTCTCGGTGGTGGTTTGAGTTTCGCTATCCCAAAGAATTTGGGATCCTTTATTTGTTCTGGTTTATGGAATTCTTGAAAATGATTTGCTATGGGCGATCTTGTGTCTTGATTTCTGATGGCTCTGATATGTTCGCTGATCCTTGTTTTGAGCTGTCGTATTGTACTTCCTATGTAGAGTTTATTGCATAGGCAATTGATTCCATAAATGACAAATTTACTGTTGCAATTTATGAGTTGTTGGGTGGTATAGGTGGATCTGTTGGGTTTGGTGATGGTGGTCTTTGCATTGTCTGAATATTGGCAAACTGAGCATTGCCCACATTTGTAACTCCCTTGGAGTGGTTTCTGTCACCACATTCTGTGCAAATCTTTGCTTGATGAGGTTGTTATAGTCTGGAAATGTGAGGGACTTAGTTCGTCTTTCAAGTTTCTAGCTTTTCTGAATGTCAGGGTAGGTCGCGTTTCTAGTGCTAGAAGTAGGTCGGGATCAGATCTTAAGATGTTCCAATTTTTGTTGAGGATTTGTCGAATTATTCTGCTGTTTGAACTATGTTGTTACAAAATTGGTTTTGCGTTTCATATTTGTGATGGTCTTGTCTTTCTTAGTTGTAACTTGTAGTAGTGACTGTCTTGGCCTTGTTAATGTTTTGCGATAGCTTTTGTTGACAAGCTCAGTAGGGTAAACTCTACCTCCATCATAGTCAGTGAGTGACACACCCATGGTTTCTGAGAGGCTGGGACATAATGGAGGTTCTAGTTTCGGCCAGAAGGCCAGCAACCAAATCTTTATACTGCTGCAGCTGGAATAAGTTCTGCAGCTGGTGCAGAGATAAGAAAGTTGACCCGTTCTCATGTAATACACCGGTGGTGTTATCCTTTCTATTACATCTAGCAAATATGAGACTCCAGATTGGTACCATCAAGGGATACCTGGCCGCGCTTTCTATTCTTTAGCGCACTTCAGAAGAAGTCTCCTACTTTAAGATTACTCTGGTAATACAATTCCTAAAGGGATTAACTAATGTTTTTACCCTCCGACCCCCTTTCAAGTCCCACTGTGGGATCTGAACTTGGTTTTAAACTTTCTAATGGGTTCTCCTTTCGAGCCTCTACATTCTTGTCCATTAAGACATCTTACTTTGAAAACTGTTTTCTTAGTGGCAATAACATCAGCCCGAAGGGTAGGTGAGCTGCAGGCTTTATCCTGCAAGCCTCCTCATACTGTTTTTCATAAAGACAGAGTGGTACTAAAGGTGAAGCCTACCTTTCTTCCCAAGGTTGTTTGAGTTTCATATTACTCAGAAAATAACATTACCATCTTTTTATCCTCCACCACATCCGGGGAAAGATGAGGAAAGACTTCACAGACGGGCACTGAGTTTTTACATTTTCAGATTGCCAAAACTGCGGCAGAATGACAAGTTATTTGTGGGCTATTCAGGTCACAAATTGGGTCTAGCCATCACCAAACAAACCATCTCCAGATGGATTATTTTAACTATATTGGATTGTTACAGACTGGCCAGTAAAGACCCCCAGAACATCTAAGAGCTCAATCGACAAGGGGTGGTGCAACTTTGTCTGCTTTGCAGCGGGGAGTTCCAACAAAGGATATATGTGCAGCTGCCACATGGTCGTTTATGCACACCTTTACTAAATACTACAGTCTAGACTCTTCCACGAGCCAAGATTCTGCTTTTGGAAAAGCAGTATTGCATTCTGTACAAGTAAATATTAGGGCGCCTGTCGGGGTCCTGATCTACCCAGGAGGGTACACATATAAATATCAAAACATCAGGATGAGAGATCCTACAAGCAGATGTGTGGTTCTGAACATATACATTTATTTCAACAACACATGTTTCTTTGAAGATGAATTCTTGATTACTTTACACAACTTTCGATAAGCACGAAGGTGAATGACAATGGACAGGTGTAATTTATGTACAGTGGAAATAGAAGGTAAGTATCTACCTCTATGATATTGAGGTACAAGCTCCACAAAGGGCACAGTCACATATGACAATAGGATAGACCTATAATTGAACAGAGTGCACCCAGGATGGAAAATGGTCCAGGGTGTGGTTAACACAGGGTGTACACAACAATATTTACAGAACATACACAAGAGGGTTTTTTTGCAGTTGTGTCACGGGGGATCGACACAGGAGTGTTTCGGCCATGGAAGGCTTGATTGACGCCTGTCTGAGTGGTGACCTTCAACAGGATAGACACCAGATGTGGTGTGTCCGTAATATCTGTGGGTGAGAGAAGGCCTGTAAGGATCTCGGGCTGTAGTTCAATAATTTTAAGGATTAATAAATAAAGGCTTAGTAGTGCCGAGAAGATACATCACATGGTGTATCAATGTACAGCTTACCTGCTGCTGTGGTAGCAGTGGTGATGCTGTACGTGGGCAATCCTTGATTGGTTGCTAGATTGTCAGTGTCAATGCACTTCGATTGAGCAGTGGGTTCCTGATGGCTGGATTAGTCTCAGGATCCCAGGGGCTGGATGAGGGCCTAAAAAGGTCCCTGATCTAAGAAGAAAGTGTGGACCATCAGGAGTCAGAGTGGTCCAACATTAAGATTTTGGACACCGTCATTCTGACCACCGATTCTATCCTTGTCACAATGGACGTCGAGGCTTTCTGTACATCTATCCCCCAACAAGAAGGATTACAAGCACTTGCTTCATGCCTCGAAAAAAGGACAGATGTAACAAACACTCCCACTAATTTCATCCTGGAATGCATTCCCATAGCCATGGGAGAAATCTTCTTTCTTTTTGGACCACAGATGTACCAACAAATTAAAGGTGTGAGCATGGGGGCAACATTCGTACCAGACGTGGCCAATCTCTACATGGCCCAATATGAGGATGACAACATCTACCACGACAACAACCCTTACAGAGCGCAAATAAAGATATGGCGTCGCTACATCGATGACGTCCTCTTGATATGGCAAGGCAGCAAGGACTCCCTATTGGATTTTCACCATTGGCTTCATCTACAAAATACCCACATCAAGTTCACCATAGACTGGGATTTCCAAGCCATCAATTTCCTTGACCTACATATCTACCGTTCCGGGGACTCATTGAAGACCAAACTCTTCAGGAAACCCACTGACAGAAACAGTCTCCTTCACTTCTCCAGCTACCATCACCAAGGGCTGAAATACAATCTCCTCTATGGGCAATTCCTCCGCATCCACCGGAATTGCACAGACAAAGAGAAATTCGAACTACATGCCAAACAACTGCAGACTCGTCTAGGGCAGATAGGCTATCCAAAGAAATCAATCAGAATGGCCAAAAAAAGAGCAGCCAACACCGACCGGACCATCTGTCTCACCACAAAAAACAAAGATCCAATACACAAGACTGTCTGTGTCACCACGTTCAACCCAGTGAACAATCTCATTAAGACGACGATCAAGAAACACTGGTACCTGATAAAAAACGAGGGCAGCCTAGCAAAAAAACCTCTGTTTGCCTTCATGAAAAACTAAAACCTCAAAGATACCCTGGTTCACACCTTTCTGGAACCCACAAAGACACCAGCTATGCTATGGAACCTTCCACCAGTTGTGGGACATTACAGCTGCGGCCGTTGTGGAGCATGCCGTTACACTACAAACAGCAAAACTTTCACCCATAAGGATTTCACATGGAACATGAACAACCACACAAATTGCGAGAGCAAATATGTAATTTACGCCATTATTTGCCCATGCAACCTGGTGTACATCGGAAAAACCATCAGACCGGTGAAACAGAGGATCAATGAGCATAGGTCATGCATCAAGAATCAGATGCAAGACAAACCCTTGGCCGAACACTTCAGCAGAAGAGGCCACACGCATGAACAATTCACTTGGACTGTTCTCCAACAACTACAGCCACAGAAACGCGGAGGCAACATCAATTTGGCCCTCATCAAACTAGAACAAAAATGGGTACACAAACTCGATTCAGTCCGTGGAATGGAAACAATTCTGGGAATGATCTCCATCCACGCATGAGTTGCCATGTCCTTTTGCAGCTCTGCCAGCATCATCTGTGGAGCCCACCATTATAAGCACCACCCGATGCTGCCCTTGAGCCATCAACCACTGGATCACTCATGCCCCACACTCTTGGTACTTGTCCTGGCATGCACCACCAGAAGCTATGATCACCACACTTAAACTCCTGTGCGATGACCACCCATTTGTAGAAAATGCCTGGGTTTCAATGCTGTCATCATGTATACTGTATTCTTACGCACTGGTTTGTATAGCTCATGTTAAACAATTCAGAAATTCTATGTACGAGGCTTACTAGATTTTGGCAACGTTTCAATACGACTGCAAAATACCATTGTATGCAAATACGTTATATGCTACTCACATGTGTGTTGTTTTGCATTTGGTCACTCCTTTATTAACAAGCGCACCATGACGTCGAATTTTTGTGAGCATTTTTTTGTGTATATTTCATCACTACACTCTCAAGGTGCTGCTCATTTATCCAGGCGGATTGTCCAAACATGGCAGCCTCAGTGGCCTCCCAGTCCTGGATATTCATTCCTTCAAATACGGCCGAAAATCCTGCTGATACACACACAGGACCACATATCTGTTATGCTCACCTGATCTCCACAGGGACGCCGAACAGAGCTGGATGATCTGGTGGTGAGTGGTGTCTTGTACTCCCCTCCGATACGAAAGCAGGCTTGTCTAGAAAGGTAAATCACAGGTTACCCAACCATGTGGATGAGGGCGACTCAAGCCTCCCGGGGCGTCCTCTTGCACCCCCCCCCGCTATATCTCACCTTTGAGTTACGAATAGCGGGCTCTCTGTCCTGCCACTGTTCGCAGGGGTGCATCGTAGTTCTAGGATCTAGTTACTTCACTGATCCTATGGAAAATTTCAGACAACTGTGACTCTGTGGTAAGTCTTATTCCAAAGATATGGCCAGCTAAGAGTTCAAGTTGCAAAAGTTCACTCTGCACCTTTCTTTACAGATTCCCTCTTCATGCATACAATGGAGCGAGGTTCTTGGTAGCTGGCTTCTCAAGTGCTACACAAGTCTTTCTACCCTATACTGAATTTCTGCACAACTAACCTGCTGCTTTTATATTCTGCAGGTGCGGAATCTCCTGAACAAAGGCTGCGTGATGAAGAATTGCGAGCCCGTGAGAATTGCTGCCATCAGGTGAGTGTTGCCTCGTACAGGATTATAAATCAGAATGAGGCCTTCCCACTGCTCTGCTAACCTGATGTCATCTTTCTGTTTTACAGATGCGGCAGTCCCGGAGCGGCGATTAGAAGATGAAGCGGAGATCGAGTGAAGACGTTCCGATGGTTTGCTGGTAAGTATTAAGTATTAGTGCGGCGCTGAACTGCGATGAGGAGCGTGTGGTCTGCAAGGCTAATCTGATCTTTCCTTTTAGTTCTGAAGAAGCGTGGGCTCCCGAGCGGCCGCGATGAAGAGACTGGTAAGTATCTTATTCTGCTCTTCTTTCTCACTCTTCTTTGCAGGTAACTCGGGACAACAGGACGGGCGTGGCTGATGGCTGGCCTGGAGCTGCAGACACGGTGAACGTTACGCTGCAGGAGTGCAGAATAACGCGAAGCGTGTTCTGTATGAAGGGTGTGGCTTATATAGTCTTCTGAAAGTAGTTCTCAGGTAAAGTAGTTCCAGCAACCACACCCAAGCAAATAGTCCCACGGCAAATAATCCCTTTACCCTGCCTCATATTGGTTCGCACGTGCCTCTGAGTCTGAAACGTGCCATCTTGGTGATTGCAGTATGAGCCTGGCGCCAGCGGCTCATACTGCAATCCAGGAAGCCCCTGCAAGAGTCCTTGGGGCCTTCAAGGCCCTCATGGGACCCAACGCCTTGGGCAGGGTGGTCTGTACCTGATGTTTGGGGGTATGGACCGTGACAATATCCCATGATCACCCATGCCTCGTGTAGTTTGCGCCTCACTAAGACGGCCGTTGTCACTTCCTCCTTCCAGGTCGTCCCATTGGTTGACCTCCATTACCCAGGGGAGATTGGACATTGGGTGAGGCTTACCCCTCCCAACACGTCCGAGCACCCCGATTGGCTCCCGTGGTACACAGGTACTCGTTTAACTCCAGGCAGTACGACCTGAACCTCACAGCAATCACTGTCATGATCTCTGCTTCCAAAAGGTCAGGGTTTTCCCAACTCCCCTGGAAGCAGATCCATAACCCAGGTTCCGAGTGCCAACCAGTCCCAATTAGGACCTTTTGGACCCAGTCCTGGCGCCAGTGGCACCAGGCTCATAAATATGCCCAGTCCCAGCGCTGGAAGCGCCGGGCTCATAATGCTTGGGTGGACTTACCTGCAGCAGACCATGCTGCTTACTTGCCTGCCATTTGAGCCTCTGATCCTCTTCTGTTTGGAACTACTTTTCCTGTTGGGTGGGGCAGGAGCCACTCCCTAGGTTCAGAACACTGGAACTCTTCTGGAAAGCAGGAACTCTTTTCTTACCTAGGCGTGGCTGTGGAAGGAGACACCTAAGCACTACAGGAGGCTATTTAAACCACACCCGATGGATGAATCTTGCTTTGCGTTATTCTGCATCCTCTGCAGCAGAACGCTCATCGTGTCTTCTGCATCTGATCCTGGGCCTAAGGAAAAAGGCTTACCATCCTGAATCCAGTCTTCAGCAACACCTATAAAGACAAGAAAGAACAGGTTAGCATTACGGTCTTCAGTGACAGCGCTTCACTTACCTGGTCCATTGGCTGTCGCCAACGCCTCGCGCTGCATTCCGGCATCTGAAAGACAAAGGCTTACCTACTCTTCGTGCCCTCCGGAGGTCTTCGCACTGCATTCCGGCATCTGAAAGACAAAAGCTTACCAGCTCTTCGCACGCTCCGGAGGCCTTCGGCGCTGCATCCCGCATCTGAAAGACAAAACAAGGTGCGTTTAAAGACATTGGAGAACTTTAATACTCACGTGCCATTACTCCTTTCCACATCTAACCCAGTGGGTATTCCGGCACCCTGCAGCCGCTCCGAACTTGTACCTGCAAAATAAAAAGACAGTTAGAGCGCATCGTGAAGCAGGCAACAAGCGCTTACTTACGTGCTTCCAGGCGCTTCCATTCATCACACGGGCTCCATCTTCAACTCACTTCAGCCCGTCATCCGCCATCGCCGGAACCCTGCAAAAACAAGAGACATCATTACTAAAGACTTTTAAAGACATTAGAATTACTCGAAACTTACCGTTCGTGCAGTAAACGACGGACAGCAGTCCTCTGAAGTCAAGAGGCCTGCTCCCCTTATCCAGTGAAGAAACTGGTTACAGCACCCTGCCCCGAGGCAGATGGAGAGCACGGCGTTCACTTACCTAAGGTGAGAGCGTTAACCTTTGGGGTTCTACAGGAGAAGAGAAAGGGAAGAAGAGAGAGACATTCAATAACCTAGTTCATTAATCCCATATTTTCTATCTGCAGACATCTTACCCTTCGAGTCAGACATACAGTGCACAGAGGTCCAGCCCAAAGAGCCAGCCGTGTGTTACACATCACCTTTGAAGATACGGTATACGCGCAGTCAAGACCAACGCCTCTACGGGAATCAGGTGAGCGTTACAATCATTGCATGCTGCAGATCCCACGGTGACGCTCGCGCCCTCCAGATCGAGGTAAGTGCAAGTCTGCAGACCCCTGTCCTTACGAGCGTCCCAGTGTTATCGCGATTTTGCACTGTAATTAATTCATGCACCACGCAGCCTCTGCGTGTAGTCGGTATCCTATGAAATTTGTTTTGTAATTTCGTTTTTCCATTAACTACTCGGCTACTTTTTGAATTGAGAGGCACGTACGGCAGGCATTTTGGCTCCACTACCAATTCCAATCCACACTCCATGTAGCCACTACAGAGACACTCCGCACCGTACCCCTACACAATTGGTACCCCGGCACAATTGGCACCGTGATCACCTGTGTTCTCTCCTGACACCTTTTGTAACCACTTGACTCGATAAAGGAGTACACAGCCAACACCATGTTGAGAGGTGCTCACCCAGCATGGTCCTTCTCACACCCCGTGCCGCGTGGAGTTCACGCCTTTCATGGTGGAAAAAACACTGTTGCAACCGCAGCCGGCAGCTTTGGCCCAGAGGAGTGCTGCCAACCGCAACTACCTCAACTACCTCTAAAAGCAGCACCATGTCATAACGAGTCTCCTTATGAGCACCTACCACCCCGTAGACTTGCAAATGGACCAATCAATCCAGCTTGGTTTCCCCATTTAGCAACTGATACCATTTTGGCTCACCGTCACCATTGCTAGTATAAGCATGTTGGACCACTCTGACTCCTGATGGTCCACACTTTCTTCTTAGATAGGGGACCTTTTTAGGCCCTCATCCAGCTACTGGGATCCTGAGACTAATCCAACCATCAGGAACCCACGGCTCAATCGAAGTGCATTGACACTGACAATCTAGCAACCAATCAAGGATTGCCCACATACAGCATCACCACTGCTACCACAGCAGCAGGTAAGCTGTACATTGATACACCATGTGATGTATCTTCTCGGCACTACTAAGCATTTATTTATTAATCCTTAAATTATTTAACTACAGCCCGAGATCCTTACAGGCCTTCTCTCACCCACAGATATTACAGACAACACCACATCTGGTGTCTATCCTGATGAAGGCCACCACTCAGACAGGCGTCAATCAAGCCTTCCATGGCCGAAACACACCTGTGTCGATCCCCCATGACACAACTGCAATAAACCCTCTTGTGTATGTTCTGTAAATATTGTTGTGTACAACCTGTCTTAACTACACCCTGGACCATTTTCCGTCCTGGGTGCACTCTGTTCAATTATAGGTCTATCCTATTGTCATATGTGACTGTGCCCTTTGTGGAGCTTGTACCTCAACATCATAGAGGTAGATACTTACCTTGTATTTCCACTGTAAATAAATTACACCTGTCCGTTGCCATTCGCTTTTGTGCTTATCGAAAGTTGTGTAAAGTAATCGAGAATTCATCTTCAAAGAAACATGTGTTGTTGAAATAAATGTATACGTTCAGAACCACACATCTGCTTGTAGGATCTCTCATCCTGATTTTTTGATGTTTGCATTCTGTACATACATAATCACATAAAATTTTATTCCCTCCTCCAAATTATGTAAACTGCTTTGGGAGTGTATCAAAGATAAGGAATGCGTGGGAGGACACAATCCATTCGATGAACAAGATAGTTACCCATAGTAACGTTCTTTCGACTGGATGTTCCTCCCACGTATTCCTTATCGCCCCTCCCAACCTCCCCTGCAGTAATAGTTGTCTTGCGGTTGCAGTCTACGCCCTCTCAAGGGGAGTAACCATCAAACACAAGACAGTGCTCCACTCGTCAAAACGGAACTGAGGCCAACGGGTGCTGCGTGTGCTACTTATACCTGCGGTGACATCACGTCAAGACAGAGGCCTCTGAGGGACATCGACTCGACCAGGCTTTGACGCACAGCGCACTCTACTGAAACATTTTTCCGAGGCAGCAAGTTGGATATTGGGAAATATCAAAGATAAGGAATACGTGGGAGGAACATCCAGTCGAAAGAATGTTACCAAGCTAGTTGCTTGAGCATGTTGAAATATTTTGGTGTCCACATTTAGTGATGACAGCGGTCTATAAGATCCACTGTCGTCTGGTGGCTTATTGGGTTTGAATAATAAAGTATTCACTGCCTTGCGTAGTTTTGCTGGAAGAGTGCCTACAGTAATAGATTCCTCCCAGACCTGCAGTAAGTAAGGGGCAAGTACTGACCAGTATATTTTATAATGATGCCTTGTTATCAGGGAGGGTCTTGACAGCGTCTATAATTTCCTCCAGTGTGAAAGGGATCTCCAGCTTTTCAGTAGAGGAAGTGGATATGACTAAAGTTGATAGAGATTCAAAAAAGGTATTTCGAGGGGATTGGATCCTCCGACATATTCCATATCTATGACAAGTAATGTCCACAGCTGTGCTGCTTCGAAAAATTTCCTGCGTCAATGACGATGCGCTGTCCCCGAGGACCTCCTCCGACGGCCGACGTCACCCGATGTGATATGTAGGATGCACGACGCCCGTCGCCTCAGTACCGTTTTTTCAGCGAACTTGTTTGCTTCGTGAATCTCGTTACGCCTCGACTCTTTGGAATTCTGTTGTATTCTTCTCGGTTCTTTGAACCTGTTCGGTTTTTGTGAAAAAGCCTGTTCGTGACGATGTTTACCTCATCTTCAACCCCGCGTCAGGGCTTCAGGAAATGCGGGGACTGTGGGTCCAAGATGTCGGTAATGGACTCGCACGACGCCTGCCTCTGGTGCCTCGGGGAGGCCCACGACACGGACAACTGTGTCGACTGCCAGTCGCTCATGGCCAAGGCCTTGCGGGAGCGCAAGAAGAAGTTGTCGGTAGGTAGGGTGTCTAAGCCCCAGAAGTCCAGGTCTGCAGGGCTTTCGAAGGATGATTCGAGAGGCGACTCTGTGTCATTGTCGGAGGTCTAGTGGGTCTCCTTCCAGGAGTCGGTCTCGCCACTCCTCTGCCTGTTCGAGGCATTCCCGGAAGCGCCGGCATCGGTCGCCTTCCCCGTCCTCTGCCGAGGACTCCGCCCGTCGGCGGGTCACTTATCCCACCATGAAAGCGACACTGGAGGAATGGGCTTCCTTCGGGAAGAAGTTGTTAGCGATTCTCGAATCGCAGGGCACCGGTCCGTCCGCGCCTCCGAGTAGGGGTCAGTCGTGATCGGTCGAGAGATACCGCTCGCATGCCTTCCGGCTCGGGTGGTCGGCACGGTTCGCTGGAGAGTTCCCGCTCGGACAAGGGTAACCGTTCTCGCCATGCCCCTTCCAGGTCCCGGTTCTCGATGCGCTCGAGACCGCGTGATCCTGTACAGTCTTCGAGGAAGACGTCGACGCCTGTGGCGCCGAGGCTCCGCCTTCGAGGGAGTCGTCAACGCTGTTGGCGCCTAGGTCGTCGAAGGACAAGCTTGGAGCTCTGGCTTCGAGGCCTGTGTCGACGCCGCCGGTCCTGGCGGCGCTGCGGCTGACGTCGACGCCGATCTCTCAACGCCGACACGTTCGGCGCCCTCAGTGCCTATCGAGGCGGTGGTGTCGGAGGGGTCCCGTGGCACGGGGATAGCCCCTAGAAAGGCTCTGGCTAAGGTCAGGCATAGCTTTGGTCTCCAGGTGTCTTCCTCTCACTGCCTGGAGTACATTTCAGAGGGTGATGAGGGCTCTGATGAGGGCTTGGTTCCGGTTCCGGTGCCAGATGAGCTTCTCTCGTGCCATAGCCAATTTGATGACCTGAGGCAGTCACTGCATGATGCCAGTGGACTGGACACCTCTCCGGAGGTGGAGTTTTGTAGGCCTGAGCCTGGCACTCATGCCGATTCTTCGCACCGGTGCCTTATGTCTCGGATCACCGAGTACTTGGGATGGTTGGCTCCCCCAGGGGAGTTTGTTCAGGATGATCTCACGGAGATCCTCGATCTTGGTCCCCCCGACTGACCCCGTACTGTCGTTTCATATGGCTCTGGAGAGAAGGGTGGAGGCGGCTTGGACTGCTCCGGAGAGTCTCCCGGCAGTGGGCAAGTCTTTGTCGCGAAAATACCGTCCAGCCAGTAGCGACCCCTGCTGCTTGTCCAGGCACCCCACTCCGGAGAGTTTGGTGGTGCAGGCGGCTACGGCCCCGGCAAAGCAGGCGTCGTATCCTACCATCCCTCCGGATAGGGACGACAAACGTTTTGATGGCTGGGCGAAGAAAGTGTTTTCTTCAGGGGGTATGGCGCTTCAGGCGGCCAACTCCGTATGTGCCTTGTCTCGTTTCACACACACTCTGTGGAACTGTGTTGCATTAGCGGCTGAACATATTCCCGAAGGGGACGAACGGGATGGTTTCCTTGCTATGGACAGGATGGCAAGGATGCCATGTGTGAGGCCGTTCAGTCGGGTTTGGACATGGCAGATTGCGTCAGCCGGTCCATGGCGGCGAGCACCGTGAAATGCAGGTTTGCATGGTTGCAGAAGTCTGGGTTTGCTCCTAATGTGCAGGTCCGGCTCCTCAACATGCCCTTTGACGGGGAACATCTTTTTGGCAGCAAGGCTGACGAGCGCCTTGAGAGGTTGCAGACCTCCAAAGCTGCAGCGAAGTCGTTGGGCGCTGCAGTTCGCCAACCTCTGCCTTTTCGTCCTAGGGGACCGCAATGGAGGGGAGGTTCCTTTCGTTATTACTCATCCTTTGGTAAAGCGAGAGGAGCTGCCAGTCAAAGGGGCCACCATAGGAGTGCCAGAGGTGGAAAACAAGGTACTTGAGATGCCAAGGCCGCTCGGGCTGTTGCCTCTTTGCCCTCAGGCAACGCTGCAGCCGCTTCAGCTCAGTTATGAGGCCATGTCCCATGGTTCGCCGGTTGGGGGAAGGCTGGCGCAGCATCTTGCAGAGTGGCGCGCCATTACTTCAGATGTGTAGGTTCTGGAGATCATAACCCACGGCTACTGTCTTCCTTTCCGGCAGAGGCCTCAAGACAATCCACTGGGGAATCTCTCTTTGAAGAGTCCGAATCCGCTCCTTGCGCAGGAAATTCAGGATTGACCTCCGCCCCGAGGGTTTTCACCAAGCTCATGGTCGTGGTGGCAGCGCATCTCAGGAAAGGGGGGATTCACGTCTACCCCTACCTGGACGATTGGTTGATCAGGGGGAGCTCTCCCGAGCAAGTGCCGGATCATCTGTCCATCACCTGCCACTCCCTTCACAAGCTGGGCTAATCCCTCAATTTAAAGAAGTCCCATTTGACGCGAACACAGCGGCTCCAGTACATCGGAGCAGTGCTCGACACGTCCCCGGGGCTGTGTTTTCCTCCCAGGTGAGGGCTCTTCACATTCAGCAGATGGTGCACAAGTTTCATCTTGCCCAGACGCTCCCGGCTTTCGAGTTCTTGAGGTTGCTCAGCCTCATGGCATCCTGCATTCTTCTGGTGCCAGAGGCTCGTCTGCGGATGAGATCTTGGCAGTGGGCACTCAAGATGCAGTGGTTGCAATCCTCTGGCAGGATGTTGTACCCTGTTCAGGTGCCGCCCTCGGTCGCCCAGGACCTTCTGTGGTGGGCCGTCGAAGGCAATCTGATGAAGGGGGCCCCATTTTGGCTTCCCTGGCCGGAGGTGACGATCGTGACGGACGCACCCTTAACGGGATGGGGAGCTCATGCCAACAAGTTGACAGTCAGCGGTCGTTGGTCTCCGTCGGAGTCCAGACTCCATATCAATCTGTTGGAGCTGAGGGCTGTCAGGCTAGCCCTGAAGGCTTTTCTGCCGACTGTGCGAGGAAAGAGTGTCCTGATCCTAACGGACAACACGGTGGCCATGCACTACCTCAACAAAAAGGGGGGGGAGGCAGGGTCACTTCCTCTGTTCAGGGAGGCGATGCAGCTCGTGTTCTGGGCCATTCAGCAGGAAGTTTCGATCTCGGCTGTTCTGGCCGGAGATGACAACGAGACGGCAGACGCTCTGAGCAGGCAGAGCGCGATCTCTCACGAGTGGGAGCTGGCTCAGGAGATTCTCCTGGAGATCTTCGCCCTTTGGGAGACCCCTCAAGTGGATCTCTTTGCCTCCAGTGTCAACCGGAAGTGCGAAAGGTTCTGCTCGTGGGAATTTCCTCCAAGAGGAGCCTTAGGAGACGCATTCGTGATGGAGTGGTCATTCCCACTGCTGTATGCGTTTCCTCAAGTCCCTGTCATCCCGCAAGTACTGCGGAGGTTACAGAGGTTCGGTTCCCGGATGATCCTCATTGCTCCGGCGTAGGCCCGGAGCGCGTGGTACCCGGACCTTCTCGACTTGTCCATCTGCCCTCCACGTCGTCTTCCCTACCCAGACGATCTTCTCTCACGGGAGGGGGGTTAGGTGCTCCATCCAGAGGTCAGATCCCTCAACCTTCACGCTTGACTTCTGAAAGGTTGAGGTATAAGGATTGGGACCTCCCTGAAGACGTGTTGGAGGTGTTGCTCTCGGCCAGACGGCCGGCAACAAAGTCTGTGCCGTTGCCGTAAATTCTGCGACTTGTGCAGAGTTAAGAATGTGGATCCTTTTGAGTGTGACATTCCCATGGTTCTGTCTTTTTTGCTTTCCTTGGCCCACAGGGGCTTGCAAGTGGGTACCATTAAAGGTTACCTGGCGGCACTGTCCATATTTAAGCGCTTGTCTGAAGAATGTTCCTATTTTAAGATTCCTTTAATTTCTCAGTTTTTGAAAGGGCTCACTTATGTGTTCCCTCCGTCACCTTTTCTGGTGCCCGGTTGGGATTTGAACCTTGTTCTTAAGTTTTTTATGGGTGCTGCGTTTGAGCCTTTGCATTCTTGCCCTTTCAGACTGTTAACTCTTAAAACTGTGTTTTTGGTTGCGGTTACTTCCGCTCGCAGAGTGAGTGAGTTACAGGCACTTTCAGTTAATTCACCCTTCACTGTGTTTCATAAGGACAGGGGTGTCCTTCGAGTTAGTCCTTCCTTTCTTCCGACGGTGGTTTCGGAATTTTTTTGGGCCAGAAGGTTGTTCTTCCGGCATTCTATCCTCCTCCACATCCTGGTAAGGAAGAGGAGAGGCTCCATAGGCTTGATCCTAGGAGAGCGTTGAGCTTTTATATTTCGCGCATGTCCCGGGTCAGAGTGGACGATCAACTCATTGGTTACGCTGGAAAGCGTTTGGGACAAGCTGTGACGAAACAGACTTTGTCTCGTTGGATTATTTTAGCTATCTCCGAGTGTTACCGCTTGGCGGGTAAGGAGCCTCCGGCTGGCTTGCGGGCCTATTCTACCAGGGGGTATGGCTGCATCTACTGCCCTGCAGAGGGGTGTTTCTATTTGTCACATCTGTGATGCAGCCACCTGGGCTTTGGTACATACTTTTGTAAGTCACTACTCCCTCGATTCCATCCGAGGGCAGGATCTGGCCTTTGGCAAGGCGGTCCTTTATTCCGCAATTTGATTGGGCATGCTAAATTTGTGTTCTAAATTCTTTTCCCATCTCCTTGCTTGGTACTACTTTGGGAGTCTGTCATAGATACGGAATACGTCGGAGGACCCAATCCCCTCGAAGACCAAGTTACTCTCTTACCTGGTAACGTTCTTTCAATGGGATGGTCCGACGACGTATTCCATATCGCTCCCTCCCTACCTTCCCCGCTGCAGAATTTCTTATGCGATTGCAGCTTGCGTTTCCGCAAGGCCTTGTGTGTCTGACTGGCAGAAAACTGGTGTCACACGTTCTGGGAAAAAACTACAACTGAGGCTACGGGCGTCGTGCGTCCTACTTATCACGTCGGCCATCGGAGGAGGTCCTCGGAGACGGCGCATCAACGTCATCGACGCAGGACGCAGACCCCGAAAATGTTATGAAGCAGCACAGCTGTGGACATTACCTGTCATAGATATGGAATACGTCGACGGACCATCCCATCGAAAGAATGTTACCAGGTAAGAGAGTAACTTGTTCTTTGGGTAGTTACCTGGACATAAACAGCTGTACATAGTATTGGATGAATGCTTCTAAAATGTCTGAATCTCTAGCAAATATTACTTTGTGTTTTTCACCATTACTACATTTTCCACCAATAAATTATTTCTGATCACTCTAGTCAAGGGTCTTCCTTTTCATTCTGAATCCCATAGCCTCTAGCCATTGCAGGGATTGAAAAATAGCGTGTCTCCCTATCTTCAGTATCCCAAAATGTTTCCAATTCTTGTTTCATAGCCAATAGTAATTTAAGATTGTGATCTTCAAGATATTGTTGTTCAAGAGATTTTAAGCGCAATTCAGTGGTTTTGAATTCTGCTCGTATATTCTTTTAGTACTTAGAATTCTGTGGATATCAATATACTCGTGTATGATTTAAATGTTTGCCATATTGTTCCTATAGTGGAAATATAACCAATGTAGGTATCAAAGAATAAATATATATCTTCCAGAATATTCATCTCAAAGGCAGGTTCGGATAGTGCTGCTTCTTTAAACCGCCATGGCAGTGTATTTCATCCTTCATGGCCTATTCCTAATGTTGCCACAACATTAGAGTGGTTGGAGAACTCACGAGGGAGTATACAGCAGGATGTCACTAGGTTAATTTGTGATTTAAACATAATACAGTACTCTATACGAGATGCCATATTGTGGACAGAGGAGAAAAACATGTATTGCCATTCCTCTGGAGGCTTCTTCGGACATCAATCCAATCTCTAGCTAACATTGTGCGTAATATCTTCTGTGTAGGATTAGTCAATGTTCCATTAGTAGCGAGTGAACGGGCTATGTCTATGTGCAGTATCTTATTAAGATTGCCACCCCACAGTAGAGGAGCTCATGGAGCTTTATTACAAAGATTGGCAACATCATAGTAAAAATCAGGGTAATCCACATTAGGACCATGTACATTCATGATTAACAGCTCCTGCCCACACAATATCCCAGGGAGGAAGACATAGCTGCCTAAAGGGTCACATATTAACGCAATGCATTGATAATTTAAAGACTTGTGGATTAAGGTGAGGACACCTTTAGATTGAGTGAAATAGCTTGTGAAGTATCTCTGAGGACACTGTTTTTTGGCAAACTTCTTGTGTGTGTCTAAGGGCATTTATCTCGTGTAGCAATATCATATTTGCTCAGTGCCATTCAATATACGATAAATAACGTACACACCTTTATATGATTATTGAGTCCACATATTGAAGAATCTTATCTCCTTTGCTTTAATAGAGGATATCTATTATAGATTTCCACAGTATATGTCTGATTGCAAGATAAGGATAAAACACACATAGCATTAACAAACCTATTATTAACTGCTATGCCTGTTTCATTTATTTTTTTTGAACAGTATATTCAACCACTTCCCTTGTCACACCCCAACATGTGTGATGTGATTCTCCAACAAAGTCATATTGAACAAAAATAATGTTGTATTTGAAACAACCTTGCAAAATAAGGGAGTTGGGTGCCCAGCAAGAAGCCAGCACCCGCACCTTGTAGAAGATTATTAACTGTGTAGCATTGAAGTATGTTAACGTTCAATTATCTGGAATATTTTCTTCAGTGTAAGTTGTAGCTTCCTCAGAAACAATTAAGAAGAAAGTTTTACCATTCAGTTGCAACCACAATTTAGCTGGAAAGAGCATGAAATCGTTTTTTGGTATCAGTAAATGATCACCATTCATTTTGGACTGCCGTGGAGAAGCCAGGGTACAGCAAGATCCTGCTTGATTCATAATGTAACTCCCCCTTCCCTCTTGCATATCTTAGTAGAAGATCTGAGTCTCTATACTTAGGTATGCAAGCAATAATGAGCCTAGGTGCTGAGGCAAGCTTTGGCTTCGGTGTCATAGAATGATGTGCACATCCCATTATGAAGTGTGGTGATAACAACAGATTGCCCAGTGTCTTTCCAAGGAGGTCTCCCACAAACCTTTTATGCTACCCTGAAAATCTTTTTCTGGCAACCCCAGAATGTGTATGTTATTATGCATGGAGAGAGATTCTAAGTCATCAGTTTTTGCTTGGACTGTTTTTAGCACTTTGTTTATGCCTGACATCTCCAAACGCATATTTTCGACGACATACTCAGTGGAGCTTATCCTTGGTTCTGTCTCTATTATTATTATTATTATTATTATTATTATTATTGTATTTATTGAGCATGGACCTAGCTTCGAGAAGCAACAGGCCGCTTTACAGAGGTATGCAACAGTACAGATGGATAGTAGGGTGCTTTTCAGAGGTAACAGAACAGATCTACAACAGAGCTATACTCCGATATTAGCAAGTGCGTACACAGCAATTCATTTGGCATGAGTGCTTGTATACATATACATATTTATTATGTAGCATTAAGCAACGTATAAAAAGTGATATTTCTAACTGTTGATCAGTGATTAAAAATATTACTTTACTGTTTGCCTATGTATTAATGTTCAAATAAGACGTATGATATATATTAATGTGGTTAGCATGATTGCTCACTTCTGTAGCAGTTATCCTGTTGCATAAGCATGTTAAATGATAGATCATTAAATATGAAAATGGAAAATTAGCATTGTCACCCCTATTACCTTATTGGCAGACACAGAGTCTGTTTTCAGTGCCCCCCTCTCCCGAGCCCCACTTAAACATTCAAACCGACTCTGATTAGGTACTACAAACACCTTTGTTCTGCTTGATCACTTGCAAAAACACCCTCACATTGGAAGTACTGTGTCTGCAGTTAACAGAGGTGGCTGTCCTAAGAAGGCATCCCAACAACAGCCATTTTAGGGTCAAGCACAGGCTGCGACTGGCATATAGTGCAATGCACAAAGACAATGTGTGGTTGGCATTTGTGGTCAGTCCTCTGTGCAGTTGGTATTGTTGGTCACTGTTACTCCATTTGCCACAATTTCTGCCAATAAGGTGCCCCATAAAAAGTACGGTGTAAAGAATATCATGAAAAGTCTTGAGAATGTAAATGTGGGACACTTATCTTTCAGTGACCTGGTATATTAGTGGTCCCTCTCCTACTATGACCAGGCTGGCTCTGCCTGCGACTGCCTTGCCTGACCCCAAACCAAGATGGACAACGTTTACTCCTTGCTGGCCCCCTTCATAGCTGCGCGGTGCAACAGTATCAGTTTTGAAGTTGACATTGTCTGTGTCAACAGTGCTTTCTCCCCAGACACCACCCCAATTACTTTGTCCTTTGTTCGTCAGGTTCACTTCAGCATGTAACTTGCCATACTCAAAACCTGTCGCTTGTTTGTTTTTCCTAGCAGACCTAGGGAAAAACATTCAATTTCGGTCCTTCTGGGACAAATGTGGGGTGTAGCAAGCACATGCTTTTTAGTTCCAGTATGCACTCTTGCTTTAACTGAGAACAAGACTAATTTCATTTCTGCAAGTCGTTTTGTTGTATGTATGCCTCCCTAAGATATTTGTCCTGAATTTAAATAATAAAATTAGAATAATGATTGTGTTCTCTTTTAGGCAGCAAAAGAACAGACGCAAGATTTGATAGTGAAAACAACAAAGCTTCAAGCTGAAAAGTATGTGCATCTAATTTTAATTTCCAAATGCCAACAGTATATGCATGTAGCAAGCGAACTGCCATTATAAAAATACTCTGTATGCCATACATGTTTTATTGTCAATCAGATATGTGATTTTGTGTTGAGGAATGAAATGGAGGACAAGACAGTTAGCTAGCTATTCGTTTTGTACTGCGAATGGTGACAATGTTTGCGTTGTCTGGTATTGCCATTATATACTAAGGTAATTGCATAATAGGCCACATATTGCAGTCATATGCCCAGACTCCTCATATTCCAGGTATTGCTATCTTAACCAGGAATCTGCATCATATGGATGGTGCATCCATCATTAAAGAGCATTGTTATTCAGTTTTGCTAGTTACTTCCACTGCTTGCCAGTTATTCCATCACATGCCCAGCTACTGACACCGTTTGCCAGGTAATGCAACCATCTGCGTGTACACGCAGATACTATGCCAGTCATCACCTTCTTTTGCAGATGGTGATAATGGGGGTGGCGGGGCAGAGATGAAGAAAAACAAAAACGGTCTTACTAGGTCTTGTCGTTTGCATCGTGCAAGTGCCGTAACAAGAAGCGCAGGGGAAGGGCGGAAGGGGGAGTGCCGGTCAGGGTAAAAAGGGTGCATGGGTTATGCGAGTGCCATGGGGAGGCCAGGTGGACAAGTGCCATGGGAATGCAGAGAGTGCAGGGGAAGAAGGTCCATGTTTTAAATGCGAGGTACAGGGCTGGAAGGGCTCAAAGGGTTGCAGGCCCAGCCCGGCTAGTGCAGGGGGAGGGAGCTCGGAAGGGCAAGCGCAGGATGGAGGGTTGGCGGGGGGGGGGGGTCAGGGGAGACCAAGTGCAGGGGTAGACTGGTAGAGGAGAGCCTGGTGCCCTGTGAGAATCTGAAGGAACCAGGCAGTCAGTCAAAAGGAGGAAGAGGGAGCATTAGCAGGGTTGGGGAGAGGGAAGGAGGAAGAGAAAAGGAGGGTCTTGAGAAGTTTCTGGAACTTAAGGAGATCCGGCTCAAGTCCGGGAGGGGCAGGTAGGCCATTCCTGAAGGAGGCACTTGCGGTGGAGAGAGATTTACTCCCCATTCGCTACCTGGAAAAGCATCTGATCTGCAGAGAGTTGTAGCTAGAAGACCAAAGGGCTCTAGCAGGGAGGTATTTAAAGCGAGAGAGTTGGGTGTATCTGGGTACCAGGCCCCAGACCAGAAGGCCTTGTGGATGATGCAGAGGGTCTTGAACTTGACCCTCACAGCAATCGGGAGCCAGTGGAGAGATGCAGTCCCTAAGTCTCACAGCCCTGTTCTGCATTAGTTGAAGGGGCAAAGGGAGGAGTTAGGCATATTAAGGAATAGGCTGTTGCAGTAGTCCAGCCTGGAGAGGACCACGGCTCTGGAGTAATTGAGTTTCTGGGGGAAGGTGAGGAAAGGGAGACTGCCTCTAAGGAGGTGCAGCTGAAAGTGGGCCTGCTACCTCGTACATTTTGCCTTGTTCAGAGTGTGCTTTCCTGCTCCGCCTTTTATCTGTGTGGGGGAAGTGTAATGGTAGTCTTGTGTGAGTAATTACCAGTAATTGCCTGACTGTGCCTGACCCTTGTGTTGGGACATGTTAGGTGTACGGCGCTGGTGTTAGTCCATTGTCCCTCATGGTGAACTGTCTGCGAGAAAGTGTTTGTGTCGGAAAAGGGGAGAGATGTTGAGTTCCTAGGTATCCTACATGGTAGGATGGGGAAAAAAGGTTATTGGGAAGGGGATAACGCATCTCACCCTCCAGTGTCCCACTTCCACTCCCCGAGGACACCTCATCCAGGTGATCCTCTTGCACTGGTCAACGCCCAGGAACTGGTTCCAATAGCGATGACTGTGTCCTGGCCACCTGGATGACGGATCCCCGGGGACTAGTGGGTGAGACACCTTCAGGTTTCTCACAGCAGTCAGGTACCTTGTATGGTATACCTTGAACTGAATTAGTCTAAACCTTGGTCTTGCGAAGACCAGTTTCACATGAGAGCACACCCTTTTCCATTCTGACTCAATACAAATATTTCCAGATCTGGTTTATGTTTCTACCTCACATCTACCCAATTCATGTGATACCAATGAGATTAGAGTTTCATATAGCAGTGACTAATTTTCTTTCGACTGCCCAAAAAAGGGACATAAGCTGCATCAAGGATGATCGGTGCAGCTCAGCGCGATAATCTTGCCAGAGCTTCTTAACCACCTATTGAACTTCACATATGCTAGAAATTTCCCACTTAGGATATTGAAGACTGTCCTATGATTAATACAATTCCTGAATATTTCTTCTTTATATAAAAGGCTCCATCTTTTGCAGCCGTGTTTTGACAAAGTCGAATCTCCCTCACGGGCACGCCACTTCTTAAATCACACTTATTGCAAAGTGACACCTCTGGGTAATATGAAGCCCCAAACTGCATCCTCCTGTGTAACCTTTCCCATATTTGTGAGGTGGTTTGGGTCAATAAGGGCATTTTATTCCTATTTTTTCTTCTGGCATCTTCTAGAACACCTTAAAGTGGTCTTGATCCAGCCCAACATTGGCCCAGTACTGTCAGTTGAGACTGCCTGTCCCAGCATCTATTCTACTACATGCTGCATATGTGGACTGTCAAGACCTCCTCTAGTATAAGATAATGTGGGTGTTATTAAACTCACTCTCTGTAGTTTGTCTTTCCAGGTTTCAGGACCTGTGTCTTCAATAATCTTGTGACGGGCTGATAAAACCGTGGTAAATTTAAAGGTCTCACCTGTGCCTCGGTTTCTGAGGCAGAAGCCTTGCCACAATGTTTCTTTTGGCCAGAACGGGAGTTGTGAAGATAGGGGCGTTTTTCTCTAGACGCCACCCTGCCTGATAGATGGGACACCAGGCAGGGAGACACCCAGAGCCAGCCGCCAAACAGGAAAAGCCCTCAGTAAGAGGAAAACCCTGATCCAGATGATAATTGGAATGCTGGTGTCCAGATTACAGTGTAGAGCAACAAGTTGCAAAGTAAATTGTGGAACCGGACTGAAACGGAGACAGAAGGCAGGAAGATGAAGGACTAAGAAAGCGGAAGACCAGGGACACCAGGAAAAGGGTGGCCATGAGGAGCAAGGTAGAAAGGGATAAGCATAATGGGAGCACTGAGCTAGGGCAAGGAATACCTTAGCTTTGAAACGCACAGAGCCGTTCCTGCATCAGCTTGATATTGCCTTTGGGAGAAATTCAGTGTCCACGCTCACAGCATAGCACCATGTTGGATCAGAAATTGAGTCTGAGACGTGTCAAACGGCAGCACCATCTTGGTACGGAGCGCTGCAGCAATGCAACGATAGGGAAGCTTCCATCTAGACCACAGGGACCAAGTCCTGGACTGAGTGTTCATGACAGTATGTCCCTTCCAATGTTCCAGCCTGCCGGGCTCCTCCGGGTGTAGTCGCTGAAATCGCTGTACTAGAAGGGGGGTGTGGATGTTGGTGCAGGGTTCCCAGGAGCGGTCACTAGAAGAGTATCCCATCAGTCCACCAGATATTGAAGCATTCCACGCCGGTAGCGGGAATCACATATGCAGGCAACCTCATATTCTGGTACTTGATCAACAAGGACCGGTGCAGGCAGAACTTTTATCGGGGTAGAATGTTGGTGGTATGTCGTCAATAAAGAAACCTGGAAAACAGGATGAATCCTGTGCCAAGAAGGGGGCAATTCTAAGCGATATGCCACGGGTTTGATTTTCTGCATGATCCGGAAAGGTGTGAAATATTTTTGCGGCAACTTTGAGGGGCACAAGTGCCTAGAGGAGAGCCATTTTTGATCATTGGGTTCATAAGAAGGGGCTTCTTTTTGTCTACGATCTGCGTATCTCTTGATGGTTTCTCGTGTTTACAAATGCTCAGCAGCTATTTTTTTAACATATTGTAGATCCGAAACTGTTTGTTCGACAGCACTTAATGGAAACACAGTAGGATGAAATCCATCGGTGCAAAAGAAAGGACTTGAAAAGTGGATGGAGTTATTATATGAAAATTCAGCTACAGGAGCAGTGAAACCCAGTCTTCACCGACCTGTGTGGCAAAACATCTCAAATACTGTTCTAGGGTGTGGTTAACCCTCTCCATGATCCCGTTGCTTAGTGGATGCTATCCAGAAGATAAGGCTTTGTGAATTCCCATGATACAGCATAGATCGGCCCAAAACTGAGACACTTACTGAGAGCCTTCATCTGCGATAATGGTTGAGGGCAAGCCATGAAGCCTGAAAAAGACTGTGTAAAAAACACGAGCCATCTCTGCCGCAGTGGGTAACTTGGCTAATGGGGAAAATTGAGCCATTTTGGAAAAAAGTCAATAGTGACCTTAATAGCCGGGCAACAGTTTGAAGGAGGGAGTTCCACCATAAAGTGTGTTGCTATTTTCTGCCACGGTTGTGAAGGTAAAATGGGTTGCAAGAGAAGGCCAACCGGCTTGTCTTTAGGTTTCTTGTTTGAGCACAATGGTGGCATGTTTTGACATGCTGTTTGATACTAGAAATCATTGAGGGCCACCGGAAATTTTACAAAATTGTATTTCTCATAGCAGTAATTCCTCTATGTACAGCAGGGACTAAGTCATGACACAGACGCAAAACAGTTTTTCAGGATTTCTCAGTACGAATTAATACTTTGCGATCTTCAAACAGTAGACCCTGGTCCTCCCATAATTCCCAGGGATTGGCAGACGCTATAATGAACCACAGAGATGACTTGACGGTTTTGTTTTTTACTTGGTTCAAAAAGTTGTCAATGTGATAAACGTCTTTTCCTGCAGAATGGTAGAGTATGGCTTTATACAATCCATTACATAAACAGATCTGTATGACAGGGCATCGGCAATCATGTTCTGCCTGCCCGGAATGTAAGTAAACAAGAAGTGGTATTGGGCAAAGAAAAAAGGCACACACCGTGCCTGTCGGCTATTCCGATACTTTAAAGACTGTAAGGCCTTACATTTCTGTGGTCTGTGCGTATTTGAACAGGACCAGCAGCCCCAAGAAGAAGATGACGCCACTTCAGGCAAGCTTGCCAGATATCCAGCAATTCTTTCCCTAATACTGAATACTGCCTCTCACTATTATTCAGGGTCCTTGAAAGGTAGGCTGAGGGATGTTCTTTGCCATCTTCTTGAATTTGATTGAGTACAGTGCCCAAAGCATTTTCAGAGGCATCAGTTTCGACAATGAAAGGCTTGGACATGTCCGGCTGACACAGAATGGGAGCTTGGGGTAAAGCATTCTTTTAGGGTTTTAAAGGCTTTTTTCCGTAACTGAAGACCAGTCAAAAGGAACACCTTTCTTCAGTAGTCCAGTAATGGGCAGAACCAAAGCAGAAACATCAGAAAGGAACTAGAAAGCGTTGGATTTGCTTAATGCAAGCGGGAGTGGGCCAGTCCAGAATTGCCGATACTTTGCATGGGTCCATAGAAATGCCTGATTGAGAAATCACGAATCCCAAATAATTACCTGATGGCTGATTGAACTAACATTTCTCGGTATTGGCCAGTAAATGATGATGCCCTAACCGGCCAAGGATTTGTCGGAAATGTCTTACATGGTCTTCAAGGTTCGATGAAAAGATCAAGATATTGTTGAGATAGATAATAACGAATTGAAACAATAAATGGAAAAATACTCTGTCCATAAACATCTGGAATATGGCTGGTGCCTTCATGAGCCCAAACAGCATAACCAGTTACTGACTGCTGTTTTCCACTCCACGCCTTTTCGAATACATAGTAGGTGGTATGCCCCTCTGAGATCCAATTTAGAGAAAATCACAGCTCCTCGCAAGGCTTCAAGGTTATTGGCCATCAAAGGTCACTTGTCCTTCAAGGTCACCACACTACGTCCTCTGCAGTCTAAACAAGGACAGAGCTCAGTTGTTTCTTTTCTGCTCTCTGGGGTATCTCTCCTCGTACTCGCTCGCTTTTCTGTGGTGTCCCAGTGCTTCGCTGTCTGACCGGACACCCTGTGGCATTCTATTGCAAGTGATATCAGCAATGGTTTGTGGACCCGCTGTGGTCCTCGCCACCACCTTCTCCTGGGCTCCTTCCCTGTCGGATTCCTGTGTTTTGGGTTTGCCGTTCTGCAACGTTGAGCGGGTTTGAAACACACAGGCTTCCTGGTCTCCGTCCTCTTCAGTTGTTACACAGCTTGGGGCCATGCTTGCAAATGCGTTTCTCTCTCTGTCTCTGTCTCGTCTCTCTCGTCTCTCGCCTCTCTCTCCCCCTCCTCTCTTGTCTGTCTCTCCCCCTCCTCTCTCGTCTCTCTCCCCCTCCTCTCTCGTCTCTCTCCCCCTCCTCTCTCGTCTCTCTCTGAGTGCACGTTCCTCCACTTACTTGACCCAGTGGAGTAGATATACTGATTTAAAGGGACATGTTCTTTTTTCATAAGAAAATGACATCTATTGGGAGTTTCTTCGTCCCAGTTTTGGTACTTCACAGTTTCAGGGGCATTTTAAAACATCCCATGTAGGCCACAGTATGTGTAGCTGTTGGGAGTTCCTCACAGGAATGGGAGCCCTTATCCCCTAAGGGGGGAGGCCTCTCCTGGAGAGGTCCTACTTGCCTCTACCCCTAGGGAGGGGTATTGTGGAGCAGACTCACCTCCCAAGCCTCACAAAGGGGTGTGGAGGGGCCTCCCCCTTGGGCAGAAGGGACAAGTTCCCTCAATTCATCACACCACTTAGATTGTTCACCGAACCATTGAACTTTCTTTGAGAGCTGGTGTGGTCTTGAGGACATATGTGACATGTGGTGACATCGTGGGATCCTTCAGCCACCCACAAGGGAGTAACCACCTACTGGTAGAGAGAACTCAGACGATTGGGGCAGAAGAACAGAAGCCAGTCCTAGATGCTCAACCCAGAACGCTACTATCGGAGAACAGATTTTGGGGTTTGATCTTCCATTCCTTGACCGTTCAGGCACCCATTCGAAAGTCCTCCTGGGAAAATGCATACAAGGTTCACAGCACCTATAACTACTGTTACTGATGAATGAGAAGATCCTGCTTGAGGCAGATTTCAAGGTAGACCTGCCGATGAACAAATGTGGGTATTTATCTCAACCCCAAAGAAAATGGACAATGCCAACCTACCTATTAATTATTTTGGCCAGCTCAGCTAAATGCCACATTAACATCCAAGCGTTGCTGGTGAACCTCTCCCTCGCCCCTCTTCAGTCCCTAGAGCGGGAGATGGTCAGCCAGTTTTCTTGGGATGCCCTGTAGTCCACCTCCGAAGATGACTGGGGCACACCGTGGGAATCCAGATCTGTCACCGAGGGAACAACATCATCCTGGCAAGAGGACCTAGAGGATTGCACAGAGGGTGTGGCCCAGGGCATTCCACCAGGAGGACCCAAAGTGACAATGACTGCAGGCTGTTGCACTGATATGAATGAGCCAGAGGACCAAGGTCAGCCCCAGCAAGCCCTACATCCATGGGGAGAACTTGGGAATGAGGCAGATATTGGAGAAGTGGAGAAGTGCAGGGCTCTTCCCTCGATTCCCCCAGATCCATCGGTATAGCTTGGTTTGGAACAAATAACCTGGTTTCCCCAGGTAGACAAGCACCCAGGCCAGGATCAAGAAGAAAGAAAAGACCCAGGATGAATCATCGGACTGAGGTACTGGTTGACTTGATGGGGTTGGAGATGAGGTGGTAGAACCAGCCCCAGGGAGAACCCAGGGGAAGGACCCTGCAGGAGGCCAGAAGCTTGCAATCAGAAGATCCATCCGAGACCCTAAAGGACCCAATATCCTTAGGAAAAGACCACTCCATGGGAAACATGAGGACAGAGCATGGATCGTTCTCCCTGCCGAGGAGGATTTCACTGAGGAGGAGGAAGGGCCCTTCTGAGAAGACATAGAACAATTTAGGGCAGTCCTCTTACAACTGTGGCCCAAAGGAGAAGACTTGTTACTCGACCTGGACAAAAAATGAAGGTAAAGCAGAGGAAATGATGTGTCTGGTGTGTGGGAAGAAGGGGCCCATAGACGATCTATGCCGGTCTGCAGACATCAGGAGTCGGAATTGCACACATATGGAAAACGGCACCAAAGTGGATGTTCAAGGGAAGAACTGCTAATGGATGATGCCACCACCGACAACTATGCGCCATAGAGTGACCTGCTCGGAGTAACCTTTCAGTCCCTGGTCCAAATACAGGGAATGACGTTCTGGGACTTGTTAGACTCAGACAGCACCAACAACACCATACTGCCAGAGCTGCCATCCCTGCCCAACTCCTGTGCAGATAACATGACTATTCGCTGCATTAATGGGGATTCAATGATTTACAGTACGGCGTGGGTCCCAATCCATCTGGGGAACACTCTCTAGAAGACCAGGGTTATTTGTCATCTTGAATCTCCCAGAGGACGTAGGCTTCGGGAGCTGATTCTCCCCCGTTCCAGGAATAGATGGAGTTTTTATGTAAAACAAAACAAAGCCGTAGGGAACCATTCATACCACTCTGGGGGAATTAAGCAACCAGGTACTGTGCCTGTCAGGTAAAGGAGCACATCTCTTATTATTATCATCCCAAAAGATCTCCAGGTCAAGTATCACATGACAGCTGGGAGCAGAAAGGTTGGCAACGAGAGGTTTCCAAGCATCATCTGTGGTAAAGAAGTTAGTGGTCGGGAAGAGGAGGGAGGCTTACAACAGGGTGAAGGTGTATGACAGGCAAACCCACATTAGAACAACACCAGTGTTAGCAAGTGTCCAGAGGGCTTAAGCAATGTTCACACGCTCGCCCACAGAGACTGTATATTCACCTTCAAGTGGACCGTGGAGCAGTTCCCTCCTCAAATCAGCATCTTATACCTGTTGGAAAACCCTGGCATGAACTTGGACATTGAATCCAAAAGGCCACCATTGCCTGAAACCGGCAGCCTTTCATGCGAGCAAGGGGTGGGACTTAAGATCCAATTTGAATGTTTTCTAGCCGGAAACGGCTTTGGGCAAAGACCAGCAGCGGTTGCCCTGGGGAGCTAGGTTAGGAAGAGAGCCAATGAAAGGGGAAGGTGTAATTTAATTGATTTTTGAACTTTTTATACCGCACACCTAACAGAATAAACTGCATCTCGGCGCTGATGGAGGATAAAGGGGGCACAGGAAACAGGTAGGTGTTGATTATTTGTATGAGGTCAAGGTAGGAGAAGGGGGACCAAAAGACCAGGCAGAGGAAGGAAGGAAGGAAGGAAGGATGGTGCAGAGGAGCATGGAGGAGATTTGCTGGAGGAGTGTGCAAGGTGAGGTATTGGATGGTTGGAGAAAGAAGTACTTAGGTTTGAGCGGGCATGCAAGGTGAGTGAGTCTAATATGAGGGAGAGGTTGAATGCGAAGGTGATTTGGAAGTGAAAGGAGAGTGCATGTGAGAGAAGGTGTGGGTGGAGAGTAGTGGTGTGGGGCGAGTTGTAGTGTGGAGTGGTGGGAGTAGTATTGGTGTGGAGGAGGGAGAATGGGGAGAGTAGTGAAGAATAAGATCTGAGAGTGGAGGTATGCAGTAGAGTGAGTAATATCAGATGGATAGTGGGAAGAATCAGATATGATTCTTCCCAGAAACCTGGTCTGGGACCCTCCTCATTGTAAAGAGGCCATGGTATCAACAGCAAATATATATATATATATATATATATATACAACAAAAGATGCAAGTTTCAAAAACCTTTATTCGTGAAAATCAGCAGGGTTGGAGTAATTCCTAGCTAATTCCAACTCTAAATGGGAGTAGTCTTGACCATTAAACAAAAGAAAAACAGTCCTCGTCAGTCTAAGTCAAATTATAAAGGTCTATACTCAAGAAACCTAACCTAGCCCTCTTTCTCTAAAAACAAATGTGTACAGGGGAAATAAAGAGTGACCATAGGCCCATCATCGTACACAGGCCTTCCTCTACCAGACTCGAACCTGTTTCAATGTTCCCTTTTCTTTCAGCACAGCACAATGTTCACCTTAATTTCACAATATTTCAATGTGCACTTTCCGTTCACCAATAGTTCATTACATGCTTCCCTCTGCCGGGCTCCAGCCTGCCTTTTCCTTTCACCTTGGGGTTTGCATCCCCAAGTCTTAATTCTCTTGTTTCAACATCTTGTTCCTTGGGCTATTACTATCGAAGACTTTTAAAACTAAAAGGATTTGACTCAGACCTTTGCATGACCACTCGACATTCCATTAGAACAGTTTTCTCAATTTTAAAAGGTTTGTTAGCTCTCATGAAGTTTTCTTACTTTGGCCGCTTGGCCCTTTCACAATCTTTATCAACTGTTTACTTTCAATCTTCCACAAAACCTCAGCTTCCTAGGTTGCGGATACTTTTCCTGTATTTGCTTTGCTTAATGGTGGTTCTCAATTGCTTCCTATATCTTGCGTTCCCTTTTGCACGGAAAGATACTTATGCAGATTTACATTCTTTAGAAGGGCTGATGATTTCTCGCAAGTGCCTCTGTTAATCTGTATTCTTTCTCATCTCACCATAATAGTTCTGTTTCATTAAGCATTCTGCAGTTTTATCACAACCTTTCGTTAACGCTGCTCCCCTGCTTACTTCTTACACAAGCCGACCATCAGATCACTCACCGCTCATTAACTTGGGGGCAGGGGGGATGAGGCTTTCTTCAGCAATGCCTTCCTGCTTGCTTCCAAGGCCGTCGCTTGCAGCCTTCTGTGTCCTCTCTGACCTTGCTTCCTGCTCGGGAGGGGATCCTGCTGTCCTGGAGCACCTGCATGGCGGGCTTCTCGGGTGCACATGTCGTCCCTTCAAGTCGTTCACAGATGTCTGCAAGCGCAGGACTCCCGCCAGGGTTTCTGCCGCTCGCAGCTTCTCTTGCACTGTCCACTGGCCTTGCCGCTTGACAGCACGTCAATCCTTTGACTTCAATGGAACTGCTTCTCTCGGCTCCCAGTCTCGCTCTCTGTGCTTGCGCCTGCCACCTTTTATCACTCTACCAAGCGTTAAGTCTCAGGTGTGTGTGATTGAGATTACATGCCTTACTCTGCCTGACCTCATTAGTGTGACATGGCCTCATCCTCTTATTCCTCCTCTTCCTTGTCTCAGTGGTTTTGGGAAGGTGAAGTGGGGGGAATCTGGGAGATGTATTTTCCCATTAAATGGGTAGGGACAGTGATTTCTGGGGTAGTTGGCAAAAGGGGATACCATGTCTCACCATTGGGGGTCTCCCCTCGTCCCCCACTTCTAGAGGACCCCCACCCAGGTGATCCTCCCTCGCTTATCCACCCCCAGGGTCAGGAGCCAAGAGCGATGGCCTTTCCCTGGCCACTTGTGTAGGAGATTCTAGGGGAGTAAGGTGGGAAAAGCCCTTAGGTTTTTCACACCAGGGAAAGACAGACGCTTCCTAATCCTGCCCCTGGGGTTGGTGCACTGCAGGAGTTTCACATGGGGGGAAACTGAACAGGAAGACTGGGATAACGCCCTATTTAACCTTACCCATAATCCAACCCTTTTGATGGCTCTTTGTCAAACCTGTAGATGTTGAAAAACCTAACTTTAGTGGAAAGCAATTAAGTCTGGTAGCCATTGCTGTAGTCCGGCAATTAGGGCTAATAGCCAACACCTGAAAACAATCATTGAACCTATGAGGCATAAAAGGCTCCATCAGGAAAGGGGGAGTAGAAGGAGCTGGAACGAGAACTGGAAGGCTGACGGTAGTAGCAGTAGTAGAGGAGAAGCACTAGACTGGCAATTCACAAGGAAATGGGAGTTCAAGTGTCAGACTCAATTGATACAAATTAGGGAACCCTTCAATTTGAGAAGCTTTAGTAAGAGAGCTTCTAACCCAACAATAGCAACTTGGCATTCTATTGGATTTGACACTTGTAGTAGTAGGGGAGAATTGATACAACCAGGGGAAAGAGCTTTGATTCACAGAGATTTAGAACTTAATCCCCTTAAGGGTACTTATATTCGCCTTGTCACTAAGTCTGGCCTGGCGGTATGGCCTAGACGTATTGGCAGGGGATAATTGATCCCCACTATAGAGGATATGTACAAGTCTTAATGCAAAATAATGGAAAAAAAGGCCTACCAAATCAAAGCTGGGGAAAGGATAGCGCAAGGTATTTGGGAGTTTGCTCTGTTCCCAAAACTTAAGGAAAAGAGACAATTGAAAAAGGATCTCAAGAGTTTGGTGAGGCAGATCCTGAACCAAAATGTCCCATACATATAGATAAGGAGGAAGAAAGTATGCCTTATTAAGCTTTTGCTCAGCATACTGACCCCTTGCTAGCAGAACCTTTTAAGCAGGTAACCAATGAAGAAGGCAGATAGAAAGGTGGTCCAATTACTTTCTCCAAACAAATGGATTGCTATATAGGGGAGATATGGATCCATCTGCAGACCCTGAACACAGATTGTGATACCAAGAAGTCATAAAGACATTGTACTGTTGATGGTCCATGCTCATTTAACTGGGGGCATATGGGAATTAGTAAGACCCAAGCCCAAATTGGTAACAGGTTTTATTGGTCCAGTATTTATGCTGATATTAAAAGATTCATAAACGCCTGTTCTAAAATATCTCCTCTTCCCCTCTTACAGCCTTTACCTATTATTGATGTTCCTTTTTCCCGAATTGGGTTGGACATAGTAGGACCCTTGGAAACCTCAAAATTGGATAACAAATATATTCTGTTTATTCTAGACTATGCTACCAGATATCCTGGGACCTTTCCTTTAAGGAATAATTCCTCTTAGCAAATCTTAAAGCATTTATTAACATTATTTTCTCTAATTGGTTTTCCAAAGGAGATCTTAACGGATCATGGTTCTACTTTCATGAGTAAACTCATGGTTGAAGTAAAAGACATTCTTCAAATTAAGAACTTCAGGACTTCGATTTATAACCCCGAAACAGACGTGTTAGTTGAAAGGTGTAATTGACTGAAGCAGATGGAAAGAACTTGGATATTATGATACCTTGGGCATTGTTTGACATCAGAAAAGCTCCCCAGTCCTCCACAGGAGTATCTCCCTTTGAATTGTTGTATGGAAGGGAACCCAGAGACATATGCTAGACATGTTAAGGGAGACATGGGAAGAGAGGGCGCGAGATACCAGTCCTTTACACAGACTGCTCAGAAATTAAAAGAACAAATGGCATCAGTAAGGAAAATAGTTCACTTAAACATGGTCAAAGCACAAGAATAGCAAAAAGAATGCCATGACAGGAAAGCCATAATGAGATCCTTCTCCATAGGGCAAAACTTATTGGTGGTCATTCCCTCATCTGATAATAAGATGCTATCTAGGTGGCATGAACCCTTTGAAGTTCTTGAACAGATGGGACCGTACATTTATAAAATATTGCAGGCTCATCGGAATAAATTAATACCCATATGTACCGTATCAACTTACTTAAAGAGTGGAAAGAACCTATGGGTAAAGATTCTTCCATCATGCTAACCACTCTCCTATCAGAAGAAAACCAGGAGACCCAATTAATCTCCTCGTAGTTACCCCAAAATCAAAAGCAGAATTTATTGGATTTATTATAGCAATTTCCTGATGTGTTTAGACCAGAACCAGGCAGAGTGAAAGGAGTGTACCATTATATATATACTCCTCCAGGGCAGGTAGTACATCAAAAACCTTACTGTATTCCTGAGAGTAGAAAACAAATAATTCAGGAGGAAGTAGAAGCTATGTTAAAGGCTGTTATAATTGAACAATCACAAAGTCTATGTTCCTCACCGATTGTCTTAGTGGCCAAACCAGATAACTCTTGAAGCTGCTGTATAGATTTCCAAAAAGTGAATGAGGTGTCCCAATTTGATAGATATTCTATGCACAGAAATGACAATCCAATTGATAAATTAGGTGATGCCAAGTACCTTTCTGCCATGGATTTCACTAAAGAGTATTGGCAGATAACTGTTAATCCATCTGATAAACCCAAAACCACTTTTTCTACCCCCTCTTGGGTTATTTCAATTTAAGGTATTGCCCTTTGGCCTAACATGGGGCCCCTGCTACCTTCCTTGGGTTGATGGATCAAGTCGTCTTAAGACCTTTGTCATCTTTCTGTGGGGCTTACATTGATGACATTATTGGTGTTCAATTTGTACCAAGACACTAGAGCCTTGAGAAAAGTAGGATTAACAGCTAACCCAAAATAATGTCACCTGGCTAGATCAGCAGTTAAATAGTTTAGCTTCTTTGTTGGGAATGGACTAGTGCAGCCCAAACCGGATGAAGTTGGATCTGTAATGAGAACTTCCCCCTCCCAAAACTAAAAAAGAGTTACAGGCCTTTTTGGGTTGTGTTGGTTACTATTGAAGGTTTATTCCAAATGATTCCTCCATTACTGGTCCTCTTAATGACAAACTTAACAATGTAGCCCCTCAGAAACCACAGTGGCTACCAGAGGATCAAAAGTGGTTCTACAAGCATATATTATGAAGTGAGCCTCTTTTGAAAGTAGCTGACTTTAATAGAACCTTTATTTTGCAAACTGACGCTTCCCACATTGGCTTAGGAGCAGTGTTATCTCGACTCCATGATGGAGTGGAGCATCCAATCCTCTATACAAGTCGGAAAGGGTTTGATCGGAAAAACAACTATGCCCCTCTTGAGTTGGAAGCCCTTGCCATCAAAGGTGGAATAACCTATTTAAAATATTATCTTAAAGAAAGAAAATGTGTGTTACTTACTGATCATGCCCCTTTAAAATGGTTGAGCCTGAGAAAAGATACCAACGGTAGGGCCATGTGCTCATTTTTAGATTTACAGCCTATTGCTTTGCAGTGGAACATCGGAAAGGTAAAGAACAAGGGAATGCTGATTTCCTTTCCCGGATCCCCTTAGAGGCTGAGAAAACCAGCAGCATTAGGTGAAGAGCATGTGAAGAATCAGAGATGATTCTCCCCAGAAACCTGGTCTGGGACCCTCCTCATGTGGCTAGGGAAAGGCAGACGCTTCCTGATCCCGACCCTGGGGATGGCGTACTGCGGGAGGATCTCATTGGGTGGTGGACAGAACAGATCAGAAAGACTGGGATAACCTATTTAACTTTCCCCCTATTCCCACACTTTTGATGGCTCTTTGCCAAACTGTAGAAGTTAAAAAAACTAAGAGGAAGAAACTACACATCCCAAAGTCCTAGAGGTACTGGGAATAGGGCTGAAGATGTAGTAGTCGGGCAATTAAGCCTGGTAGCCATTGCTGTTGTCAGGCAAATAAGGCTAATAGCCCATACCTGAAGCCAATAATTGAACCTGTGAGGCATAAAGGGTCCCATCAGGAAAGGAAGAGTAGAAGGAGCTGGAAAGAGAACTGAAAGGCTGACAGTAGTAGCAGTAGTAGAGGAGAAGCACAAGGCTGGCAAATCACAAGGAAGTGGGAGCAAAGAAGGGACGCTGGAACATGGCCGAAACCTGAAGTGCAGAGGCTCTGCAGCCGAAGACGTGCGGGAGGCTGAGTTTTCCATATGTGAGCCCAATTGCAGTGACTGCAGAGCAGTGGAAGTGCAGGAGACTAAGGCCAGAAGCAGAAGGCAAGCCAAGGGTCTTGCCGGTAACTGTAGGCAGCTCCTTAGTAACTCGCATAATGCTTAATGTGAGAGAAAGCTGTTTGTTTCAATTGAAGTTGTACTAATAATGGAATTGTTGCATTCTCATATAAGGTTGGAGATCACTACTCATGTGAGAAGTTTGTGCTTGAAAGCCATTGTTGAAGTATCTAAAGATTGTTGCTGTATAACAGAGTGGTCATGTGTGACTAATTAACAAAAGAGAACGCTTCCAAAACCATTACCGAATACCTAACATTGTCTATATATGAGTTACAAAACAGAGTGAAAACTACATCAAAAGGAGGTTGCATGTGCCTAATTGTAAATCCCAAGGGAAGTCAGAATCTAATCCTTTACAGCCACACAATAATAGAATTCCTTATTCAACTTTGAACTTAAATATCTACTTGAAAGAGAGGTTGCGTGTGTCTAATGTTGTTTTACTTGAGAGACTGAATCGTATACTGTATTCAGAACTGACATTCTTTCTACTTCAAAGAAGTAAAGAGACTAAAGTATTCAAGAGAAGAACAAGCATTACCCAAGCCAAGAGGCAACCCCTTTTTATAGTGAAATTAGCCTTGCCAAGAGTTAGTCATCCAACTACGCTGTGAAGTTGTTAACTGTCGAGTGTCCAAAGAAACAAGTAGATCAGTGTTAGCTGAGGCTGAGAGAGTGACACATAGTGTTCTGGCTAATTACCTGGGCTGATAACTGGCAGAAACGTGGCAGTAAAACTGGGGAAGGAGAAACAAATGCGTGTGAAGAATATTCTGCGGTAAAATACATGTTGTGCTAAAGGTAGAAAGGAGAGAGTCTTATGGGTAGAAGCAGGTTGCTCTTGTGCTAATAAGACAGAAGGCAGAGGCAAAGCGGCTGCCCATTTTATTTAAGTTGTTAAAAGGAAGAGTGCCTTGCCTATCTGAAGCGGTTGAAGTGTCTGGTCAAAACCTACCTAATAATTCAACAGTACTGAGCAGAGGTAGTAGTACTTGAACTGTGGTAGTATATGAAGTTGTCAGCAGATGTCACGTTGAAGTCGTTTGAAGCAGTAACGTAATGTGGGACAAATGTGACTATTCCCATGGTACCAACATTAGAAGTGTGGTTGTTAAGAGAAGCAGCCGCCCAGAAAAAACATCTTGACTAGTACACCAAATGTAAAGGTGTAGCTGAAGAAGTCTTAATGAACTGTGTATTATTGACTTTCCATCAAAAGCATGATTAACATTGATGCTATTACTTTTCTGGAAATTGGAAGGGGATCTTTTTATCCAGGAACAAAGAATTGTTACCAGCGGATTTTTTTGTTTGATGGACTTTTATTTTGACTTTAAACTTTCAAGAGCTGGTTTAAAACCTTTCTTTTCTTTTTATGAACATTTGGAGTTAACTTTGAATCCTGGGGAAGGGATGTTACCCAGGACAGGAGAAGGCCATTCAGATATTGTGGTAATATTGTGTATTATATTGTGTTGATATATCATTTCCTTTGTGTATTCGTTTTCTAGTCTGTGGGTCCAGTTTTCTCATGCTGGAGAATTTTCCCTTAGCCTTTAGACAAGGTAGGGAATTCCTCTGCAGAGTAGGACAAGCAAGGTATTTTCTTTATATAATTTCTTGAATAAAATGGCATGTTTTGAGAAATCTACAAGCAGTTGTCCACCTCGCATTACTGACCCCTCACAATAGTCAAGGAAGTGTGAGGGAGCAAGTGTAGAGACAGGTAGAGTAGAAGGAGGAAGAGGAGAGTGACAAAGAGACATAGACATAGGCAGAGGAATGCCAGGGCACGTAAGTAAAGGACCCAGGGAGATATGTGTGTCTGGAAGGCACCAACCCTTATGTTCTACTGCATTTGGTTCTTGGGCCAGGTAACGCCCTAGATTGTCCCCAGATGAAATTTTGTGAGTTAAAGCGTTTGCCTTGAGGCAATCACGACCAGACAGTTTCTTAGAGTTGTGACCTGTAACACAAGAAAGATTATTTTCAGCAGTTTAAATCATAATCTCTCCATTAATAGATAACTCGCCATTCCCATGTTTGTTCCCTCTATTCATGTTTATGGCACCAGCCCTTAATTGCTAAAGTGCTCTGTTAATTATTTTTCAAATGCAATTCACAGTCACTCTGTCCACCTTAAAACTGTAGCAAAAACGGTCTGCAAAGGGCACTCAATGCAGAGCATTCTACCGCTGCCATCCGTATCATTACGACACTGTGTCTCTAGGAACCGCACGTCCACCTTTCCCTGTTGCAATGGACCCAAGGTACAATCGTGAGATTGTTTATTCAGTTGTCAAGCCTTCGTAGGTTGGTCTGGTCACTATGGATAGGCACCTCTTTAATCCTTGCTCAGATTCATATTGCTGTCCATTCCCTTATCTCCTGGGGTTTTGTAAAGAAATGGTGGGGGGGGGATCCCATCCAGTTCGTTTCACTTGACAAGGAACAGCAGCATGTATCATACGGAGTGGCTCTGCAACTAGCCCTTTTTTCTAGGGAGCGTCTTGCTTTTGCACAACCTCCTGTATAATCCGGATTCAAATAGATTTTAGAACTCTGAAAATCAAATGGACTCTTCTCTCTTGAGACCCTGAGGATGTAGTCTCTGACGCTGTAATTTAACTGCATATCCATTATTGCCCTGAAGGAGCCAGCTGGGAGTGGAGTAGTTCCTCATGAGTGGCCGGTGAGCACTAACATGTGCCAATCAGATATTTGGGCCACATCCATCAACATCTTAGGACAGCTCTTTATGAGTGGTTCAGTGGCACATCCCTCATGTACCTCTGGCATGCTAACAACCACAATGTTGTTTCCTCAAGACATCACTTCACTTTCTGCAAATCTTGCCTCATGAAGGAGACCACTGCTGCAGCTGTCCCTATCTGATTCTCAAGCACCTCCTGTGAAGCCTTGGCAGTCTTCCAAAGGTGTGCTGAAATCAGCGTTTCATTGGCTTGCCGGTCCCACCTGATTGTGTCTGCGAGTGACCGACTTTGGGTTCATGTGTTTATTAGTTTTGGACTGTTGCCCATACTGTTTGTCTAGTCTCATCTCTAGATATGAGCACTTTATGCCACAAATAGTACATTCCAGCCACCTGTTCCTCCATATTCTATGTGCACCCTAGAGATTAACTGGGTTTCATAGCTGCGGCCCTCTAGTGGCTTGTAGCCAGTTGCCCTACAGTGAAACCCCCAGCAGACTGCTGTGGAGCGCCTACAAGTGTTCCTGAAATGCAGTGCTCTAGGGCTCAGAGTCAAAGGTCAGGAATAATTCCAAGTATCAGCTTAATTTCAAGAGACAGCATTATATTTCTATTCCCCCGCTATTTATTGCCCCGTTGTTTGTGCTGTTATTGTTGTGCAAGGAGGATCAAAATATATGCGGCCTACAGCTCAATTAGGCACACAACTGCACACTCACTCAACAGTACCCCTTTCACTCTTAAGCTGATGCCGCCCCTGTTCCAAGAATCACCTTTGGTCTTCTTTCCCTGCCCAATCCGGCGTTCTCTGCCCCCCAACCCTCCCCACGCATGTATGTGCATTGCAAATGCATAAGTAGTGGGTTAAGCCCCGCCCATTTTCCTTGTGCGGGGTTGCTACGTAAAGTTTTGTATCTGGTTTGGTATCAGTCCGTTTGACCGGAGAGGGTGTCTACTTCTCCCCCTTGGCCTCTGGTGGTCTAGTGGGTTCCCATCTCATTATGCAGGTTTGCTCTAGCCTTCTGTCGGCCCGTGATCATTCTCTCTTGGCTGCGTATACAGGCTGCTCCACCTAGCTTCCCTCTCCTTCTCAGTGGTATGCCGTTAAAGCCAATCGTGCATTTCTGCAGGGGTGCTGCCTCAATCCGTGTGTCTCCCTTTCCAGAAGTCTGGCGGGTTTCCGTTTCCCTACTCAGAATGTGCGGTGCTTGTTCTGTTTTCTCTCCTTGGGTTCTCTGCTTGCCTCCTGGACAGAGTGGGTTGTCTCTAAAAAAATCAAAGGGACACTGGCACGTTACTGATGTTTGAGACAAGGCATAAGCAAGAGGTGGCCTTAGCAGAAACATGATGGCATTGGGGGCGGGCAGGAATTAAGGCTCTCATCTGTCACCGGCCACCTTAGGGGTAGAACTTGCTCTGGATTTCTCCCTGGTAGGCCTCTCCCCTCTGGCTGAGAGGGGTTCCCCATCCAACACATACAGAAAAGTGCAGTTTTGATAATGTTTCAGGGAATTGCCAACGTGTCAAATTTGTATCTCTGACCTAGAACCCCTCCCAAATCTTTTTATTAAAGCGATTTTTAGGTGTACAAGCAGCGCAGATAACAATTTCTCTTGTCCTGTGAGTCTGTCTTGGGGTACATCCACTCCTTTTTCCTGCCCATTCTATCCACTTTGGTTGGCTGAGGAGCCCCCCAGTGCTGATCTTTCGGCGAACTGGTGTCCAGATTTGTTGGTTTGTGACCTGAAAGCGTCCCTCCCTGCTCCTCAGCTCCTGTTAGGTGGCCAGACTTTGGCTTTAAGTGCTGCACATAGCATCAAATCACTTCTTTGTAACAGCCAACGCATAGTAACAAAACACCCTGTATGTTTGCACATCAACCTCCTGTTTTCACACATTCTAAGGAACACATCCTTCATAGGGAGGTCAGGTTATATTTTCTCACTGTAGAAGGCTAACTATTATTATAGTTTAATTGCCCACTTCCGAGTCAGACCATTAACTTAAATACATTCTAGCATGACATGATATGTGACACATTCTTAATAACCTTTTTAACATCAACATGCCAGGCCTTTTTAATTTGATCACTCAATTCCCTTGCCTTCTTTTGCCAACATTCATTTTTTTTACACAGTTTATCTTTGACTATGCCACTCTTGGCTTAGGATTAGCTGTGACCGAATGAACATTTTGGAATTTGAGTTGGGGTACAAAGTATAGAGAACCCCAAGTCACTAAACCTTCTAGATTGCCCGAGCACATACTCATGCATCCAACATTAAACTATGTACTAAAATACGATTCTCGAAATCTGCCTTGATAAGACAACACAATTACCACAAGACTTTCGAACATATCCTACTTTTTTCAGAGCCATGCTCACCTCGCAGGACTGACACACACCCGTGCTATCACAACATCTTTCATGGCTGCATCCTTCCCTCTCTCTCTCTCTCTCTCTCTCTCTCTCTCTCTCTCTCTCTCTCTCCCTCTCTCTCTCTCTCTCTCTCTCTGTGCACAGCATCTATTTCCCACTTTCTCATCCTATCTTCTCCGCGCTCATTTGCTTTCTTCCAGCAGACTTGATGTCGGTGTACCCCTGGCAGTGCCAGAGTACTCCACTCCATGGACAAGTGTAGGTTTTCTGACACGAGTAGTTATTTGGCGCTGTATAAAAGCGTATTAACATGACCTAACATTTAACACATGGGCCATTAGAGTGACCACTGGCGATGGGGAAGATTCTCCTGCTCATGCCAGAAACATGAAATGAATCTTCAAAATTGTGTTTAACCTTCTTACTCTTCAATGGAAACAAAGCAGAGGCATGCTCTGTGCCTTCTTTCTCAAGCTTGATTCCCTTTATTGCACCAATGGGGAATAGTATCACCACCCTGATTGGGCCAGTTGCGTTTTTAGATCTACTAATTACAGATACGCTTCCCTTTAATGAGGTTCTTCCAGGAAGATCATGCCTTTTCTTTCTTATTTGAGGTTTTGGTAGGTAGTTAAAGAAGGCAGGACGAGCTTTAATGGTTCGACATTAACTTTAGATCTTAAAGAAACTTTGAATGAATGCCTAAATCAATTTGGAAGTGGGTGGGGAGGTAGGCTACAAAGTGAAGGAATTACACTTTCTCGAGTGTGGGGAAGGGAGAGTTGTAGGGATGTTTTGCGTACCTGGTTTTTTTGAGGAAAACTGATGGAGCAGAGATGGCAACAACACTTTCTTAAATTCAACAGCATCTAATTCATGGCATTTCTGTGCAGTGGCCAGGGTTTGCAGGCTACTCGTGTATCGTGCTCCCTGAGCCCGTGCAGCACCCTGCCTTTGTTCTAGCTGGACGCTGTCCTCTCTGGCAGGTGCTTCTGGGTCTCAGGCAGAAGGACTTCATGCTGGAAAAAAAGGCAGGGTCTCACAACGGAGGCAGTGAAAGGAGGCCGTGAGAGCAGTATTGAAAGGTGTGGTAGAGTAAGCTGGTGGCCCTGAGAGCAGAGTGGGATGTTGCAGACCAGCGACAGGAGGGGCAACACCAGGAATCCCCCATCTTAAGAGCCATCTGGGACTTGCCCGCCTGTGCTGGAATATTGGCTGATGGCAATTCATGTGGGTGTGATTTGTGATGGGGTGGGCTTGGAGAGGCCTCTAGCTCTCACCGTGGGAATGGAATATGCAGACAGAAATACAAAGGCCACAAAAAGGTTGTATAGGAGAGGATGTATATATAGCTCGGGGGCAACGTGTATGACTTGGATGTAACAGGTTCGAATACCGATCCCGTGCTTAGAAACCACTCGCTGGTATTAAGCGTGTTATAAATGAACAATAAAATAACAACAAATAAAATATCTCTCTCCTTTGCATGCCATCTCCCCGGTCTACACCCCTATGCCACTTGTCTTGAGTGCCTGGGACGTGGTTGTTAAGGGCTCCTCGGTGGCTGCAGCAATTCTCTTTGCTTTCAATCAATAAAGGCATGTTTTCTAAGGTGGACGATGATTTTTTTTTTGGCAGGGATCTATTTCTCGCATCAGAGATTTTCTCCCAAAAAAAGTAATTGGTAAGTCAGCCACTTCTTTCACATCGAGGCCTTTGGGGTGTTGTGGTCCTCTGCAGGCTTGTTAGCTTCCGCGTGTTCTACCTCACTGCTTTGGGGGATACCTCTGAGGCGCCACGAGGGCCTAATACCGTTGTCCACCATGAGGTGCTGATTGGGCCTACCACCGAGGTCTCCTCACACACTAAGCTGCCTTGCATCCAGAGTTTCTTACTGGAGAAGTCTAACAATTAAATTAGGTTGCCTCACGCGGGGCATGAATAGGACTTTAAATGCTTCATGTGGTTATGAAGAGCATCAAGATTTTATTTCAAGAAAAGTACCGTATTTGATGCGACATCATTCTTTGGCCTCCTTAATCCAAGTGCTAACAGATGACTGGCAGCACACATTTAATTACCGTATTACATTCTAACCTAAGCTAGGCTAGTATATTTGTCATTGTTAAAGGTGCCTGGGTGATGAACCCGGAGCACAGTCCACGATTGTGCTCTGTTAACAGAACACAATCACAACATGCATAACGATGCATAATCTTGCCTGCAGTGTAAGAGCTCGCATTGAAGAGTTCTGTTCCCCCGGTAACCGGGGAATAGACCGCGATTAGGTTCCCCCAAGAGAGCTGCGCCTGTTCTTTCTCCCTGTATAGGTGGCGTGTTCCCATGATCTGTTCGCTTTTGTCTTTTTGTGCAGAGTTTGACTTTTCAATGCTACTTTTGTCTGTGGTCTACGCAAGGCCCTTTTCTTTCCACTCCCAGCCCCCTACTTTCCATTGCAATTTTCGGGCTTTCAAAGAGATGTTTTCAAAGTGGCCTTGGCATTGTCCCAGAAAATGGCAGGCTCGATGCAGGCCGCCCAGTGCACATAGTTTTAAGACACGTCTGTGTACACTTCTGATATCTCGGCAGCAGCGGTTGAACGAAAGCAAAGCGGCACCCACGGTTCCTTTCGCCTGGACGGTCTGAACACTTTTTCTGACAAGGCCCACCAGAAAGACCAACATTATGTGTTGATTATCCTGTTCTTTTATTGACATGTGTACACTGGTATTGTCAAGATGCCTTTATCTTGATTTGCCAATAATAAATATAATAGTCTGTTCAGCACGTTTTTGCATATTTTTTTTGTGAAAGTATTAATTCCTTCAGCAGCTATTGACACCTTTACCAACAAATCGTGCTTGTTTGTTGTTTTTCATCTTAAAGAAACTCGTTTCCTTACAAATGTCGGTGCCTGTCAGTTTAATCTGAGATCTAGTTCCAAGAGCGACCACACACACACACACACACACACACACTCGCTCTCTATTTCATCACATCTAGACAGCAATTTGAATGTTAGTTTGCGTCATACCTAGATGGAATTGTGAATATTAGCATACGGGACATCCAGACAGGAATGTGAATATTAGATGTCACCACATCTAGATGGGAATGTGAATATTAGCTTATGTCCCATTACACAAGCCCGCGTCTTCTGGCAGTTTATGTGACGTGAACCAAGACAATGGGCCTCATTACGAGTCCGGCGGTAGCCGTGCCAGAAAAATCGTCAGGCTGCCGTTGGACCAGTAATTCCATTCTGCCTCCGTAATAGCCGGAATCACCGGGGCATTACAACCCCGATGACCCGGTAATTCTGGAGGCGGAATTCTGTTAAGCCCCATTCCCATGGAGTCCAATAGGACTCCAGGGAGATGGGGACCATGGAAACAAAGGTTCCGTCTATGACAGAGCTGGTGTTTCCATTTCCGCATGCAGGAGGGTGGTGTTACTTCTGCCAGATCAGACCTGGCGAGAGTGACACCTCCCGCCTGCAGGACTCGCAATCAACCGGTCCGGAAACAATGGTGGCAAAGGATTTACCGCCACCGTTGTTTCCGGACCGGCTGACTTGTAATGAGGCCCATTGATTCCGGAATTCTTATAGTTGTTGGACAGAAGCCAAGACTGTAATTTAGACCCCCTGTTGTTGTGGAGGCAACCCAAGTGGCAATCCTACAGACAGTACCACTCCACCCCAATAGCTGGCTTCTTTTTCCAGAAGAGAAGGGTTCCATTTTCCAAGGCCCGTTTGGTGGTTATGTCGGGTGGTATGGACTCCAAAGGACACTGACGGGGAGCTATACCTTTTCTCTCCCTTTGATGCTAACCCTGGATTCACTGAGAAAAATTGGATTATGGTAACTAGTTTTAATAAATAGCACTCAAAGCAAGTCTTTTTAGTAGCTTTGCAGGACTTTGTATAACAGGTGAAACCCTTTTTTTTAATTTTTTTTTTTTTATGTTCCCCGGGAAGCTAAATGTTAAGCTATCTTATGTGACTGGATTCCAAACTGCACTTGGTATAGTATCAAATACATTGATACAATTACATATCTTGTCAGCTCTGCGAAACAGTTTCCCAATGTAGAGGGTTTAGGGCAGACTACCTGTTGAGCAAATAGTTGAGAAGACTAGATTGACGCTTTTTGTATTTTGACAAGCACCACCTATCATAAATTGCTGTAGCGGCCTTGAACAAAATAGACAGACTTGTTATGGTCTTACTTCTCAGATTGTAAGATTAATACCCCAAACGAACAAACAACAAGCATTATTAGTGATCAAAGCAATGGATTTGGCTTCTTGACTTCCCTAACCAACAGCCAATTGCTGCCCTCAGAATGATGTGCACCACAGTCCTCCACAGTGGGTTAAAACAAAATCGTCTGGCTTGCTGATTTCATTTGTAAGTAAGGCCTAAAAGAGAAATGGTTGTCAACATCCGACTTCTTGTGTCCTGGGTGCAAACGTTTGAAGTCTTTTGTGAGTTTGCATATAAGCTGGCTCAGCTGTCTTTCACAGTAAGGACCATTCATTCCAGGATTGAACTCTTCTGAGATATCTTAAAAGCCTGTGGAGTGATGAGTGTGGCTGCCCAGTCCAGGTTTCGTGTAAGCTCACACAACATATAGTTGTAGGCTTTAATGTAGTATAGTACATTTGACCAAATTGAACCAATCCGCTATGCTTATTATCATGCTATTTGTAAAGATCAAGTTTCACCACTAAGGTTGTCTCTTGGTGCTGAGCCAGAAGTGGTGGGTGGATCAAAGCCAGTTATTGCTGGAAGATCCAGATCAAAATGACCTTGAATGGTTTGGGAATGGAGCTCATTAGAGATTTTAGAAGAGAAATCTGAGAAGGCATATCCACCAGAATTGGTTTTGTCGAAGCAAGCAATGGAGAAAAGAAGGTGGCAGATTAGAGCTTCTAAATACGGGTTCTAGTGATGGAAGGCTACATGTGATGTGCATGACAACTTTAATTTGATTCAGTTTGCAAATCTGAGCCAGCAGAGTGAGACTGGAGTGGTCAGTTTAACTGAGGCCAAGAACAAGGCTGGCAAAGACAGAAAAGGCAGGGATAGAAGAGGGAAGGCAAAGGGAAGTGAACGAAGGGGAGATAGAGAGCGAGAGATGGGGTGTGAGGGAGGGGAAAAGGGAGAGCTAGAAAAGGAAGCAGTGGAGTGATGAGCAGGAAGGGAGGAGAGGATGAGTCAGGCAGGTGAGGCAAGGGAGGGACAAAAGAGGTTGAGGAAGAGGGATGGAAGAGAATAAATGGGAGAGATTGGAGGAAGGGTGAGTGAGGAGGGGCAGGCATGGCGAGAGGGGTTGGGGGCTTAGGGAAGAAGGAATAGTTGATTTCCATTTTTTCCTTAGTCAAGACTGGATGATGTAAACTTTGTTTGGAAAGGACAGATAGTGAAACATTTCTTGAGTGTGAAAGAGAAAGACTCATGAGCTGACCCTGGAGTTAGTTTGGGTGACAATAGAGAGGTCAGCATCTAGGAGTATGTCCAAGTGTTCGGGAAGGGGTGAGACCAAGGAAAGGGTTCTAGAGCTAGAGTGTTTTTTACTGTTCATTTTCAACCAGCTGTCCCGTATTCAACTGTAAAAGGCAGAATGCTTCTGTGTAGCCTCTTGGCTGTGCAGTCTGAGTATTTGTTCAGTCTGAGTAGGAATTTGGTGTTATCAGTGTAAGGAGTAGCAGGTGAGGAAAAAGGGGGCAGTAAAAGAGGCTAGAAAATGGATGTAAATGTTACAGTAGAGGGGAAGGTCAGAACCCTTAAGGATATCAAAACGGTGTACAGAGGCACACGTGTAGGTACAGTAGAAGAGGGTAGTTGTTGTTTGAGAGACATGGCCATTTTTAGGGGAGGGCCACTAAGGTAGCAGGGAGGAGGTTCTTGAACGTGGTATAACTGGATACCCAGTAGGGATCAGGTAGGGAAGCTAGGTTGCATGCGGACAAGAAAAGGGGCTACAGAACCTCATTGCTTCTGGAAGGAAGGGGAAAGAAAGCGGTTAAGGGTGATGATTGGTGGCGTTGATGGGAACGTCCATCAAGAAAGGAATGCTAAAGTAGCCTGACCAGGCAGTTAATGTGGGTACAGAGCATGCAATTAAGTTATTAAGGGGGAGAAAAGGGTTGCAGGTGTTTTCCCTTTGTACATTCAGAGATTTGCAGTTCTGGGTCCACTTGCACTGTGTGATGAGAAGTAGTAGGTATATTGGGCTTGAGACAACATGCGTAGGCAAGTTGACAACTGGTGGAGAAGGTAAATGGAAACACAAACGGATGCTCCAGCAGGAACAAAGCAGGCTCAGCAGATCTTGAATGTAGATGTACTTGGGCAGAGTGAGTGTCTTGGCCATAGGCCCCAGAACACAACAACCACACCATCTAGTGATGGGGGCAATGGGTCACTTGACTCATTTATGTCCCTTTGGGCCCTATAAACACAGGGAACCTGGCTGGACTCAGTCCTGGCGCCTTTGGCGACAGGCTCATATAGAGATGTGAGCAGGAACACTTTATTTCAGTGCAGGAGTGCTTTTACTTTACAAGAACTTTCCAGGAGCTGAAAGCCTTTATTCCAGAGAACATCCTCATGTGCTGACTCATCGGGTGTGGCTCCTTAGGCTTGGTCTTCATGTGCTGACTCATCGGGTGTGGCAGGCAGGCTGAACCTGGTGGATGTGGCTTCAGAAGCCCAGCTATATAAGCTGCTCCATCCTTAAGGCTGGTGCTTCGCGTTACTATACACTCACGTGCAACGTAACGCTCACCGATGCTAGGACCAGTTTACTTTCATTTGAAACCAGACGTTCTCCTGCATACTCACCTCCAGAAAACCGGTGCTTCATTGCTTCATCTGCAGACTCATCTCCTGACATCCAGTGATATTGATCCCGACGCCGCAGCACCGCACTCCGCATCCACGAACTCAGACCCTGTGAAGAAGAAGAAAGACAAGGTTAGTACATCCATCGTAGGGCCGCACTGCATTTGAACCCTGCGGGCCCCCTAGTTAACAATTTACCAGCTACTGTACCACTGCAGCTTTGTTCCTCATTCCCTCTGGCTTTCGCCTCGAGCTCCGCAGCTTCTGCCGGGTCGGCAACATCACCTGCAAGGGAAGAAAGCAAAAGAGCAAACAACAAAAGTGGAACGGACAGCAATACAAGACGACAAACTTTACAATACAACAAAAACAGACGAGGAAAGACAAAGGCAAACAGGAACACTTACCTGAAGTATAGTGGCTTAGTCGCAGCAGGACTGGACTACCACGTGCAAGGGAGCAGTGAAGGAACTCGGTCAAGATCATACAAGCGCCCCTGCCAGAAGCAGCAGGACAGAGTGCTCGCCAAAACTAATCAACAGGTGAGCTTTCCAGGGACAGCGCATCCCACGGGTCCCACGGTTTGGGAGAAGGGGTCTGGAAGGAGATCAGGTGCACAAGCTGGCATACTCGCGCCCCCTATTCTCACGCAGGAGCGGTCCCGAGCAGTATCACCTATTACCACCTGTCACCACATAAGCGCAGACGGCGAAGTTGGACCCGAGCGACCCCACCCCCGGGAGGGCTGCAACCGTGCCCCAACGCCTCCACAGAGACCAGATGAGTGTAACAGCGAGGTGGTTGTAGATTTAATATCAGATACATCTGGTATGGGTACTGGGAAGCAACGGCTCTCCTGACCAGGATGGCCAAAACATCTAGGGCAATTTGCAAACGAGATGTTGGTAGAGTAGTATATGTGGACTTCTTGATGATTGCTTGAGCTCAAGGGTTGTGAGAAATGGAGCAAGGGGTGGGCAGTGTGAAGCAGTTGACAATTCTGGGGAAGGCAACAGACCTGTCAGCTTTCCATCGGGAATAGCACATACTGTGCAGGGACCAAGAAGTGTTATAATGCCATATGCTTAATTCCTTCATTTCATACCATATGTTTGTAATCGGGCGTTCTAGCCACTTTTAACACATACATAGCACTGTAGTAAGGATGAGATTTCTGGGTCTCATCCCTACTACTTAAAATCATTATATTTTAGCAATTTAAGTGTTCTGGTAAAACACTCAGACCCCCCTTCTCTGCTTTAAAGTATCTCTCCTTAAACAAAAGCGATTGGTAGCTAAAGGAGGAAAAAGAACCAAGTCTAATATCCTCATATAGTCTCATACCTTTGGTGAGTACAGATTTGAGGAGAATCACTGCCTTATATATTGAGAATTGTGGGACGTGTTATGGTGCTTTTCAACATAGACTGCAAACACACAAGACCACTGTCGCTCTGTCAGTGATGTGTGCACGTTACCTGATGATTTCTTTGTTTATAATTTAGCTCATTATGTTTTTACACAAGTGCCTCTGGCTCTGAAATTTTATCTTGCCACATATGCAAGGGCTATTGGCCGCCTAGCTGGATTATTTATATAGTTCTGACCCCTCTTGCCCGCTCCTACCTCTCCTCATTCTTCAGCCTCTCTCTTGAAAAGGACAACTTCATTGCCCACTTCACAGCTGCCTTCGGACTCCCCAGCCCTAAAAATCCACCTGCTGTTCCCATTAACTCTGCCTACGATCAACCAGTTTTGCTCCTCCTCTGCTACTGCCATGTTCTTGAACATGTAGTCTTTAACCGAATCACCAGCTATTTTGAGGTGAACAATCTCCTTGACCCCCCTTCAAGCCAGCATCTGTCGCTGTCACTCCACTGAAAATTCACTTACCCTCTCCTATACCTTTCTAACCACTGCCCATAATTAATCGTATCTTCCGTAATTCCACATCCTTCTGTACATTTTCAGTAGCCTTGGATATGGTTGACCACTCTGCACTCCAAATCCTTTCTCATCTCGAAATCCAAGACACCACACTTGCCTAGTTAGCCTCTTAACTTTAATATGTATCACTTTCCATTCCCTGGAACATGAACACCTCTGATCCCCAACTACCTCCCAGTGGGAGCCCCCCATAGGTCTATTTCTGGTCAAACTACTCTTACCGTCTTCACTGCCTGTCTCGGTAGACTCATCTCTTCCTTCACTTTCTCCTACTTTTGTTGCTACCAAAATCCTTAATATTCTTTCTACCATGACATCTTACCTACCCTATCGTATCGGCATCCATCTCTCTTCAACCACCCACTGGCTGGCACTTTGTTCTTACATGAGCATTAAACGCAAGACCTCTCCCTTCATACCCATATTTTGCCTCTGCCGTTTCCTTTGAATCCTAAGCCCTCCCACACCCCAACCCGATCACCATCCTCCTGAGCCTGCAAACATGAGATTGCCTTCAACAGCAATATAAAACTTTAAAAAGTTATCACCTCTACTGCAACTACTGCAACCCTCACCCTTCTTAATAGCAGAAAAAGCTGGCACATTATAACCTAATTAGAAAGGAGTGTTGGAGCCTCTCTACTGAGAATGAACATGTGTCAAATACCCTGTTCTAGGGAGTTTCTTCCACTCCGGAGGGTCTACAACCATGTTTTAGTTCACTGCATCCTTCACAGAGGAGAAATAACTATTTGCAAACCGCGTTAACTTTTATTCTGATTCGGCCGATGTCACCAGCACAGTGCACGAGGGACTTGCACAATGGAAGAGAAGGGGATTTAGGAAGGCTAAGGAGACCCCAGTACAGCATGCAGCACTGTTAGATAAACTGATTGACACACTATCCCAGCCCTCCTTGATGGCGATGGTGAAATGCACCGCCCGTACCAACAACACCGATGAAGTCTCACTCGGTGACGCGGATGTGGTGGATAAGCAAACAGCATATCTTTCTGTAACATATGTTTGCAATATTCGGTGGCAGCTCAGAGTAGAGAACAGCTGCCAGGCTGTTTTAACTACTTATCAATTGCACAACTTATTGAGTTGCATGGCCGGGACCACAGGAAGAGAAGGATCTGTGGTTGAAGAGGGTATGTAAGCAGTCCCCCACAGATTTACTGTGGTGACAAGAAATGTCTGGCAAGGCAGTTATGCTGCACAGATTACTGCTGGTTGTGTTCGACCAGCTGCACCATCCGTCCCATGTGTCGAATCAGCATATCGCTGCAGATCTACAGGAGGACTGGTTTGTCCGCAATTTTCAGGATGCAGTAACTAAAATGGCTATTAATTGTACTAAATGTAAGACTTACAGCACTGGTCTCACGCTAAGAACAATCAGACGTACCCTTCCCCACCCTACTGGGCCATTGGCGAATTACTCCTCGACTATGCGTACATGGGGTAAAAGTGTAATGGATCCCTGTCATCTAATAGTGGTGGTATCCCTTTTCACGGTGGGTAGGCTGGTTCTTGTGCACACCCAGATGCAAAACGTGCGGCCAGCTTTTTGTTCAGAGAGGTTTTTCCTCGTTGGGGCGTGTGCGATGTATTAAGATCTGATAACGGCACACACTTTTTCAATTAGCTCTTTAAAGAGATCACAGCATTAGTGGGCATCAAGCATCACATGTACACAATTTACCACCCTCAAGCCAACAGAGTTGTGGAGAGGATCAATGGGCTATTGAAAAGTAAATAATTGTCCAAGCTCTGCACCACGTTAAAGAAATAATTGGGTGCACTGCTTGCCCCTTGCGCTATTTAGCATGCGCACGCAGCCCTGTACGGATCACCATTTATCGCCCCATGAGGTGGTAATGGGGCTGCAGATCCATAAACCCCTTTCTCCCATCAGGAGGGAATCTGATGCTCAAAGGGCTGCATTCGTGTTGGGAGATGAATTAAAAAGCCATCTGTTTTCTCTAAAAAAGCCATTAAATGTATCTCTCAACAGATAGCGCCTCCAAGGACCTAAGACTCGACCAGCACTGAATCTGATGCTCCAGCAGCGTTGCATCCTCTCCTTCTATTCCCAGGAGACCTCGTATACATAAGGCACTTTTTCCGCCAGTGTAGTGAGCCTAGATATAACAGCCCCTTTGAGGTTGTCTATTCGACTCCCCTTGCTGTAAAGGTTTGAGAGTTGCGATATTGGGTGCATCTGTCTGATGTTCGCAAAGTGGAAGTGAGCGAAGTGGTCTGTGGTACCTGTGGCAGACCTTGGCATCAGTTTGCTGAGCTCTTTGGCATAGGACTTTGCTAACTTTTTTGTTATTGGTGGCATTATGATTGGGAACACTGCCCCTTTAACTCCAGCTTGGCTGAGAATGGAGCAGCAACGAAGGTCTTGACAATTCCTTATAAACTCACTTCTGGCACACAGAGCGCACGGAAGTGAGCAAAGTGGTCTTGTGGCACCTGTGGCCAACCTTGGCATCAATTTGCTGAGCAGTTTTTCAAAGGATTTTGCTAACTTTTTTTAATTACTGGTAGCATTAGGATTGGGAACAGTGCTCCTTTAGCTCCAGCACGGCTGAGAATGGAACAGCAACAAAGGTCCTGACAACTCCTCCTTCTAAACACTTTTCTGGTGCAGCGCGTCAGGTGGTCTGTGGTCCGTGGAACAGAGGGTCTGGGTACAAGACGATTGGTGTCGAGAGTTATCAGCGGTAAGCTGTTGAGCATGTTCACTGTGGTCCCAATGATTTGATTCAGCTATTCATCCCTTGATTATCTGTGGCGTGTGAAGCTGTTCGCTCATGTCATACATCTGGAGGTCAGTGAAAGTACTATTCCCACAACGCAACAAGTCTGCCATGGTTGTCCGTGGCAGCCTGGACTGAGTCGGTCCCAGAGGGTCACTCGACATCTTTCTCTGTGCCTTTGCCCTGTCCCTTTTCCCTTCCCTTTTTCTCTGTTTTCCCTTTCTACTTTGCCCTTCCCTCTCCCTTCTTTTACTGGCACAGGAGCATATTTGAATGGCTGCTTAAGCCCCCACAGTGACTGCGGTCTGCCAAACGAGTGGCCCAAACAGTGCATTTTAAAGATCAACGTCCTGAAAATATTTTGTAATGAGGGCAAATAAGGCCAAGTGGGCCACACTTCGTAGTGACACCAGGGCCCGCTCAAAGCGAGCTCGTAGTCCTCGAATCAGCAAGTGTCTGCTAGGTGCCGTACTTTGTAATAAGAAACCCTCTATATTTGAAGCACGGAGGGTGGACCGTGCACAAACTAAAATGAAATCCTTCTTTGGAACGGTTCCACCTCCCCAGACTCACTCAAGCATGGTCACACTGGCCACACCATCTGAGAACAGAGTGGACGAAGTTATCGATGGTAAGGAACATCTCGATCAGTAATGATGGGTCTTTGTTGAAACTATGTTTGGGCATCCAAAGGAACTCTATGGTGCCAACTGACTTTGTGTATGACAATGTTTTGCCCTCAAACCTCTCTGCTACCCCTGACTTAGAAAAATGTATAACCACTACAGAGTCTTCTACACAGGAACGTGATGACGCAGAGGACTCTGTAATTTCAAATGACCTATGTCCCGTTAATCCACACAACTTCAGCACAAACCCCGAAACATCATCCGTAGTTTTGGAAGCCAAGGTTGAGGCACTATTGCAATTATATGCAAATATGGCAGAGGAACAGCAACACTTAGAGGGCCTGTTGAAAGTCCTGGAGGTCCTGACTCGGCTGACAACTACACTTGGCCCTCTGAGTGTTTCTGGTGCAGCCAGAAAGAGGGCGACCAGAGTCCTGAGTGCCTTGTTATAATCCACTAAAGTGACTTTTGCCCCAGGTTTGTCGTCTGATTTGGCAACAAGATCTCTGACCTTGGCTCCCCCTGCCCTAAGGGCTATGTCCCCGCCTTGCAGGGGAAACACTCTGGAAGACACAGCGTACGTAGTGGCTGACTCGGTAAATGGTGTAATGGAGGAAATTTCAGCAGAATTTTCAAGGCTCAATTACTCCCCCATTGCCTCCCCGTCTTCCAAGCACAAATGTAAACTCTGCAAGAAAAGGTCCTTACCGCAGCAGAAGTCCCAAACTAATGTCCGCAACAACAAGATTTCCCATAAGGGGACCCTACAGCGACAAGTGCAACAGGAGGTGGGGTAGAACAGTTTCAAAGGAAATGAGCAGCATGGAGGTGATGCTGATGATGACCTTACAGGGCCCGATGGATGGATGGATGGATGGATGGATGGATGGATGGCTTACCCAGCCCACGAGGGAGGTGGAACTACAAACTAAGTGGGGGTCGACAGGGCCGCCTACGGCCAACAATCTTGCTCCTCTTCGCCCCTCACACCCAAGTAAGCTACAGCCTCTTCAGCAGCGGCCGCCATCAGGGGAGTTAAACAAGGCTCCTATGTTATTCCCTCCCTATACCCTGTCTCATAACCCTATCAGGGTTGACCACCTTCAACACCTACAAAGGGCTCTGTGTGTCTGCAAGAGAGTCCCAGTGGAGGACCTAGGGAATAAGACCTTTGTCTCACTATGCACGCAACCTGAAGAGCCTACAAGGGAGAGAACGGACCTGTCGGTCACCCATCAATAACCATGCAAGACATGTGACTGGACAGAGTGGAGAATTTGAGGCCCAAAAACCTGACCAAGAAAAACAAAGGGCTGGAGACGTTCAAGGACCTGGTTCACATTAAATTTGTGGAGAAGAAAACAACGGCCAACAGTCCTATATTGAGCCGCACATGGCTTTTGGAGCTCCTACACTTGATCCCGGACTTACGGACCATTTCATCCAGGGATATTCTTAAATTGGAATTACCATCTGTGGAGAATGTGAACAATTGGTCCTTGGTAACCGTAATTGCCCTGGTGGTGTTAGAGGGTATTTGTAAAAATGTTGAAGCTCTGCATCACCTGGGATTTGAAAAAGTAATCCATCCAGCAAGGCAAAACCTCCAACATAGGTTTAACTCTCAATGCCAACCCCCCCACCCCCCCTGCTGGGGACAACCCACACGGCTAGTTGTTTGGCCTCCATGAGGCAACAGGGGCAATGGCTCCAAGTGGGCTCCCAATGGCATTGATAGCCTACCTTGGAAGGGGAAAGATAATTTGCTTGTTATCCTGGAACTCTAGGGGGCACAGCTCCTTTTTGGAAAACTCCACTCTTCTGGAAGCTCTAAGGAGAGTTCAGTGCTTCTCTTTACAAGAAACTTGGTTATGCTCCTCATTTGACTTAGTTGGTTACTCACTTTTATTCCGTTTGTCATTACCACCAGCAAGGGGCCGCCCGACAGGAGGGCTATGTATAGGGATGAAAGCTAATTTTGACCTTTCAGAATACGTACCTGGTAGATCGCATGGGGGGATTTCAATAACAATCTCAGAAGGGATACACATCAGGAGGTGGAGCAGGGGATATTAGACTCAGGGGTGTCACCATGGAGGGCTGCCCCTGCAGAGTTTGAGTTATCGCCCTCGGAGACCAAAGAGGGCGGAAAGGAGCAAACTTGGTCGAATGGCCGCCATAGCAGCCACATCGAATTCATTCTCAGGAACCTCAATTTGCCTATCCGAGCCCCCAAATTATTGTTGAAGTCCACGGTGGCCAGTGACCATGTTATGCTCCTTCTGAGCTATGAAGGCACGCCTACGCTACCAGTAGTCAGACTAATGTTCAACCCCTCTGTAAACATCCAGGGGAACAGGCTGCGTTGGTCAGCGGGCAGCACTGAAAAATTCAATTTTGCCCTGGGCCAGTCTGGCTATGATGAATGGGAAATTTTGGCAAAATGTAAGGGAGATTTGGGGGAGCTATGGTCCCTTTTTTCTCCTGAACATCTAATTTCCTTAAGCATAAACAACAGAGTCGGTCAGGAAGTGTTTTTGATTCCTGCACCTATAAAGGGAAAATGTACTGAATGGGGTGATGCGAAGGATAAAGAGAAGCCGTTGCCTGACAGGGAGTGGGAAAGCTCAATTTATTTATTTTATTCATTTATAGAGCGCTCTGAACCCAGAAACCTCTCAGCAGCTTGGGCTAGTTATAAGAACTTGGTGAAAGGGTACCAATTTTCGTTGAATAACGAAGATTTGAAATTTATAAACTGCCTCATGAAAACCCACGTCTCAAAAATATTTTAGCACCTCATTCGGAGCCATGTGTCGGGTCTGGAGGCTAAGGAGATGGTGGGTATTTCAGTAGAAGAATGGGCCCAGCATATAGAAAAGCTCTATGGGTCCGAGGGGGAACCAACCGCAGTAGAGACGGGAGAATCCATGGTGAACTCCCTGGTAAGCAGACATATTAGGGGGGCAGACCTAATGACCTGTATAATGAGGTCCAAGTCTTGTAGGGCCGAAAGGCCCTGATGGTCTTTGTAACTTGATCTTAAAAGGTGATCCACAATGATGGGTGGCACTTCTTTCTATACTATTCAAACAGGTTTGTGACTCGGAGATTATACCTCCCTCATGGAACTCATCCATTCTCATTCCTGTTCACAAGAAGGGGGCGTGGAATTACTCATCTAACTTTAGACGCCCTGCAAGGTTGGTCTGCAGCTCCAAACTTTTTGCCACCCTGTTATTGGAGCTGCTGTCGTTTTGGGTCAGGGAGAAGGGCCTATTGATTTATCAGGAGACAGTTTCAAGACTTCCCATTCATTATGGATCTTGTTAAACCTTATATCAGACACGCAATGCTATCAGGGAGTGGTGCTATAGCTATGATTCTTTGACTATTCTGCAGCTTTCAACAGCGTAATTGGATCGAAACTCTGGGGAAAGCTGGAAGCATGGGGTATAGACTCACCACTCCTATACTTCATCAAAGTTACGTTGAGACTGTCTCAAGAGGGGGTCTTGCTGGGTCCAATCAGCACTGTGCGAGGGTTGAAACAGGGAGGCCCTTTGGCCCACTTATTGTATAATCTGTATACACCTGAGCTCCCTACAGTGCTTAGAGCGAATGAGAACCATCCACCATGGTATGGAACGCACCCCCTTTCATGCCTGCTTTTTGCAGATGATACAGTGATCTTAGACCGTACACTGCTCGGTCTGCAGCACTCAATGCCCTACATACATTCGCACGGAACCACGCTCTCAATCCTAACGCATCCAAAAAAAACTAAGTAATGATCTGTGGGAAAGGAGCATATGTAGCTCCTTCGTTTATATGGAGGCTGAGGGGAGTGAAGTTAGAGCAGGTTGCAGAGTTTATGTACCGGGGAGTCGCCATCAGGCCATGTTTATCACTGGTACACTTGGCAGTGGGGATCTCTAACAGGGCCTGGTATAAATGACTGTCTCTAAAAAGAATCATTGATACCCATGTGTGGTCTTTCAATGGAGGCTCCAGTTATCCCCTACAGAGTCTCAATTATATCGGGCATACTTTACGCACTGGTGGTATTCCCTCTAAGGGCAGTGGTGTGGCTTCCCAGGCTTCTAGCAAAGATTCTGCAGTCCTTACTGGGAGTACCAGGGAGGGTTCCTGTGGAGGCGATCAGGTTGGTACTGGGCCTTCCTTCTTTATTGACGCTTTGGAAAACGGCAGCCAGCAATTTCTGGGCCAAGATGCACCATGGCTGTCTAGGCCCTGATACCCTTCTGAGCTGGGCGGTGTGGTACTCCAAGTAATTTTTGAAGAGTGTTTGGTTTAGGTACATGGAGAGGTTGGTGAAATTCCATCTATTAGAGCTTGGCGTGGGTAGTGCCCCAGAGTCTTAGCTGGACTTTAACCTGGCAAGGATTGAAGAGAAATGAATTTGCCATAACCCATGACGCAGTCACTGCCCTAGACCACCTAGCCGGCCTTTGAAAATTTGAGTCCTATGCCCACCAGGCTTTTACACTTGATCTGCTAAAGTCCTACCTGGTAAAGCTGCGTTTTCCCTTGTTGGTAAGGTTTATTTTGCCTGTCTGCCTTCAAACGCTTCCCATTCTCAAACATAGAGGGGCATGGGCGGGTTTACCTATGGGTGAAGGACTATGCAGATTATGCTGCAGGCAGGTGGAAACGGCATGCCACATCCTGACTCAGTGTGGCAATCAGCAGAGTACAATGGGCTTATAGTGAAGTCCGCTCACAGTCCTATCAATTTTGGGACACAATATTTGATGCAGAATCTCTAGGGACCACTGCGGCAGCATTTTATGTATGGCAACTGGATTGGTAAACCCTGATTGATTGATTGATTGACAGATTTTATGTTTTTTCTATGTTTTTTAATGATATTTTTTAATGTTATTTTTTATTAATCACTTGTACCATGTATGTTTAAATCAACTGTTGATTGTGAATTAGTGTAAAAGGTACTGAATGTATCCAAAGGCACTTAATACAAAATAAAATAGGTTCGCAAAGCACCCCAGGCTACACCCCCCACCCAATGTCAGTAAACTACTCAGATACAAAATGAGTGACCCTGTCGCCAACAAACAGGTGCAACTGCACGTGAAGCAGCTTATCTACTGATCACGGTTCCTGTGATCATGTTGGTGATCTTTTGTACCTGCCAGCTGTGCCAAAGCAGTGCCAAAGCAGTGCCTAGCAGCATATTGATTATGGTCTCAATGGGGGTACAGTGTGCACTTTGAGGTTAAAAAAAGAGCGCAGTTCAAACTGATGACCCAGAGAAGCCGCGCATGGTTGCAATAGATCCATGCTTTCACCCCCCAAGGCGCCACCACAATTCCCTCACCAGACCCCGAGAATTATGTAGAACACTGGGTAGATTTAGCAGGGGATGGATGAATGAATGTATGTATATGACGTGTACCGCCGAGCAATATGTACAAGCAGGTCAATGTTTACCGTCTGTATGTAGAGTATAGGTAAGAAAGGAAGGGTCACCACCATATTTGGAAGCAGAAAGATTGGAAAGGGAAAGAATGGAGAAGGAGGAACAGAAGATCACCAGGGGGTTTGTTAATGTGGGCTTAACGAAAGGGGGGAAGTTAGGAAGGGGGGGATGATCGTCCCAGGCCCCCAAGTGGTTTCGGATGAGGCAGAGGCCTGAAAGCGTGCAGTAGGGGCCTGGGGATGGTACAAGGGGTGGGGGTGGAGAGAGGGGCTATTGTGCGGGGAGGGTAGTGCATGCCATGGGTTTAGAGCACACTGGGAATCAAACGCCATCGTAGATAATAGCAGCCATATTGAAATCGCGGTCTAACGCTGTGCTGCAGCCGGGATTGCAGGACCAGGCCACAAACATGGAAATAAGTGTATGCAAGCAAAAATAGCTTGTAACATGGGCACCGGTGAGAAAGGCCAGAGCTGTAGAGATTCATAGACCTTTCATTGTCTCATGTTGCCAGCCTTTTGTATCCCAGGGGGAATGTGTCCTGGAAGGCCACAATGGGGTTAAGAGCTCCCAGCGAAAAAGCAGTCTGACGAGAAGGAGGGCACTAGCCTCTGACCTTCCCCGTCCCAGCTCTAGGTAACACCCAAAAGCCCCCACCCCAAGAACCCAGCATTCCAAGGTACCAATCTGTTCCAGACCACTGACCATAAAGCTGTTAGACCTCCCCAATCGATCAGAAAAGATCAGAAAGCCAGGACAGGCTGCATTCACCAAGGGTCATGTGATTTGTGCTGCAAGGTGCCGGGAGGGACAAAACAACAAACCTAAAACGAGGGTGGAAGCTTTGGAAGGGTGCCGCCGTGTCTGGAATCGAATCTCGTGCTCTGAAACACTTGTGTACGAGCGCGATACAAATAAAATATCATATCATTAGCTACAATGACCTTGAGGTATCTTCTTGGCCCTTGTTTGCAGTACCAGGTGCACATTAGGTTAGAGATAAAGAATGTTTTTCCCCTTTTTATAATGAGCAATTAATTGTAGCTTTGTGATTGATAACGTGCAAGGAGGAGCAACATGGAGGAAGATGGACAGAAGGGGCTGGGACCAATGGCCTGGCATCCCCTATGGAGCAGGTAGCCAATGTATAGGGTCGGGCCAACCAGCCATTCGTATTTGTACGTTATGCAACTGAAGTCAATGATGGCGCGGTGTGATGGATTGATATTTTATTTCTATCGCGCTCGTACACAAGTGTTTCAGAGCGCGACAAGGCAAGGAAGAGGAACAGGGGAGAACAAAACAGCGATCTTACTAGGCCCAGTGACATTGAGAACGCGCAAGTGCATGGGAGAGGGGGGAGGGGAAAAGTGCATGGAAGGGGGAGAGGTGGAAAGTGCTAAGCAAAGGAGAAACAGATAAATAAATAATAAAGGCAACAAACAGTGGTAATGCAGCCAGCAATTTGCAAGTGCTAGGTTTAAGGCAGCAGACAGGGTAGGTCTGATAAGTGCAGGAAGAAAATGGGGGGGCTGTATGGGTACAGATACAGACCCCAGTGCAAGGGGTGGCCCGGAGGCAGTGCGGGAGGGTGGCAGGATGAGCAGGTACCTGGGCCCAAAAGACAGAGGGTGGCCAGATGCACGGTGCCAAGAGAGAACAGATCAGCAGGGGAGAGGGGGAGCGAGGGCAGAAGAAAAGAGGAAGGTCTTGAGGTGCTTCCGGAACCGGAGATGGTTCTCCAAGTTTTAGAGTGGCAGGGAGGCTGTTCCAGAGGGAGGCCCCAGCCGAAGACAGAGATCTACCCCCAGCTCGTTTCTTAGAAAAACGACTGACCCTGAGTGAGTTGGAGGTATTTGCGGAGGGTTAGCTGAAGGTATTTTAGACCCAGGCCGCAGAAAGCCTTGCAGACAATGCAGAGGGTTTTGAATTTAATCCTTGCATCCACTGGGAGCCAGTGGAGAGATTTCAGAGCTGGAGAGATACAATCCCAGGGCTTGAGGCCAAGGATAAGCCTCGCAGTCCTTTTCAGGATTAGTTGCAGATGGCAGAGAGTAGAGGAAGGCAGACTGACGAAGTGGCTAAGCAGTAGTCCAGCCTAGAGAGAACCAGTTCTCTGGAGACAGTGAGCTTCTGGGGGAAGTTATAAAGGTGAAGATTTCTGTTGAGGCGGTGCAGCTGGTAATGGGACTTCTTTGCGACGTCCGAGATGTGAGGAGAGAAAGAGAGAGTGGAGTTGAAGATGACACCAGGAATGAGCGAGAGAGGAGAGTAGGTTGAGGGGAGCCTGAAGGAAAGCTGGGTGTTATCCGCATAACACGGTAAGTTAGAGGAGAAGGTAGAAATCAGGTGGTCCAAAGGGGCCAAGTAGAGGTTGAAAAACCAAGGTGAGAGGATAGAGCCCTGGAGAAAGTCACATGTAGAGAGAGGTGTCACATGTAGAGAGAGGTGGCGAAGTGAAAGGGATCAAGTTGGACCTGGGAGGGGCGGTCCAAAAGTAAGAAGGTCAGCCACTCCAGGGCCTGATCCAGGATGCCCAGGTTCTCACGGAGTCAATTGATCAGGATGGCGTGGTTGACCGTGTCGAAAGCAGAGGAAAGTTCCAGGAGGATGAGGACAGAAGGAATGCTGGAATCAAGGTTACAGATCAGATCTTCACAGGTGTTTAGGAGAGCAGTTTCCGTGCCTCTGGCAGCTCTTAAACCAGACTGATGGTCATGGAGACAACCAACAGATTCAGTGTGGAGAGTAAGCTGGCAGTTGGCCAGCTTTTCCAAGAGTTTGGAAGGCTGGATCAAGGGTGTCAATGTGGTCCTTGATGGTTCTGGAGGAGCAGGCGAGCACCTGTTTCGACGGCACTTCCATTTATGGGACTTGTCTAGACACCTTGTCAGGTGTTAGAGAGAAAGAGGTGAAAGGAGGAAGAGAGGGAGAGATGGACAAAGGGGGCCAAGAGTGGAAGTGAAGATAGTGGACAGGATGTCCTGAGTTTTAGCGAAGAAGCGAGAGGCCAAAGTACAGAGGCCTGTTGAGGGAACAGGAGAGGTAGAAACCGCAACAGGATTGGCCAGTTCCTTGCAGATTTTAAAGAGTTTGGCTGTGTTGTTAGAGGCCGCAGAGACGCAAGCATGAATGTGTGCTCTCTTCTTGAGGAGTCTCATTGCTTCGACTGGCATTTTGGTGCAACCACTCTAGGTATGTCTTAATGCGGTCTGGCATGCTTTACTGTAATGTTATTATCTGTCTAGATTGTGCAGCCAGTGGGACATGTTTTCATTGTGTCATGGCATTTTTAATAGCAAAGTATTAATGTTCATGTTCACTGTTGGTGACTTGCATGTATTGGATTGGTGTTACCCTACACAACAATAGCAAACACTGTGGGTTTTTATCCATTTTTTCTCAGAAAGTGTGTTGTATATTGCATTAAAACACATACGTATATCTTTCTCCTAGTGCAGTGTGTGGCATACCCCTTCAGCAACACGTTCGTGCTTATTGCGCAAGCGTGGTAATATAGGCCGGCCCAGAGTGTGGCGGGACTCGTGATTTGTTGCCGAGTTGGGGGTGGGGAAAGGGGGAGCCCTCAGTATGGCTCGCAGAGGGGGCCCCAGATCTTGTGTTACGCCACTGCGTGGCTCGGATATCGGGCATCGCTGGAAAATGATAGCAAGGTGAAGAAAGACTGATCAGGAGATCTGCACTTTTTGCTTTATTGATAAAGTTTGCAGGCTGCACCTGCCCTAGCCCACTTTTATACCTTACAGGTTCACTGTAATGTACTTCTGGCGACGTCGCTGACTCCAAGGGTAAACGGAAGAATAGCAGATGTGTCGGTAGCTTGAGGTCGCTTTGGTGAGGCTCAAAGAGACGCTGCTTTGGGCCTGTGACATGGGTGTGCTCGCGCTTCAATGTGTGGATAATCGTGTGGCATTTAGTAAAGTATGGGTACATTTCTCCTTCGCAACTAAAAGTCTGAGGCACGTTTTACACAAGTTATTCTTTTTAGCAAGTTAGTTAGTTGAAATAACTTTACTGCCACCTAGCGGTCACTTTGCGCAATTTCACATCCACTGCAGCAAACCATAGTTTATTTTTGTAGACTGCAAATGTCCTTGTTACTGAGGTAGGATGCACGAAAGGAGGAACAAAAACATTTGCTTCGCTCTTTTGTTTAACATTTTGTTGTTTTTATAAGTATTTCCGGTGTGAGCAAACCACAATACTATTACAATACAAACATTTAAACTATAATTCGGGAGACCTATTTTAAATACATATATAGTACATGTTTACAAACCAATACATATTCATTTAACGTAGTCCTTTTGAATTTAATATCAAGTTTGCTCGTTTAGTTATTGATTTATATGGCGCACCAAACCCGCGGGTATCTAGGCGCTTTTACAAAGGTTACAAGTATACTTGGGCATGAGTTACAATAGTCACAGTTAACACATAGGGATACAGAGATTATATACATGATGATACATACACAGGATACTGGTTGCTTACAGAGGAAAACACATTAATGGTCAGCAGCAGTAATTACAGCTCCAAGGAGTCATGACAGCAATCGAGGCGTGGTTTAGACTAACCATGGTAAATCAGCAGTCGTTAGCTACGATCCAGTTTATGGTATTGCGCCTAAAGTTAAGGAAGGAATGGTCCGCTCTAAAGGGGGGTGGGGGGGTTCCAGAGCTGCGCTGCCGTGACAGAAAAGCTGCTCCCCCCTGCTTTTTTTTTATTTGAATCTAGGAAAGACCAGACAGAATGTGTTAACTGTCCTAGTGGGGCGTGAAGAGACTTCTTTGACAATTATCTCTCAAAGGTACCGTGGGGCAGCTTTATTGAGACATTTGTGGGCTAGAGAGATGGTTTTAAGCAATATTTTGTCATTGACGGAGAGCCATTTGGTCTGTCTCCCCACCTCCGAAAATGTGCTCTCTCGTAAGTATACCAAGTGCTGTTCTAAGGTCATTATTCTGAAGAATTTCGATTTTATTAACAATGTGATTACTCAAACCTAGGTACAATGCATTGCAATAATTCAGCTCAGAGAGGATGAGGGCTCTGGCTAGAATAATACAGCTTTCTTTGGATAGAAATGGTTTGCAGGCCTTGATCAGCTTGCAAGTATATACTGTGGTGGCGGCCATGGCATTGACTTAGTTACTGAGTGTGAGGGATGGATCTAATAGATACCTAAGATTTTTACCTCTTTTACCACTTTGCTATTGTTGCCATTGATATTGAAAGAGGTATATTTAGTACTAAGTTTGTTCAGGTTGACTGCAGTTCCGAGTATCAGAAGCTCGGTTTTATCATCATTCAGGCAGAGGCCATGGGCGATCATCCATGCCTGGATGATTAAATACATTTTATTCACTAAGGCCAAGTCCTTGTTATACTCTCCAGAGAGAGGTATGAGGATCTGGGTGTCATCTGCATAATTAGTGTAGGGGACACCCAGATGGTCCAGATCGTCAAACAATGGCTTTGTAAATATATTATACACTGTTGGTGAAATACAGGAGCCTTGTGGCACACCACAAGTTATTGGAATAGGATCAGCGGCTTGTGAAGGGGAGAAGACTCTCATGGTCCTATTATTCAGAAAGGATTTGATCCAAGCAATAGCGTCCTGTGAAAAGGGAGCAGCTGAGGCCAGGTGTTTGCAGAGTATTTTGTGGTCAACCTAGATTGAGGAGAAGTAGCAGTGCCATTCCTTTATCTTTAAGTTCATCGATCTGGGTCTTTAGATCTATTGGTGCCGTTTCAGTACCGTGTTGAGGCCTAAAGCCGGATTGGCGGACTCCTAGGAGGTGATTAGTCTCTAGATACTCCTGAATCTGGATGTAGGCCACTTTGTCTAATATCTTAAGTAGGAATGGTACAGTTGTGATTGGCCTGTAGTTAGTAGAAATGGAGGGGTCTAGAGATTTTTTTTTAGGAGGGGTAGGACCCATGACTCGTTTAGGTTTCTAGGGACAATACCAGATAAGAATGACGCATTGATTAGTTTAGAGATGAAAGGTGCCAAGTCTCTAGCGGCATCTTTGATTATCTGAACTGGGCAGTTGTCTCCCTGACACCTTGACGGTTTGAGGGAGGCAATCATTTTTTCTACCTCATGGATAAAGAATTGTGAGAATCTAAAGCGTTGGGGAGGTTTAATGGTGTGATCCAGAATTGTACCGTGCGTGTCTATGTTAGGTAGGTTAGCTCTTTTCTCCAGCATGGGGTCTGGCACGGATTCACATGCTCATGAATATTCCCTGTCGTCAGGTTGGGAATCCTCGGTAAAGAAAAAATCAGTTTCAGTTTCGTTTATGAACTGTCTTTCTACTAATAACCAATCACTGGTCTGTGGGTCATACTGCCCCCATCGAATGACTGCCCTCTGTTAAGCCCCTCCTCTGGCAGCCATCTTCAGATTTTTACCACACGTTCAAGTGTTGTGAGTCCTCATACTACAGCACACAAGGTTTTACTGCGTTTTGCCTTTTTTTCTAAGAGTTTTCTCGTATTTTTCAGTCAATTCGAGCCTCAAGCTCCACCGATTCTTCTTCCGATCAACGGGGACCCGTTTTGGAGTTTTTCTACGCCCCTCAAGGGCGAATTTTCGGCGAGTTTCTCTTCTTGGAGGATTCCGGTAGATCTTTGAGGCCTAGCCCACGTGGACATGGCCCAGGACAAAGGAGACACTATGCCTACTGGATCCAAGCTGTTTAGGAACTGCCCGGGATGTGGGTTGCAGAATGTCTTTAAGGAGGATGAGCACTCCCGGTGCCTCTACTGCCTTCACGCCGACAAATTGCACGTGGAGGCGTACTGTGTGTTCTGCAAGAACATGTCTGTACGGACCATGATGGACCGTCGTAAACGACTCGCTGACTGGCTGGAGGCGAAGAGCCCAGCAACAGGTGAGAAGAAGAAGTCCGAACGACGGGGGCCCAACAAAAGGCAAAGCACTAAGAGTCCGCGGGCCCTGGGAGCACTGTTGGTTCAGGCTCCTTGGCTACCAGGAAGAGCGCGATGTCCCCGACGTCATCCACCACGAGCCACCGCTCTGGCTCGGGGAAAAGGAAGTCGATCCCGACGGAGAAGGCCAAGGGGGGCGAGGCGGCGATCCTCCCCTAAGGTGAAGGCCCCAGATGCAGGGAAGGTCGTGAGGTCACTGATTCACCCGACGAAGGCCTCGATTGAAGGAGTCGTGGAGGCGCTGGCGAAGCCTATGGAGGCTATCCCAGTGGAACCGACTCCTGGGCCTAGAGTTTCCCTGCCACCCCAGAGGGAATCATCTTTTCAACCTATCAAGAAGACCCCTGGGACGAGAATGAGGGGGGCACGGTAGCCATAACAGACACAGATACCACCTCCGAAGATGAGCTGGTTGGCGTCACAAAGATCCTGGACAAGAAGTTCGGGGAAGTCGGGTCCTACGGGAGGGATCCCGATGAGGCGGACGTAGAGAGAAATGGTGGAGCTGACGAGGAGCCGCGGGCCGTGGAGGAGACGGAGGATCCCACGCCTCAGCCGTCGCAACCGATGCCTACGCCACAGGACAACAAAGGAGCGATCTTGAGGGCCATCCAGACCCTGTGTACGGAGATAAGGACGAGGATGCCCTTACCTCCAGCGGATGATCCAGCGGCGCCTGGACCATCGGGGAGCCCAACGAGCTGGCAGAGCCGAATCCATCCACTCCCTCCTTTCCAGCCTTCACCTCCTTCCCCTCCACCGAGGGATGAGACGGGAACGGAGACAGCGATGACAGGGACGGACGACGACGACGCTGGTGACGATGGGATGGATCTCCCATCACCCCCTGCCCGGGCCTCCCCTCCCGAAGAAATCTGCTCTTTTCACACCATGATCGCCAGGGCATTAGAGCTTTACCAGCTTTGTCCCGAAGAGTAGAAGAAGGAGGGCTTCCTCTACCAACGACGGGAGGCCAAGAGGAAGACAGTCCTCTCAGTCTTGTTACTAGACGACATCTGGGACGAGGGACTCTTCGCTGCTCAAGAACCCGTCCTTGGCTCCTGCAAAGAGGGACCAGTATGAGAAGTAGTACCGGGTCCCAGATTCTGCCCCTGTGTGCCTCAGAGCTCAGCCGTCCCCGGATTCAGTGGTCTCTGCGGCAGCCAAGAAGAAATCGGCAGGGGCGACGGCATCAACTTCCACTTCCCACCGGACAGCGAGGGGAAGAAGCTGGACGCCATGGGACGATGAGTCATCTCGTCGGCGGCGACTACCATCAAGGCAGCCAACGCCCTTGCGTCGCGATCGTGGCACGCTACGACAGGGAGTTGTGGTCCAAGATCGCCCCCCCTCCTGGATTTCCTGCCAGACGACAAGAGGGCGGAGGCCCTTAAAATCCTACAAAAAGGCGAGGTGGCGTCGGACCATGCCATCACGGTGGCCACGGACATCGCCAACACTGGTTTTTGCCAGATGCGAAACAGCATTTACCTCTGCCAGCGCGGGTGGCTCAAGGCCACCGACTTCCGTCGAGACGTTCAGACCATGGTACTGGACATCCTCTTCGACGGGAACAACCTGTCCGGCAAGGCAGTAGACGAGTCACTGCAGGCCATCAAGGCGGACACCGAGACAGTCCAGGCCTTGGGTTCTCTCCATCAACGGCAGCCGTCCGTTCCGACCCCAGAGGCAGGTCTCAAGGTGCCTCCAAAGGATTTGGTGGGGTTCCACATCGTACCGCCAAGGCCCCTGCTCGTCATCGCAGGAGGCCTACAGAGGCCGCAGCAAGGCCGGAGGACTTCGTAATTGCCAAGGAGGCCAAGGCGGCAAGGCCGTGGCGAATCAAGATTGAACCGGCCATGACGTCGGGCCACCCACCTGAGCACCCCGGTGGGAGGCCGGCTGGCGAATTTCGTCAGCACGTGGAAGTCCATTTCCACCAACCGTTGGCTACTGGATGCTCTGGCCAACGGGCACACTCTGGAATTCCAAAGAAAGTGTCCCCGTCTACCACCCGTGGCCAGGAAGGAAAACAACATGCCACAGCTACTTCTGGAGGTACAAACATTGCTAAAAAAAAAAGGGCGTGATAGAAATCGTCTCGAAGAGGTTCTGGGGCTCTGGAGTATACTCGCGGTACTTCCTTGTCCGAAAGAAGACCGGCGGTTGGCGACCCATCCTGGACCTTCGCCGCCTCAACAAATACATCAAGTCCCAGAAGTTCCGTATGGTCACCCTTCAGCACGTGCTGGGACAGCTGGCGGAGGGTGACTTCCTGTCGTTGCTGGACTTGGAGGATTTTACTTCCACATCCCCATACGCAAAGGACATTGAAAGTTCCTACAGTTCGTGGTCCAAGGGCGGCACTACCAGTTCAAGGCCCTGCCCTTCGGGTTGAAGTCGGCGCCAAGGGTCTTCACCAAGTGCCTGGCACCAGTGGCGGCGCAGCTGCGCCTGCAAGGGATTCACGTATATCCCTATCTGGACGATTGGCTCATCCAAGCAAAGTCAAGAGAACTCGCAGTCGATCACACAGCGAAGACTGTCCGCCTTCTCACGGAACTGGGATTTTCGATCAACTTCGCAAAGTCCCACTTGATACCGTCGCAGAACGCCCTGTTCCTGGGAGCCAGACTCGACACAGTGGCACGGTTGTCTTCAACGTCTGAGGAGAGGACGAAGGCCATCCTGGGCAAGGTACAATGGCTGTTGACCATGGAAGTGGCCAGGGTGAGGTCCATCAAGTCCCTGCTCGGCATGATGTCATCGTGCATCTACCTCGTGCGTCTGTGCAGATTGCGGATGCGGCCACAACAAGAGTTCCTCGACGCCCGCTGGATGCAAGCGGCAGGCAGCTTCGAAGACAAGATCTCCCTCAACAAGACTTTCCGCCAAGCGATCCGGTGGTGGGGCAACTGCACACATCTAGCGGCGGGCATGGACTTCAGACCCCGGAACATCAGGTAACGGTGACAACGGACGCCTCCCCGTAGGGATGAGGAGCACACACTGGAGATCTCCACGCAAGAGGCCTTTGGCTCCTAGAGGAGAGGTCACTACACATCAACGTCCTGGAGTTCCGAGCCGTGTTCTGGGCCCTCAGGTATTTCCTCCCGTCCCTCAATGGCAAGGTGGTTAGGATCTTCACCGTGAACACCACCACGATGTTCTACATCCGAAAGCAGGGGGGGCACCAGATGCCCAGCCCTATCCAAGGAAGCGCAGGAACTGTGGCACTGGGCCATGGCCCAGGGGATGTTCCTGGTACCCTTCCATCTGGCAGGAATAAATAACAGCATTGCTGACTCGCTCAGCAGGGAGCTGCATTCTTGCCACAAGTGGGAGCTTCGGCAGGATCAAGTGGATCTCCTATTCCGACGATGGGGCAATCCCCAAATTGGTCTATTTGCTACGGCAACAAACACCAAGTGCCGGAGGTTCGCCAGCAGGTTTCCCCAGCCGGGGAGCATGGCCGACGCATTCTCATTCCACTGGGACAGCCTATTCTTGTATGCGTTCCCACCATTGCCGATGCTGCTGCCACTCATCAGTCAACTCAGACGGTCCCGGTGCAGGATGATCCTCGTCGCACCGGCGTGGACGAGGCAGATCTGGTTCCCGGACCTTCTGGACATGTCAACGTCCCCCCCAGTCAAACTGCCGACGGACGCGGATCTTCTCGCCAGGGAAGGAGGCGCCATCCTACATCACGATCTGGGATCGCTGAACCTGCAGGCCTGGCTCCTGCAGCACTAGAGTTTGGAGGTTACGATTTCCCGGCGGACTGCAAGGAGGTGCTTGCAAAGGCCAGGGCGTCCTCGACTCTTAAGTGCAATGGACACAAGTGGAAGCGGTTCTCTGTCTGGTGCCGTGCACAGAAGATCAACCCTCTGCGGATTATGGCCCCTCAAGTGCTGTCGTACCTGCTGTTGCTGGCCAAGGCGGGGCTGGCTCACTCCTCCATCAAAATCCATCTGGCGGCTATCTCCCGCTACACCAGAACTCTGGGGCGGTCGTCTCTGTGGTCTCATCGCCTGGTAAACGAGTTCTTGAAAGGACTGTTCTGCTCGTTCCCGCCGGTGAAGGCTCCGGCCCCGGCGTGGGATCTCAATGTGGTGCTGACCAGGCTCATGGGTCCCCCATTCGAGCCCTTGCATTCGGCACCGCTGAAGTTTTTATCGTGCAATACAGCGTTTCTTGTGGCCATCACCTCTGCACGAGTGGGAGAGAATCCAGGTCCTCTGCTGTAAACCTCCATACCGGACATTCCACGAGACGAGGGTAGTGCAGAGGACGCATCCCCCCTTCATGCCCAAGTTGCTGTCGGACTTGCATCTCAACGAGCCCTTGGTGTTACCTGTTTTCTTCCCGTTGCCGTCGTCACCGGCTGAGAGGACTTTGCACTCGCTGGATGTGGCTAGAGCGCTGAAGTTCTACGTGGACCGCACAAAGAGTTTCCGGAGGACTTCACAGCTGTTTGTGAACTTTGGACCTGTGCACCAAGGGAAGGCCCTCTCGAAGGCTTCCATTTCCAGATGGCTCTCCAGCTGCATCATGCACTGTCATCGGTTGGCAAACTGACTGTTGCCCGGCCGTCCGAGAGCCCATTCAACCAAAGCGATCGCTGCTACCACAGCATTCCTGTCTGATGTGCCCCTGCTGGACATCTGCAGGGCTGGTACATGGAGGTCGACGCACGCCTTCATGAGATTCTACTGCGTCCATCGGGATTCCAGGGAGGAGTCCAGAGTCGGCCAAGCAGTGCTGTGCAACCTGTTTGCTTGAAGGTGAGCCTGGTGAGGAGGTAAGAGATGCTTAATGTTGAGTTGTTGAAATGCTTAATGTTTAGCCTTGCCACCTCTCGTGGTTGTGCATGTGTGTACTGCTATGTATTCTTGTATTCATGAGCATGTGAATCCATGCCAGACCCCATGCTGGAGAAGGAACAAGTTACTTACCTGTAACTGTTGTTCTCCAGCATGGGTCTGGCATGGATTCACATGCGAACCCTCCCTCCAACCCCTCTGCGGCTCTTCTCTTGGTCCTACTGCCACTTTACGTGCTACCAAATCTGAAGATGGCTGCCAGAGCAGGGGCTTAGGTAGAGGGCAGTCATTGGCTGGGGGCAGTATGACCCAAAGACCAGTGATTGGTTATTAGTAGAAAGACAGATCAGAAACGAAACTGAAGCTGATTTTTTTCTTTACCAAGGATTCCCAACCTGACGACGGGGAATATTCATGAGCATGTGAATCCATGCCCGACCCATGCTGGAGAGCAACAGTTACAGGTAAGTAACTTGATCCTTGTCTGCAATCTTATTCTGGAGAAGGGCAATTTTGTTAGTTAGGGTATTTTGGATATTAGTACACCAGAGTTTGTCCTTTCAGCAATTGTCCATCGGTGGTATAGGAGCTTCCATTTCTCTTAAACTGGTGGAGTTCCTTAGTACTTGAACTTGCTTTGTTAATCCTATCATTATAAGTTTCCTGGTTAGTACGTATTATTTCTTTTTAGTAAATGGCAGCGATATTGATTAAGTTTGTTTTATTTTCCTGTGAGGATAATTGTCTTCAAAGGACTTCCAGTTTTCTCTTTTCAGCTCTCAAGGATTTTAAATGAGGAGTGAACCATGAGTTCAAGTGAGCTCTGGGTTTACTTGTTCGCATTTTAAGTAGGGCAATTACGTCTAGAGCTTTAGTGATAGTGGCGTTGTAAGCATCTACTAAGGTGTCCGGGTCAGAGGAGTCCAGGGTAGGGATTACAAGTCATATGAACCTGTCCACCGTGATATTCCTTTTATTCCTGGTAAGGAATGGGGTGCTGTTAGGTGGACCTTAGTAGCGGTGATGATATCTGACAGGGTAAAGGACAGAAGGAAGTGATCTGTGCATGTTTAGGGAGTAATAGAAGTGATAGATACTTCGCAGTTGAGGTCCGCAACCCAATCTAAAGTTCTGCCTTTGTCATGGGTAGCTTGGGTCACTGGTTGGATGAATCCTAGTTCAGTGAGCACATTAGATACTGCTGAAGCATGTTGGTCTTTAGGATCATTGAAACCAAGGTTGAGATCACAAGGAGCAGGATCTGGGATGACGCTTTTGTGTTCTCAGATAGAATTATGGAGAGACCTTCTTCGAATGAGCCGATCGGTCCTGGTGGTCTGTAGATTAAGTGGGCAGTTAAAGTGTGCGAATTGGAGATGGGTAATTTAACTGTAAATAGTTCACAAGAATTGACGGCTGGTGAGGGGCCTATTCTCATTGCTAAGTTAGACTTAGCAATGAGGGCAATGCCTCCGCCTCTAGAGTCAGCCCTGTCTGCTCTTATGATATTGTAATTGTCAGGTACTGCAAGTAAGAGGGCAGGTTCTGCAGCTGCATATAGCCATGACTCAGTTATAGGTAGGAAGTCAAGGTTATCGGCCGTGATCAAGTCCGCTATCTCAGTGGCATGCGCCACTAATGATCTTGCATTAATTAATGCACCCTTTATGTTTGGGGTATTAGTGTTTGTCAGAGGGGCAATGGGTTTGCCCTGACTTACTTTATTGTTGGGACTTTGATTGGTAGCTATGGCACTCTTTTTGTTCCTGGCATTGATTTTGGCATTATAGTTATTCCCCATATCGGGAAGACATGTTTTAGGTAGAGAGTTGGTCAGTGGCTCATAAAGTCTAGTTAATCTAGCACGAAGTCTGTTATTTCTGACTTTAATAGAACATGATATGTTAGTTTTGATAGGATCAAGGTTGGCCTTTAGTTTTGTAGGTGGCAGGTATTTGAGGTCCACGCCACTGGTGGATTCTGATAGGGTGGATTTGGTGACTAATTCAGCTTGGGTAACAATCTGGTGGGTTTAATGTTCCAAGGCTGGCTGGCTGTCAAGCTTAAGCCGTGGGAGGAATGTGGTTGGTTTGATTCCCAGAAATAGTAAGGTTTGGTTTGCCATAGTTGGAAATTGACGGGTAATGTGGTTAGACCCTGCTACTTTAGCCTGTTGGTCTACAGCCAATAGGGCACACAGTAGGTTGAACAACCAGTAGGCGGTCACATACATATTGCTAGTAGAGTGCCGCAGTAGTTGATTGTGGTACTGTACTTTAGAGGTAAGGATGTTCAGTGGTGTAGGGTCATACGACGGAGAGCAAATAGTGACACTAGCTAGTGAGCAAGTAGAGTGCGCAATAAGGTTTCAAAGCCGCTATGCAGAGATCAGAGATAATTACAATTATGCTAATAAATAATACAGTAGGCAGCACACATATGCTTGTCGTAATGAGGTAGGGTGGGTGCTGGCAACACAATACAATTATGCTAGCAAGTAATGCAATAGGCAGCACAAATGTGCTTGGTGTAATGCGGTAGGGTGGGTGCTGGCAACACAATACAATTATGCTAGCAAGTAATACAATAGCCAGCACAAATGTGCTTGGCGTAATGCGGTAGGGTGGGTGGTAGCAACACAAGACAATTATGCTAGCAAGTAATACAATAGGCAGGTTTTTTTTTATAGCATTTCATGTCAGCTTCATCTCGCTTCTAAGCACTGTAATAATTGGTATATCCCATGTTAAGGGTATTTAATTTATCAACCGTGGCAGGATGTAGGACTCAGTTGGCCCTGATGGGACTCTAACCTTGAATTGATAGTTGCACAGAGGTTTTTTTATGCGACTGGGATTTGTACCATGCTTCGCTGCCCTTTGCGTCTCCAGGTGCTCTGGCGGTTCTGAAACAGAGGGTGGGTTGTAGGCAGGATTGGGAATTTGCTACAAAGCTTTGCTGTGTTGTTGCGTGCAGACCAGGGCCGGCCTTAGCACTAGCAGAGACAGGGGCAAAACTGAATTTGACGACCTCACATTCCCATCAAGGTGGGTGGGGGTGCCAAATTTGGGGCTGCCCCCCTGCTGTTGTAGCAGCAGTGCTGTAGTGAAATGAAAAGCGAACCCGCTCTCGTGCTGGAGCGCATTGCCACAGCACAAGACCGGGGCGCTTTTCATTTTATTAGGGCACCTTTACTACACCAGTTCGGGGAGCCCTTGAAAGACTCTCCCCAAGCTGTGCAGATTTTTTCGAAGAGTTTTATGTCTGGGCCACAGAGACTTTTGTGTCTCGTGGGAAGCCTCATATGCATGTGATGGCAGGATGCATTGGCCGTGGGCATTGTAGCATGAACGTTTGGTGTGGAGGTATGGTTATGTTGTTTGGTGTTTAATGTATATCATGGATATTTTCATATTCTCAATATCTTCATGTTGTTCACAATCTTCTTCATCTCAGTAGGCTTAATGGTTATCACAATATAAAAACCTATGGCGGGACTAGTCATGGGGTAAGGTAAGGTGATAGAGGTCTTGGGAGGGTTAGGGTACGGTTGGGGTGTTGTGCCGACTATCACCCAGGTGGTCGTCCTTATCCCTAGCAGAGGAGTCCCTCCCCATGTCAGAGTTCTGTTTTCTCCTCCAGCGCAGAAGCAGCACTAACACCTACCTCCCCTTGGCGGTCCAGGCGCCTGGATTCATACAAAACACAGGTCACTGTGACCCCCTCGGGGAAAGAGGGTTAGGGTCCTTGGATTGGATGGGTTTCAGGTAGATAGGAACACCAGATAGAGGGTTAGGGAATTGGTGAAGGATAGGTAGGGGGTTATAGGGAAACATGCTCCTGAGCTCTTGTCCTGAGAGTCTTTCTTGGTGATTAGTAATAACACTCTGTTTGCACCACTCACTCTTTACACTTACATTCCACCGCTTGTTTTAGGTCGAGGCACAGCACTCAGTTGGACTGCACTGAGTTTTGCCCCTTGCTTATTGCCCTTCTTAATAAACGTGGTTCAAGAGTTTACACCAGCATGCAATAACTCTGAGGCACTGCACTCAGTTGAGAATCAGCACTAAGTTTGCCCCTTCTATAATAAACGTCATGCTAGTGCCCACACCAATTATTATATTATTGTTAAAACCATCTGCATTGAAATGAGTGTATGACAGCATTAGTGCGCAGTGTCACGCTTCCCAAAATGATTCCTTTGCACTGTTACAGTTAACTAAATACATAAACAAAAGGGAGCACTTAGCTCTGGATGTTCGTGTCCATGCCAACTGTGGAAATGTTCAGAAGTTGGGGCCTTGCAGGCGCCGGAAGCAGCGTCGATGTCTGCCAAGAAGGAAACAATTAGTATGCTTTCTTTGGTTAACCTGCATCCTTACAAACACAAGTTCAAATTAGCATTGATGCATGCTGGGTGTGCTGCGCCACATGCGGTTAGTATCCTGATTGAGTCTGAGGCATCATCGCATGTGAGGATTCCCTTTGATCTCCCTGAATTGTCACTCAGGGGTTAACCGGGGTCCCTCCCACATAGTTTCATGCACTGCAAGCTCTGATCGCTCAAACAAGTCAAGGATTACTTATCTTTTGTCTCGTGGGGTCGCAGCAGGAGATTGTAGGCGAGGTCTTGCCCCGCATATTATGTGCAGGCTGGAGGTCTTATGAACTGCGTCCGCTCGGAGGAACACACGAGCGCGAATGAGTTTGTGAGGCTTGTGCATGTGCAGAAGTCTCTGCGTGCATGCCCGCAAGCTTGGGCGTTGGTCTGGGCGTCGGCTCACGCTTCTGCATGCTGGGAAGTGTAGTATCTTCCTGGTTCTGCCTTTCCCTGGCTTCCACTTCAATTTGCAGCACCAATCACATCTGCAATGGGGGCAAAGATTACATCTACTATATAAAGTGGCTCCTACTACCCCAGTTACCCTTTTATGCCCACGCTTTCTAACACCCCATGAGGTCCCCCGCATTGAACCATCCGTAGGTTGGATATTGGGTAGCGGCCACACATCCCTAGCCTCATGGGAAAAGTCTCCCTCCCAGGGGAGAAGTGACGACCCCTAGTGATTCGTCACACACAACAAACCCGCCTTTACAATTCTGCACATTCTATTGCATCTAAAATAGAATGTGGTGGCAACAAAAGGGCATCGTAGACCATATATTTTACAACATGAAATGTCAGTCAAACCGTACATGTTTCATTATATACAGCAAAACAGGTAGAGTGCATGCAAGGGCCACATTACTTTTTCTTTTGGCAATACTGAGGGGTTGGTAAGTCGCCAGTTACAAGTACTAATCTTCCTCAAATAGCCATCTACATGTTTATAACAGAGGGGCATATCAATTTGCTTCATTTATTTGGTCTCTTTCAAGATTTAAATACAGAAAGTAAACAAGCAGTTTGTTATGCAACTTGATACAGCCCAACATTGGTTGTTTCGAGGTTTGGAAGTTACCTCTGCGCAGATGACCAAAATCACTCTTGGCGATATCTGCCCACATATTAATTTATAACAGTTAATAAAGGACCTTTTAATTCCTTGATTTGAAATTTCGCTTAAAGAATGCTGCCACCAAGGTACTAAGCCAGCAGCTTGAATATATTCAGACCCAATGGGTTTAGTGATAAGGTGCCCAGGTAATCCTTCTGGATCCCAGGACCTTCTAACATTCTTATGAATCATTTTCTTATGTTACAGATTCAATGACAATTGTGATTAATCCAATGGAGTCATCAGTGATAAACCGGTGGTGACCTCCTCCCGTGTGGCCAGGGGACGGCAGCCGCTACCTGATCCTGGCACCGGGGGCAGCTATATGAGGGAGGATCACATGGGAGGAGACAACCTCCAGGGTGATGTCATGGCTTCCTTGGATGAGACATGGTATCCCCCTTTGGCCCTTGAAGATACTCCTCTCATACCCAATACCTCATGGCCTATTGCCTTACCTCTACACCTCTCGGAAGAATAGAAAAGACTCTTCCCCAAAGCATATACACCAAACTCCCAACTTTGGTCTACCATGTGGAAGTAACAAGAATGCCTTTATCAGTTCCTTTTATTCATCATAAAGAATTGCTGTACCATCCAGACATGTCGAATGTGATTATCCAAACTGTTAATCAAACATCAACAATGCACTCCTTTTCCCAGAATCACCCGAATACTGGGACAAGGAAGGGAAGAAGAGCAGTGCAGAGCGGAGAAAGCTTCAAGCCCAGTGAGTGCTCTAGTTGTTGGCCGAAAACACCTATGCCTGGGAAATTTGAAGACCTGCAGCCCAGTGTGAAAAGCTGCTGCTGTCGGTGAGAAAACAGTTTGCCTCTCTGTGAATCTCAAGGTCTCGAACCAGTGTGGCGGAGCCGCGCGTCTACGTCAGAGGAAGACGGGAAACAATGCGCGAAGGGGCCACACAGCAGAGACACCGGGAGCCAGGAAAAGACTACTGGGTGTTTACCAGGAATAGGCCAAAATGACCGTATCCAAATTACCAACCCCACCAGAAGACCTAAAACACATACCACAAAAAGTTTGAACCACCAAAATTTCAAACTTTTTGTGGTATTGGGTCTTTTGGTGGGGTCGGTAAAAAAAAGAAACACAAAGACTGCGGGGGTCTCCCCGCAACCCCCCCTCACTATACTATACAGTAGTATACCCGATCAAATGTAAAAAAAGAAAAGGACCCTGCGGCGCCGGTTCCCGATCACGGAAGTGAAAGGGAACCGGCGCCGCAGGGACACAGCGCGTCGGAAGGAAAGGTAGGTAGGGAGGTGAGGTGAGTTCGGGGTAGGGGTGTGGGTGGGGTTTGGGTAGGGGTTTGCACACATCGGGAATGTTCAGGGGAGAAATGACCGACGATTATTTAGAGCAAATAATCTTCGGGCATTTCTCCCTCAAACATTTCCGTGGCGGACAAATCACACAGATGCGTTTACCAACTGCAGAAAGTAGACCCTTACTTGCAAGAGCCCAAAGCGAAGCAGGCGTGCTGAAGGGAAGTCGCAGAAGACGAAAGGTCACAGAGAAAGCAGTCGTGAAGGGAAAGCAGGAGAAGTACCTTCACCAATTAACCGCAAACGAGTCAGAGAACACCAACAAAAGCCGATGAGTGAATCCAAGGATAGTGGGGACTGTGAGAATCCTGAGGACATCCTCGAACCTACTTCCGTCGGATCCTCTTCTCAGGTGGCCAGGGAAAGGCCATTGCTTTTGGATCCTGACCCTGGGGGTGGAGATGCGGGGGGAGGATCACCTGGGTGGCGGGTATTTGGGGATTGGGGAAGAGGATGTCTTTAGGCGATACATGGTATCCCCTTCGCCTTGTGAGAGCAAACCTTAACCTCCCCCTACCTTTATAGGTTGTTGCTAATCACTTACTTTTACTTCCCCTCAGTCCTACCACTGTAGTACTGGGATGAGTAAGAGGTGACGACTTGTACACACTAGCTTGCAGTTAACACTACTCTGGTAGTGAGACAAGGAAGAGGCCTGGAAACTATTGCAATGGTCAGGCATGTCCAGAGAACACCAGTAATTGTAGGCAATTGCAAACAAGGGTTCGCCTCTGCAACCTGTTGATAGGCCACAGGTGCATAAAAGGTAGAGACGACAGCAAGGAAGGGGAAACAAGCAGGAGACCAGCCAGGAGAGACAGGCCTGAGAGGTTTGAATTACTGCAAAGGAGGGGGCTGCAGAGGAGGGTCCCACCTGGAGGCCAGGACGCCGGCTTTTGCTTTAATGAAACTGTGATAAGGGGGCCCGAGCGGGCCATGAAAGGATGAAGGCTGACAGAGCCCCTTCTGCCTGGTGCCCACAGCCGGAGCTGTGGGGCACAGAGGACTCACAAGTTCTGCAGGCCACCGGTAGCATCTGCGAGAGAGAGGCGAAGCTACCGGTAACCCACAGAGGGATTCGTAGTAGGCGAATGTTTCTCGCAGACAAACAGATGTGTTTGCGGAGAGAGAGGGAAGGAAGGAAGGAAGGAAGGAAGGAAGGAAGGAAGGAATGAAGGAAGGAAGGATTGATTAAAAGCAAGTGATGAACACTTATGAAGTTTGTGGAAGCAAGGTGGTGGAAGAGAGTGAGCATTATGGAGTGAGTTGTGTGGAAGAACACATTGTGCCAAAATAATGGCAAGGAGAATTCTGAGTGAAAGAAAACTTAAACCATGGGTCTGGTGAAAGATAAACCTTTGTGGGCAAGAAACCTAGGGTTATCAGTTGCATGACCTGTAATGGGTAGACCGTGTGGTCCGACAACTGCACCTAGACCGAGAAGACTCTGTCTGGAGAAGTCAAAGAAAGTCCAGATAAAGAATCTTCACTTGTGACTAAGCTTGCTGAAGTGAATGGGAAAGATAGCAATCAGTATCAACTGAACCTGAAGGATGATAAAGGTGACCTGGAACTGGTCCTGAGAATTAAGACACTTTAACTGATTGTACATTGGCAAGCTGGAAGAGTTGTCGCTTGGGGAAGGGAACCCTAAGGCCCATTTTGGAACTGTGTTGTAACCTTGGGGAAGGGAGCCCTGAGTCCTTTTTAGAACTGTGTTGTCTGCTTGGGGAACAGAACCCCGAGGCTTGATGGAACTGCTTTGAACTTGGAGGAGGAGAGCTGAAAAGTAAGCCTAGAGCTGGAAGAAGTCAGAACATTATTTGGAACACTATTTTGTTTGTTGCTGACATCCCTACACATTGTATAGCTTAGTTGTGAGGACAAGAATAGGATTTGGACACAAACGGACTTTTAAGTTAAACTTACTGACTCAGACTGTCCTTAGTATCTTTAGGTATGGAAATTCCACATTATCCTAGGGCAAGTTAAACCTTACACCATCCTTATATGTAAGTTAATAAATACATTTTGTTTGAACTTTGAATCTGTTGTCTGTGTCTTGCTTCATGATGCCTTCACGGGACCCCAGTTATCAGCGATCGCGCCAAAGGCAAATATTAATAATGCAAACTGAAGGGCAAGAGAAAGCAAAGAGGCTAATTGTAAGAAGGGAAAGAGAATTGAAATCAAAGCCCTTACCAGTATGTGAATGCATGGAATACAAATACATGGAAGTACCAAATCGCACATATATCAAGAGGAAATATTATCTAACCAAGTAAATGTCAATTGTGGAAGTGGATGAATATAAGAAGTCCCGTCAGGAGATTTTACCAGGCAAGTACCAGTGTATGAACATAAGAAGCCTTGGCAGGAAAGTATACCAGGCAATTTCGCATGGATGAATACAAGAAGCCCCAGCAGGAGAGTATACTGTGCAGTTTGCAAATGTGTTGAAGCAAGAAGTCCTAAGAAAGGATATTAGGACTGTGTAGGCCAGACGAGCAGGAGCAAAATTGTGGCAATAGAATTCTGAAGTGAAGAGAATCATAGAACTTTTTGTGTGACAGTGCTACTCTGGGCCCAACAAGACACAGGGAACTGTTGTATAAAGAACTGTTTAGGGTAAAGAGGAATCCATGGGCAGGGAGTCACCCTCTGGATCAAGGACTCTTTATCCTTTTAGAACCTTTGAGTTGGAGCTACTTTCTTTATGAACATTTCTTTTCTAAGGGATCAGAACTGTTTAGACCAATCCAATGGAAAGGAGTCACCCTTTGGAGCAAGGACTCTTTACCCTTGAAGAACCTTTTGAGTTGGAGCTACTTATTTTTTGCAAAAAATTATTTTTTTTAAAAGGCATCAAAGGTTAAAGACATTTCCCTTTTCACCTTTTTGTTTAGTTTATAGTGTGAGGGTCAGAAAAGACCCTTAGGACACAAAGACAGTTGAATTTGACATTGCGACACAGACAGATCTTTAGTTTTGGTTAAGGTAGGGATATTCCTCTTAGAGCATGGCCAGAGAGTCATTTTCCTAACCCTTTTATTTTCAATAAAGGTCTTTAGCCAAAAACATAGCTTACTTGTGCCTGAGCTTCAATCCTGACTCTTCACAGAATACAGTTTGCAAATAATTCCAAGCTTAAGTTTAAACAGAACTTTATTTTTATTTGAGTATGATGGCCAGGACAGTTTTTTTGCATAGATTATAGGGTCTTGATTATTCTGGACTTTTTTGTAACTGCACTTTCAGGTCTTGGTTGCTGAGTAGTGGCCTGCTATAACCAACAGATAGTGTTAGTCAACATATATTTCTTGAGTGTTTGCAGTTTATTCTGGTACTTGTGACTTAGTTTCCCAGCATGTAGAATTATTTCACAATACATGTCACTCAAGCCGTTCTGCATTTTAGGAAGCAATTTCCCAAAATTATGTATTTCCTCAGAGTGAATCTCTCTAATAACTTTCCAAGGTTCTCCTGGGTTTCACCTCTGACCCTCAAATTCCAGCTTTGCTCTTTGGCTAGAAATCATTACTTGCGAAGGTGATTTTGGATTTAGCCTCTCTGACTCTTATCTTCCAGCTTTTCTCCCTAGTCTTCGTCCTTGTACCTAGTACTCAATTTACCACCATGCAGCGTTTTCTCAGAGTGATTGGCTATGTAATGTTCAATTGGCATGTTGAATTTGGGCTTCACCTGTGGTAACTCTGTTTTCAGCCTACATCTTGGCTTTTATTTTTGTATGTAGTACTCAATTTCCCACCATGCAACATTTCCTCAGAAGGAATCTCTCTCAAATGTTTACTGGCCAAGGTGCGTTTTGGCTTCCCCTCTTAGATCCACTGCCCACAACCTCCATCTTTATTCCTGGGCCAGAATGCATCCTTCGATCCTTATCCTCTGCAGGCGTCTCCCTCTGGAACAGCCTCCCTGCCCCTCTCCGTCTTGAGCCAGAGCACCGTAAGTTTGGAAAACTCCTTAAGACCTTCCCCTTCTCTTCCTCCTTCTCTATCCCTCTACACTGCTAACCTCAGTTCTTTTTTTTTTCTTCTGCACCCTCTTTCCTCCTTCTCTTCCCTAACTCTGTTCAGATTTTGCTGACTGGTTGCCTTGTTCCTCTCCTGAGCCCTACAGGTCCAAGGCCACCCCCGAGCCAGTCTTTGCACTTGCCTGCGGGCCACTGCACTATGTTAGCACTACTGCACTTTCTGCTTATGCTCTATGAGCGAGGCAACGTCATCTGCACTTAACCCAGGGCCCTGTTGGACTGGACGCCTTTCCCCCCCCCGCTCTTCCTCGCACATCCGTCTCTAGGCATGCATTAACTAAATGTACTAGGACTAGTAAGCTTGTCTGTCCATCCTCCTCTCCCCACCTTTCTCTGTCCCCCCTCCCTAGCTGGTCGGATCTCTAACACTTAATGCACTTGCACTAGGAGAAATGCAGTCAGGCCTAGTATGCTAGTATTTCTGTTTAGATCATTTGGAAACTTCAAGGCCGAAGAATGATTACTGCACTCCCTTCCCACATTGAAGCGCTTTGAAGCACTCCACCTGTGTATATGCGCTGTATAAATAAACAATTACAATGTCTGCAGTGTTTGCTTGCCAAGGTGTTTATCGGTTTTGCCTCTTGGACCCTAGCTTCCAAATTTACTCTTTGGCTTTTGTTAGTGCTCTTTCTTGTCTAGTTGTCAGTCGTCCTCTGTTGTCTGAAGGTGGCCCTTATTGGACAGTTGGTGGTTGTTCACAAAAGTGACCAGGGTTTCAGATAACATCTGGCTGAGATTTCACAGTTTAGTTCTCCCTCCACTTTCTTGTTTCTGTTTGCCATCATTTTTGACCCGTCTTCTTTGCCTCTCGTCATCCTCAGTAAAAATGGCTTTGGTTGCCACCATCCATTAAGCCCTCTGGTATTGATCTGGGTTACTTCAGCTTCTGATGTCAGGACCTAAAGGTTGTGTCTAAAGTTCACAAACCTTTCTGTGTCTTCCTGGCTGGGAGAGGAGAATTGACCACACCAAGAAGAAAAAGAGAATCAACGGGAGGAAAGCAACCCTTAGGTACACTAAACAAAATCTGGGAAAAATCTGGGAAAAGAGCCATATTATCCCAAATTAACCCTTGTGGAGGTCTTATGAATTTTAGTTGGAGATTTTTTATAAGTGAAACCTAACAAATATTGACTAGGATGATGGAGAGTTATAGAGATGAATGCTCAGCACACATCTGCTACTGTAAATTGTGTTGCAGTTGCAGAAATTCCTGATAAAATAGTTGCAGGATTATCAACAAAAGGGAAAGTGGGCAAAACGGCTGCATTGGCAGCACAAAGGCCCTGCACAAACCGATAACTTTATTTGGCAGTTGTTTTACAGTAAAATAAGTGTATTGCAAGGACTACGAGTAGGTTCAATAATTCCTAGCTGAAGTAAAGACTCATTGACAGGCCTTATTATGACTTCCGCCACTCTTGAAATCGGATACTATGGGCTGCATGTGAAAGGTGTGGCTAGGTTCAGAGCAATAGGCGCAAGTTCCACATTCAATATGTGTCCAGTGTGATAAATCCTACAGATCCCTCACTAATTCGCTGCCTAAAGTCTCCTCCCAGCTGGCCAGGGAAAGGCAGACACTTCCTGATCTCCTAACCTTGGGGTTGATGTTATGCGGAAGGATTCGCTAGGAGGAGAAAGAGCCCAGGGGAGTGAGAGGAATCCGTGGAATGAGACATGGTATACATCTTCCACTAGGGAGGATGATTCAGCATTTCCAAAGCCTGTAATGGCTTGTTGCAACAAACATCTGGTTGACCCACAAGATCTCTGTACAAATAGGGGTGAATCTACTCATACACCCCTGAACTTGGAGAGAGCTCAAAATTCTTCTAAAGTGTTGCAGACCTATAAAGTTAAAAACCTCCCTTATTCCCAAGGAGACTGTGAAATGAAAGTCTGGAATAACACCAGCATGAAAGAATTGGCTTTTTCTGTACAATTGTGCTAATGACCAATTCTTATAATGTTCCTTCAAAGAATTTTATAAGGAACAAATTGGGGTTTGAAAGCAGAACAACAGAAATAAGAAAACATGATATTTTTCTTGTAGGGACTTCAAGTCCCAACATTCCCTATGTACTGGGACGAGGAAGAGGGCTGAAGAGGCACAATGTTGCAGGAGTGGGCAGTTCATTAGTGCAGATGACCCACACCTGAGGGAGAGTTGGAGGCTTAAAAAGCTTCCTCAGGTGTAGGCCATAGAGAAGGGTTTTGCTCCGCTGATGAAGAGCAGAGGAAGTCAGAAGCAGAAGGCACGTCGTTCAAGTTGGCAGCCCAGACAAAAGCTGGAGGAGAGAGAGGGGGTTCCGGCACCATTGCAGGGCAGCTGCCGGTCCTGTGAAGGTCCTGAGAAGGTGCCCATCCCCAGAAACCTGGGGTGCAGAGGTCGCGAAGTAGAAAGCGTGAAGAAGAGAGGCTTTCCCCTTTGCGTGCAAGCATGCAGGAGGCTGTTTCGGGTGGCTGGCGTGCACCGGTTAGCCTCAAGGCTGTCTTCTGGTGGCAGACATGCGCCAGGGGGCCTCTGGAGCAAGAGGTGCTCCAATTGGAAGCGGCACGAACGAAGGAGGTGGTTTGTCGTGAAGGGCCAGAGCAGCAGAAGTCCAAAGTAACGCGGGCGAACAGAGGCCCACGTCGATACTGGTGAGTGACCCCGCATCGCTCTGTCCCTGCTCGCCGGCTGGAAGCAGGCGTGGAAGTGAGAATCACTTGTGTAGTAGTAGAACGAGTGCAGAGCAGCACTCGCGTTTTGTAAGAAGATAATCCATATGCTGATTTTGACTACCGAACACTTGTAAAACAACACAGGCAGCATTCGCATAAGAGTGAAAATGGTTCCCAAGCTATTCATGCATATCTAGCTAGGGATAAACAGCAAAGACTTAATATGCAAGAACCAATTGACTGTAATCTTAAAAGTGGGAGTTTAGAGAAAACCCAACCAAATCTTTATTGAGAGTTGATGTTCATAAACATTGCCCAAGCAATGAGAGACTGAAAATAAGATAAACACTATCTGGCCAATATTGCAAACAACAGAAGGGAACTAATGCAAGGGATGTACACTCTGGAACTAAGTGCCCATATGATGTACCACACTTGGTACACATTGGGATAGCCACAGCTGGTCAAAACCAGGGGAGAGGTAGGAGACCCTATCCCCGTCAGTCTTTGTAAAGTGGGGTAACAAGAGTGACAAAAAGGCTGCCCTTCTGGGGACGAGTGCCCAGAAGGAAAGGACCATCATTTACAGAGAAGTGTTGAAGAGCATCAATGAGAATCTTGTCTACCCTACAATTGTGTTGAAAATCTTGAAGCTGTCCTTTGTTGAATGCTTTGAAGCTGTTGTAACCTGATTGATTGTAGCCCTGACAAGGAAGCAGGCCAAGAGGAAGTTGGAGGAGGGCTACAAGGTGGTCCTGACGGAGACATTGTCAGTTGTAGTAGTAATGGAGGAAGAACCAAGCAAGGCTATTGTAGAGGAGTTCTATTTCCTGGAGGTGTGTAAGTGGCAAATCATCCTGGCCAATATAAACATTGTTGTTATTGAATGACTGAAAACCTGTTCAAAGAAGAAGAATCTTATAATCCATCTAATGGAACTTTCTGTTGACAAGTTGACTTTACATTAGACTATATTGAAACTTGGTTGCGAATCAGGATTTCCTCATCTTCTTTCTTTGAACTGTGAAGCAGAATCACGTTGATAACCTGTGGAAGGGGAGTCACCCAGGTTCTGAAGAGAGACTTTGGTTACGTTATGAACTCAAGTTTTATTGTTTTGAACTGCCATGTATTTCCTGTTTATTTGTTGTATGTTTAAGTGTGAGGGACAGATATCCTTTGTTAGAGTGCTTCCTTTAGTTTATGTTAGGCCGGGAAATCCTCGTCAAGGTAGGGCTAGTGAAGCATTCATCCAACCTTAAAATGTTAAAATGTTAAAGGTATTTGTACCGCGCACCGTCACCAACGGAATTGGTTCCCAGGCGCTCAGGCGGATCTGTAAATGATAAAGGTGGAATGGGTTAGTAAGGTGAAGGAGGGAGTAGGATAGTGAGAGGGGTGGTGTTCTGTTGGCAGCTTCAGCTCAGAATACACCGGGTGCTGAGCTTTAGTGCGGGTATCGGATCGGAGTCAGTCCGCGTGTGCTGTTGTTCCGGCTTATGTGTTGTTGCAGTGTTGTGAAGTGCGTGCGGCTGTCATGATGCCTACCTCCAAGGAGCCAGGTCCGACCCAGCAACCCCAGAGGCAGGCATCATTCCCCCCAGGGAAGTGCCAGCGGGCCCAAGCTGGGGCCCTTTGGACACAGTCCTGGCGCCTTAGGCGCCAGGCTCATGTTGGACCCCTGTCCTAGCGCCTTAGACGCCAGGCTCATAAAGCTAGACATGTGTTCAAGTGTTTTAATGTGCACTTACCTGATGCAGACCATGCTGCTACATCCAGGCCCTCTTGAGGCCTGAATGGAACTACTTTACCTGTGGGACTACTTTCCACCTGGGTGTGGTCGGGGAAGGATACATACCTGATCGGTGGAAGGATACATGCCTGGAACTTCTTCCAAAGCTATTTAAACCACGCCCGATCAGCAACTCACACTTCGCGTTGTTCTGCTCCTCGCAGCTGGACGCTCACCGTGTCAGCTCCTGCATCTGGACTTAAGCCACGCCTGTCAGCATCCTGGGTCGCCTGCAAAGGGAGATAAGAGAGGATTGGAGAGAAAGAATACCTTACCTGCTAAAGCAGCATCATGGGGACATCACACCGACTATCCTGAAAGGGAAGACCTCATTTTAAAAGCATTTTGCTTGATCGCTGCAGCGCTGCATTTCACTCACCTTTCCTGGGCACCTCCATCTTCAGCAGCAATCATCCGGATCCGCACCCACTTCCCAGAGCCTAGAGAGAAAAGACAAGAAAACAAGGTGAGAGAAGGAAGGGAAATAGGAAAAGTTCAGTTTCCTTCTAAGACTTAACTGTTGGGTCATTCCCATTTCATTTCGGGTCCTGCCGCTTCCTGGCATTCCGGACCCCGGCCCCAATGGGGAAAAAAGACAAAGACATTGAGCGAATGCAAAGACATTACCTGAACGCTCATCCAGAACTTACACTTCGGGTCAGCGCCATATCTCCGGCATTCCGAACCCCGGCCCCTAAGGGGAAAAAGACATAAGCATTAGCGCTTGCTGCAGTAAGACAATGAACATTATTATTAAGCTTGAACTTTTGAACTTGCAACAGAACTCTTACAGCGCCTCACCTGAATAGTCAAGCTTATTTTGAACTCCCATCAAACCTCAATCCAGTGAAGTAACTGGGTTTCAACGTGCCCCTGCATCAGAAGCAGGATGGAGAACTCATCCTTCCAGACCCTAAGGTGAGACTTCACGGGGAATCGTGGAAGGGTATCGAGGAGGGTTGGAAGGGAGTGGGAGGCTTGAGCATTATTCCGTCAGTAGGTAATACTCCCTTTTCACGCACAGGGGAATATTCCTGCAAGCCAGAAAAGCCAGAGTAGAGGGGCCCTTCCTGTCCATCATCAGAGTCCTGCGCTTCACCATTGAAGAAGCATCAGCACTCGAAGCCAGACCTGCGCCTCCGTGGGAATCAGGTGAGCGTGACAGAACGCGAAGCCTACCCACAATTTCCCACCCGGGCGCTATGGAGACTTCCGAGACAGATCAGCTGGCCGAGCTTTTCGGGGAATTACGGGCAGAAGTGCACTCAGCCCGCCAGGAGACTAACGCTCTCAAAAAAAACTGATCCTATCCAAGGAAAGAACTGATGACCTGACCAAAAGGTTATTGCAGGCGCAGGCAGGGCACACTCCTTTACCTAATTCCGGAGGTACTTCCACATCAATGGGTTTGAATAACACGGTACAAATCAATCTACCTGGACACATGCCTTTGGCCCCGCCTGAACGCTTTGCGGGGGATCCCAAGAAATATGCCGTCTTTATGAACCAATGTCGTTTACACTTTCTATGCAGACCCGGGGCCTTCCCTAACGACCAGACCAAGGTAGCCTTTATACTATCTTACCTCAGTGGCAGTGCTGCCGATTGGTCTATTCCATTGGTAAATCAGGATGATCCCATTCTCCAGGATTTTCAGGGCTTCCAGGCCAGCATGGAAAGATTGTTTGCTCGACACTCTCAAGGACAGGCCCTTGATAACGAACTGCTATCCTTACGACAAGGTAATCAGGATCTCCTGTCCTACGTTGCCACCTTTAATAGACTGGTTGTGGAAACTGGATGGCCAGAAAACAAAAGGATCGCATTGTTTCATCGAGGCCTGCGCGGAGAGCTTAAGGATGTTCTAGCTCAGATAGTAGATCCACCCCAGGTCTGCGCAGACTACATAGACTTGGTGGTTCAACTTGATCACAGACTTCAAAATAGAAAAGCAGATCGGTTCAAGTACGAAACCCGAGTACCGATCAAAACCCACGCTAACTCCAAGAGTACCGACGTAACCGAACCTATGCAAATCGGCGGTGTTAAAGGACCATTAACGCAGAAGGAACGAGAGAAAAGGCGGCAAATGCAACTTTGTATTGCGGGACTTCCGGTCACTTTCTTCGAAATTGTCCGGTTAAACCACCTAAGAAGGTGGTCGAAGCCACTGATAACGATTTGACACCTGATTCGGGAAACGACCTAGCCCGACAAGCGTAGGGGTCCGCTTGCCGAGCTTGAAAACAAACTCTTTGGCCTCGCATTTTGTCATGCCAATGGTGCTCGTGGACCCAAAACAGCCTCAGCAGTTGCATGCTGTAAAAGCATACATCGACAGCGGAGCTATTGGAAACTACATAGACCGTGAATTGGCTTCCAGGATTAAGCTCCCTCTCCGCCCGAAAGTAACCCAAGATGTCATTACTACAGTAGATGGAACCGAAATAGCCTCAGGGCCTGTAACGCATTCCACTGTTGAAATGACACTGGTGGGTCAGGATGGACATCGGGAAGCAATCGTGTTTGATGTGATCAAGGCCCCACAATTTCAAGTATTTCTTGGAATTCCTTGGTTAGAAACACATAATCCACGAATCGACTGGCGAGCAAAGAAGATAAGTTTTCCTGATTGTGAACCAACTTGTTATCCAAGAAATCCAGTTATGGGCCTAGCCTCAGCAACTTCCACCCCTGTACAGCTACCGTCAGAATACCAAGAATTCCAAGACGTTTTTCAGAAGGAACAGACTAACACGTTACCTCCCCATCGGTCTTATGATTGCCAAATCGATCTGGTACCCAATGCTCAACTACCTTGTAGTAGGATTTATGCTCTTACGGAACCTGAGAACCTGCATTTGCGTCAGTATTTAGATCAGTACCTAGCCAATGGTTTTATTCGCCCGTCCAAGTCTCCTGTCTCCTCAGCTCTGTTCTTCGTGCCGAAAAAAGAGGGCGACCTTGGAACATGTATAGACTATCGCGCCCTAAATCAAATAACGATTAAGAATCGTTATCCTCTGCCCCTGATCCCTGAGCTTATCGACCAGGTGAAAGACGCTTGTGTGTACACCAAGTTAGATCTCCGAGGAGCTTATCACCTGGTGCGTATAAAAGAAGGCGACGAATAGAAGACTGCATTCCGCACCAAATTTGGACTCTTCGAATAACAGGTGATGCCCTTCGGTTTGTGCAATGCACCTGCCGCCTTTCAGTACTTTATGAATGATGTTCTTCGGGAATTTATCAATGTCTGTGTCATTGTTTATATTGACAACATCCTGGTGTACTCTTCTTCAGAATCCGATCACAGAAAACATGTTAGGGCAGTTCTGGAGAAATTGCGCCAGCACAGACTATTTGCAAAGCTCGAAAAATGTGTTTTTCATACCACAGAAGTTGAGTTTCTCGGATTCATCCTGACACCTCAAGGAGTCCGAATGGACTCGCGAAAGGTGGACGCCATCCTCAAATGGCCATCTCCTAGCTCGGTGAAGGGAGTTCAGAGCATGCTCGGCTTCGCCAATTTCTATCGAAGATTCATTCCGGAATTTTCCCGAACTGTCCAACCCATCACAGCTCTTCTAAAGAAAAACAAACGCTTTGAATGGACTCTTGAGGCCGAACAAGCCTCTCAGGACCTGAAAACCAAATTCACCTCTGCACCTGTATTGAAGCACCCGCACCCAGATCTCCCTTACATTGTGGAAACCGACGCATCCAGTTCGGCCATGGGAGATGTCCTGTCGCAAAGAGACCCAGAAACTAACCAACTACACCCTGTGGCCTTTTGGTCCAGGAAATTTTCTCCTGAAATCAACTACGCAATTACCGACAAGGAGTTACTGGCTATTAAATCTGCTTTCAAGGCTTGGCGTCACTACCTTCTCGGGGCAAGACACACCATCACCGTAATTACGGACCACAGAAATTTACAATATTTTAAGACGGCCAAAGCTCAATCTTCACGACAACTCCGATGGGCTCTATTCTTTGCGGAATTTGATTTCTTAATTACCTATCGCCCTGGCTGTAAGAATGGTAAAGCCGACGCCTTATCCCGGATTGGCATGGAAGAACCCAATTCGAGTTTAGAACCTGTGCCAATCATACCTGAACAAAGAATCTTAGGCCTAACTTCATTGCAAACTATTGAGGACATCCAAACGCAAGTAAAACAACTTCTAGACTCTTCAGCCTTACTGGAATGGAGTCAAAAGGGTCCTCATTACACCGTTAAGGATGATTTACCCTACTTCTAGGAGCGGTTGTGTCTGCCAAGTAAAGAATTGCAAGAACTTGTTATTGCCCATCATCATGCATCATTAATGGAAGGACACCCTGGTATCGCTAAAACGGAGGAAAAAATCAAACGCCACTTCTGGTGGCCTTCTTGGAGAAAAGACAAAGTCTTTTGTATTGTCTTGCGGAATCTGCGCCCAAAACAAGGGTCAAAAGAAAAGGCCAGCCGGCCTACTTCAACCCTTGGATATTCCACCGGCACCATGGCACACCTTGTCAATGGACTTTATAACTGACCTGCCTCCTTGTGCTGGTTACAACACTATCCTTGCAATTGTGGATCTATTCTCCAAAATGGCCCACTTTATCCCTTTAAAAGGTTTGCCTTCAGCTTCCACCTTGGCCAAGGAATTTCTGGAGAATATAGTTCGCATACATGGTTTTCCTTTCATATTAGTCTCGGATCGTGGAAGTCAATTTATCTCCCATTTTTGGAAGAAATGTTGCCAACTAGCACAAATAGATGTGCGGTTATCCACCAGCCACCACCCCCAGACCGACAGACAAACCGAGAGAACCAATCAGACTCTCGAGCAATATCTTCGGTGTATGTTACACCAATCCGAGTTAAGACATCCTTTGGATCGCAGAATATGCATACAACAATTCAGTGCATTCTGGAACCGGACAAACTCCTTTTTATACTTTGTATGGTCACCATCCTCGGACCTCTGACCTAGATCCACCTCTGACCCTGGAAATGCCGGCAGTAAATCATCTGCATTCCACAATAACCCGAGCCTTCAAAGAAGCTGCAACTCATTTACAGCAAGCCAAGAAAAAGTATAAAGAAAATGCTGATTTGCACCGAAGTAAAACTCCTCCTTACCAAGTAGGAGACCAGGTATGGCTAGCAACAAAACATTTACCCCTCAAGGGCCCGCGAACCTTCAATCCCAGATTCATAGGACCTTATCCCATCAAGGCTATAATCAATCCCGTGGCCTTTAAACTGGATTTACCGTCTAACATGCGCATTCATCCAGTTTTTCATGCATCACTTTTGAAGCCAGTACAACCAGGGACCCGACTGTCCAAGCTTCCAGACCCAGTTCAAATTGAAGGGGAATTAGAATTCGAAGTTAAAGACATTTTAGACTCCAAGGTGTTAAAGTCAAAACTCTTCTATCTTGTTGACTGGAAGGGATATGGACCTCAGGAGAGATCGTGGGAGCCTAGTAACCATGTTCATGCACCTCGATTAATACAAAGGTTCCACCGGAGATTTCCGAACAAGCCAAAACCCCCGGAGGGAACAACCTTGGAAGGGGCCTTGAGGGGGGGTACTGTCATGATGCCTACCTCCAAGAAGCCAGGTCCGACCCAGCAACCCCAGAGGCAGGCATCATTCCCCCCAGGGAAGTGCCAGCGGGCCCAAGCTGGGGCCCTTTGGACACAGTCCTGGCGCCTTAGGCGCCAGGCTCATGTTGGATCCCTCTCCTGGCGCCTTAGGCGCCAGGCTCATAAAGCTAGACATGTGTTCAAGTGTTTTAATGTGCACTTACCTGATGCAGACCATGCTGCTACATCCAGGCCCTCTTGAGGCCTGAATGGAACTACTTTACCTGTGGGACTACTTTCCACCTGGGTGTGGTCGGGGAAGGATGCATACCTGATCGGTGGAAGGATATATGCCTGGAACTTCTTCCAAAGCTATTTAAACCACGCCCGATCAGCAACTCACGCTTCGCGTTGTTCTGCTCCTCGCAGATGGACGCTCACCGTGTCAGCTCCTGCATCTGGACTTCAGCCACGCCTGTCAGCATCCTGGGTCGCCTGCAAAGGGAGATAAGAGAGAATTGGGGAGAAAGAAGACCTTACCTGCTAAAGCAGCATCACAGGGACATCACACCGACTATCCTGAAAGGGAAGACATCATTTTAAAAGCATTTTGCTTCGATCGCTGCAGCGCTGCATTTCACTCACCTTTCCTGGGCGCCTCCATCTTCAGCAGCGATCATCCGGATCCGCACCCACTTCCCAGAGCCTAGAGAGAAAAGACAAGAAAACAAGGTGAGAGAAGGAAGGGAAATAGGGAAAGCTCAGTTTCCTTCTAAGACTTACCTGTTGGGTCATTCCCATTTCATTTCGGGTCCTGCCGCTTCCTGGCATTCCGGACCCCAGCCCCAATGGGGAAAAAAGTCAAAGACATTGAATGAGCGAATGCAAAGACATTACCTGAACGCTCATCCAGAACTTACACTTCGGGTCGGCGCCATATCTCCGGCATTCCGAACCCCGGCCCCTAAGGGGAAAAAGACATAAGCATTAGCGCTTGCTGCAATAAGACAATGAACATTATTATTAAGCTTGAACTTTTGAACTTGCAACAGAACTCTTACAGCGCCTCACCTGAATAGTCAAGCTTATTTTGAACTCCCATCAAACCTCAATCCAGTGAAGTAGCTGAGTTTCAACGCGCCCCTGCATCAGAAGCAGGATGAGAACTCATCCTTCCAGACCCTAAGGTGAGACTTCACAGGGAATCGTGGAAGGGTATCGAGGAGGGTTGGAAGGGAGTGGGAGGCTTGAGCATTATTCCGTCAGTAGGTAATACTCCCTTTTCACGCACAGGGGAATATTCCTGCGAGCCAGAAAAGACAGAGTAGAGGGGCCCTTCCTGTCCATCATCAGAGTCCTGCGCTTCACCATTGAAGAAGCATCAGCACTCGAAGCCAGACTTGCGCCTCCGTGGGAATCAGGTGAGCGTGACAGCTGCTTGTTGTGCGAGAGATGGTTGTGTGAGTTTTTTGAGTGAGATAAGTATGCAGATTTTGAGCTTATATTGGTTAGTGGGTTACCTGACCGTTACCATGCTAACATTCACAGTTCTGTCTGAGTGTGACACTTGTTGGCCCTTACATTCCCATCTAGACGCTGCACGGGCCAATGTTTAGGACTTCATCCAGGTGTGGTCATGCCAACATTCACACTTTTATCTAGATGCGGCGCAGGCTAGAGTTTAGAGATCCGTCCAGGTGTGGGTCTGCTAATATTCACAACTCCAGGTGTGGCACACGCTAGCATTCACGTTTTTCCTAGGCGCGGGCATGTTGTCCTTCAATCAATCCTATCCAGATGTGACGCAGGCCAACATCTATCTAGGTGCGTCTGCCGGTCTGGATAAGTTTGTCCAGTACGTACGAGTGGGAGAGTCACTTGAGGGCTTTCGTCAGGGTCTTGGTGTGTGGTCAGTCTCTGCAGCCTTCCTTTGTGGCTATTTCCATGATGTCTTATGCTCTGTTGAATGGTTGGTTCTTTGGTTTGAGTGTTTGTCCAATTTGAGAGTGGCCGAAGTTTGGAGTTATTTCCATCATTGTTTTAATGTCTGGCCATTCTAGTGCGTCTCCGCTGTGGTTACGCTTTGAAGAGCCATGATTTGAGGGGTTTCCTGAATGCTAGGTGGTTTGTTATATTACGTATATTCTTAGGTAGGTCATTCCAGATTTTGGGTGCCTGGTGAGAGAAAGACGATCCGCCGAGTTTTTTTCTGTTGTAGGGTTTTGGTTCCAGGCGTATGCCGGTGCTTGATCTTAGTGTTCTTGTCGGTTGATGTAGGCGTAGTTTGTCGCTTAGGAATTCTGCGCCTTGTTTGTGTATTGCTCTGTGCGTGATGCACATGGCCTTGAACATTATTCGTGGTTTCAGTGGTAGCCAGTGTAGTATTTTTAGCGCGGGTGAGATGTGTTCTCTTCTGGGTAGCTTGAGGAGGAGTCTGGCTGCTGCATTTTGTATGCGTTGCAGGTTTTATTTTAAGTCGTTCTGGCATGCCCAGGTATAGGCTATTGGCATAGTCTACTCTGGACATGATCAGAGCGATGATGGTAAGTGTTTTGTTGGCGAATAACAGGAACGGAAGGATCCTTTTTGCTGCTCGCAGGAGGAAGAAACATTTCTTGATTACTGAGTTTACTTGTGGCTCTAGAGTGAGATTGTTATCCATTAGGACCCCTAGGGTTTTTACAGTTGATGATGGTTCTGGTGTGGTGCCGAGCTCTCTTGGCCAGGGGATGTCGGTGATGTCTCCTCCCTTTTTTGAGACAATCATTATCTCTGTTTTGCCTGGGTTGATTTTGAGATGGTAGAGGTTCATCCAGTTGAATATGTTGCAAAGGCAATTCTCTAGTTTGGTGTTTTCTTCTCGGGTGTCTTGTATGTTGAAGATTATTTGAGTATCGTCAGCGTAGTTGTAGCATGTGAGGCTGTGTTTTTTAATGAGTTTGATTAATAGGTACATGTAGATGTTGACTAGGAGCGGGGAGAAGGATGATCCTTGTGGTACTCTGCACGTGGAGACTCTGGGTTTGGATTTACAAGGTTTCATCCATATTGTTTCTGTTATGTTTGTTAGGAAGGATTTGATCTAAAGTTGGGCAGTGTCTGTTATCCCTAGTCCTTCCAGTATCTTTATGAGGATGGCGTGGTTGACAGTGCCGAAGGCTGCAGACAGATCAAGGAGAATCAGGGCGATGCTGTTGTCTGAGTCTGTGTTTGTTTTTAGGTCGTCCCATATTGAGAGGAGAGCCGATTTTGTTCCTCTCATAGGTCTGAAGCCAACTTGTGCCTGGTCTAGTAGGCAATGCTCCTCTATGAATTCTTGGGTTATTTGGTAGACGTACGTTTCTAGCAGTTTGGCTATGTAGGGTATGTTGGAGATGGGTCTGTAGTTAGATAAGTCCTCAACGTTTCCTGTTGTGTCTTTGAGTAGCGGCTTGATGTAAGCCGATTTGAAGGCCTGCGGTACTTTACCTGTTGAGATTGAGAGATTGAGGAGGTTCCTGTGGTATTCCATGGGGGTTCCTTGTTTGAGAATTGATTTGTATATGTCCGGGGGGCAAGGGTCTTCAGAAGAGCCCGACTTATTGCTTTGGTTTACCAGTTTGACAAAAGCCTCAACTGATCTTTCTGGGAAGTTTTGTAGCTTGTTTGCGTGTTCCTCGTCTGTGTTGGTGGGGTTTGAGCTGTGAACGCTTGGTCTGTTTTGTGTAGTGTGTTGGATGGAGGTTATTTTGTTTTTGAAGTGGTCTCCGAGGTCCTCGCAAAGTTTTGTCGATGGGATTGGCGTGTTGTTGCAGGCCGGTGGGTTTTTTATTTCGTTTATGATTTTGAATAGTTCTTTTTGAGCGTTTGGTGCTCTGAAGATTCGGTTGTCGTAATGTTTCCTCTTCGCTTTTTGTATTTCCTCTTTATATGCGTGGATCTGTTGTAGGAATTTCAGTTTGTTTGCGGTGGTGTTGTTGGTCCTCCATTCAGATTCTAGTTTTCGGTTTTTCCTTTTCATGGCATTGAGTAGTGGGGTGAACCATTTTGCTGTAGTTTTCTTGCGTGATGGGTTGAAGGGCTTTTCTTTGGCGATGTCGTCAAGGGTTGTTGCGATCCAGGTGTGAAGTAGGGCAACTTTTTTGTATAGGTCTGCTTCCTCCATGGTTGATGCTTGTGGTTTGCTGAGTTCTAGGAGCTCTGTTAGGTTGGAGTTTTTTATGGTTCTCCAGTTTCTTTTAATCATGATGGGTTGTTTTTCTGGTTGCTTTTTTGTTGGAGCGGCCGTTGTGATTATGAACGGAATGATGAGGTGGTCGCTCCAAAGTATTTGAATTGCGGGTGCCGTGGTGATGAGATCCTTGTTGGCGAAGATTGCATCAAGTGTGTGCCCTGCTGAGTGGGTTGCTCCTTTGACTAGTTGTTGTAGGTTCATGGCTTCTAGTTGGGCGGTTAGGGATTTTTGTGTGGTTGTGGTTTCTTCATCGAACCAGATGTTGAAATCTCCGGGGATGATCAGATGATTGTACTTGATGGCTAGGATAGTGATTGCTTCCGTGAAAGCGTCTATGAAAGTCGCATCGTAGGTTGGCGGTCTGTATATCAGTATGAATTTCAGGTTGGTTTTGGGGTTTACTGAAAGTCGTAGTATTAAGGATTCGCATTTATCGATGTTTAGTGGATCTTCCATTTTGATGGCCAGTTGTTCCTTGTGGATGATCGCTAGCCCCCCCCCCTCTTTTGGATTTTCTGTTTGTTTGGATGCATTTGAAGTCTTCAGGCAGGCAGTTGTTGAAGGTGATCTTGTAGTTGTCGTCTAGCCATGTTTCGGTTACAAATAGGATGTCTATGCCTCCTTCTGACAGGAGGTCGTATATTTCCATTGCGTGTTTGGACATTGACCTTGCGTTTATTAGGTTATAGTGGATTCTCTGGGTGAGATCTTGTTTTGAGGTTATTTGTTACATTCTAATAAAATGGCACTTGTTGAGAAAACTTCACAATGTGGTCCGCCTCACATTTCTGACCCCTAATGTAAGCTACATTTGCATGAATGGGCCACAATTTCAGAGGAACTTGGTCTAACAGTTTCTATTGCAACAAGGGAGTGTCATCCTGCAGTTTGTCTGTCAAATTTGGGGACATTAGCAATAGAGACAAAAATTCCAATTCTAAAGTGAGATATCCGTTGACCTCCAATACCCACTGCATTCACCTGAACAAGGAGCACATGGACATTCATAAGCTTTCAGAGTGGAGCCACACGCTTCACTATCTACTGAACACAATTAATTCTCCCGGCTAACAGAGCAATACATAAGGAGCAGAGTAATTGAGCAGAATCAGTGGGGCAACATTATTCTCCAGCATGGGGTCTGGCATGGATTCACATGCTCATGAATATTCCCCGTCGTCAGGCTGGGAATCCTCGGTAAAGAAAAAACCAGTATCAGTTTCGTTTCTGATCTGTCTTTCGTAGTAATAACCAATCACTGGTCTCTGCGTCATACTGACCACAGCCAATGACTGCCCTCTACCTAAGCACCGCCTCTGGCAGCCATCTTCAGATTTTTACCGCACGTTCATGTGTTGGGATCCTCGTGCTATTGCTCTCGAGCGTTAGTGCTATTTTTCGCGCTTTTTCACAAAAAACTTCGATTCTTTCGGTCAAAAGAGCCTCAAGCTCCACCGATCCTACATCCGATCAACGGGGACCCGTGTCGGATTCGTCTGTGCCCCTCAAGGGTGAAGATTTCGTCGAGCTACACTTCGGAGGACTCCAGAAGCTTCTCAGGCCCGGTCTCGGAGATGGCCCAGGAGAAGGGAAGCTCGACGCCCGGAAAGCTGTTCAGGGTCTGCCCTGGATGCCAGCTGCAGAACGTCTTTAAGGAGGACGAACACTCTTTCTGCCTTACTGCCTTCATGAGGACAAAACGCACGTGGAGACGGACTGTGCGTTTTGCGGCAACATGTCGGAACGGACCATGAAGGACCGTCATCAACGTCTCGCCAACTGGCTGGAGGGTAAGAGCCCGTCTGGCGAGAAGAAGAAGAAATCCGAGCGGTCTTCTAAGACCTTTGAGGGCGCCCCGGCGACGGGGGCCCAACATAAGGCCAAGCACCGCGAGTCCGCTGGCACCGGGAGCGCCGAACGGTCGGGCTCTACGGGCGCCAGGCAGGGCGCACCCTCCCCGGCACCATCAACCACGAGCCAACGCTCTGGGTCGGGTAAGAGGAAGGCCGAGCACCCGGCGAAGCTCCTGGAGAGGCCCCGGTCGAGCTCTAAGGCAGAGGAGGAGCGTGGCAGTGCCCCCTCCCTCAAGGATAAGGCGGTGAGCGCACCTAAGGTGGTGAAGGCCTTGATCCATCCGACCAAGCCCTCTATCGAAACGGTCGCGGCGGCCCTGGCTCAGCCTGTGGAGGCTGCACCAGTGGTGGCGACCTCAGGGCCCAGAATCTCCCTGCCTCCTCGGAGGGAGTCTTCTTTTGTGCCCATCGATAGGACCCCCGTGAAACCCTCCGTGGGGAAGAAGAAGGGGGGGCAGGGCGTCGTCGTAGATTCGGCCTCAACCTCAGAAGAGGAGCTGATCGAGGTCTTAAGCCACGGCCTAGGCGTGGAACAAGGCCAGCCCGTCGGAATGGACCCCGACGCAGGTGACGACGACGACATCGTCGAGGATACCGACGGGGCCCCTGCTCGCCCGTCGGATTCCCCTCTGCCAGCGCCGCGAGACAACTCGGCGGCCATTTTGTTGGCCATACAGTCCTTATGCTCCGAGATAAGGACGAGGCTACCGTTACCGACGGAGGAACCTCTCCCGTCGGGGGATCCAGAACCGGGACCTTCTGGTGTTCCCCCTACCAAGAAAAGAAGGATCCATCCACCACCTCCTTTTCAACCGTCGCGCCCCGTCCAGCCCTCCTCCCCGTCCACCCGAGGGGATGATACGGGGACTGACACGGCAGCGACGGGTACGGACGACGAGGCATACGACGAGGATATGCCGTCGTCGCCTCCCACCAGGGCTTCTCCGCCCGACGAGATCGGATCTTTCCACTCCATGATCTCCAGGGCTTCCGAGCTTTTCCAACTCTGCCCTGAGGAGAAGAAAAAGGAATGCTTCCTTTATCAGCGGCGCGAGGCCAAGAGGAAGACGGTCCTCGCAGTGCCTCTGTTGGACGACATTTGGGATGAGGGCCTTTCCCTCCTCAAGAACCCTTCCACGACGCCAGCTAGAAGAGACCGGTACGAGAAAAAGTACCGGGTCCCTGACACGGCCCCCCTATGCCTCCGGGCGCAGCCTACCCCGGATTCCGTCGTCTCCGCGGCAGCCAGGAAGAAAGCGGGGGGGGGGGGTGCGGCCTCCACATCGACTTCCCCGCCGGACGGCGAGGGAAGGAAATTGGATGCTATGGGACGTAGAGTCATCTCGTCGGCAGCGACGACGATTAAGGCGGCCAACGCTTTGGCTATCGTGGCCCGCTACGACAGGGAGCTCTGGTACAAGATAGCTCCCCTGCTGGATTTTCTGCCGGACGACAAGAGGGCGGAGGCCCTGGAGATCCTGCAGGAAGGTGAGGTGGCCTCGGACCACGCCATCACCGTGGCGACGGACATCGCCGACACTGGGTTCCGCCAGCTGGGCAACGGCGTTTGCCTTCGACGTCGTGGATGGCTCAAAGCTACGGACTTCCGGCAGGACGTCCAGACCAGAGTCCTGGACATGCCCTTCGACGGGAACAACCTGTTTGGCAAGACAGTGGACGATTCCCTTCAGGCCATCAAGGCGGATACTGAGACGGCCCGGGCCCTTGGAGTCCTGCAGCAACGACGGACGCCCTTTCGGAGCGGCGGAGGCAAGGGCGCCTCCAAAGGTTCCGGCGGCGGTTTCGCTTCCTACCGTCAAGCGGCCCGCTCGTCGTCGCAAGAGGCCTACAGAGGACGAGGCAAGTCTAGCGGACCCCGCCGTCGTCGCCAAGGAGGTCAAGGCGGCAAGGCCGCGTCCAAGCAGGATTGAACCGGCCGTGGGGTCGGGCCCCCACCGAAGCACCCCGGTGGGAGGCCGGCTGGCGGGCTTCGTCAGCGTGTGGGAGTCCATCTCCACCGACCGTTGGGTGCTGGACGCCCTGGCCCGGGGCCACGCGCTCGAGTTTCAAAGAAGGTGCCCGCGCGTCCCCCCCGTGGCCAGGAAAGAACTTCACGTCCCTCAACTTCTCCTGGAGGTAAAGGCGATGCTCAGAAAGGGCGCCATCGAACTCGTCCCAAAGAGGCTTCGGGGCTCCGGAGTCTACTCGAGATACTTCCTCGTGAAGAAGAAGAGGGGAGGATGGCGCCCCATCCTAGACCTGCGACGTCTGAACAAGTTCATCAAGGCGCAGAAGTTCCGGATGGTCACCCTCCAGCACGTCCTGGGTCAGCTGGAGGAAGGAGACTTCCTATCGTCGTTGGATTTGGAGGATGCCTACTTCCACATTCCCATCCTAAAGGGGCACCGAAAATTCCTCAGATTCGTGGTCCAAGGGCGTCATTACCAGTTCAAAGCCCTTCCCTTCGGACTACGGTCGGCACCCAGGGTATTCACCAAGTGCCTCGCACCGGTGGCGGCGCAGCTGCGCCGCGAGGGGATTCACGTCTACCCCTACCTGGACGACTGGCTCATCCGCGCCAAGACGAGGGAGCTCGCCGTGGTCCACACGGCAAGGACCGTCCAACTCCTCACGGACCTGGGATTCTCCGTGAACTACGCCAAATCCCACCTGGTGCCCGCGCAAGTCGCACTGTTTCTGGGAGCGAGGCTCGACAGTGTCCCTTCTGGCCTCCCCGTCGGAGGAGAGGACCAGGACCATCTTGGGCAAGGTGCAACGGATGTTGGTGGCCGACGCGGCCAAAGTGAGGTCCATCAAGTCCCTCCTCGGGATGATGTCTTCCTGCATCTACCTCATTCCCATGTGCAGGCTCCGGATGCGCCCGTTGCAAGAATTCCTGGATGCGCGCTGGATCCAGACGACGGGCAGCTTCGAGGAAAGGATCAAGCTCGACGAGAGTTTCCGACGAGCGATACGGTGGTGGGGCACCCGCGCGCACCTGACGGCGGGCATGGACTTCCAGACCCCAGCCCACCAGGAGACTGTGACCACGGATGCCTCCCTGGAAGGGTGGGGAGCGCACACCGAAAATCTGCACGCAAGGGGACTCTGGCTCCCGACGGAGAAGTCCCTGCATATCAACGTCCTGGAGCTCCGTGCAGTGTTTTGGGCCCTCAGGTCCTTCCTTCCGTCCCTCAAGGGCAAGGTGGTGAGGATCTTCACCGACAACACCACCACCATGTTTTACATCAGGAAACAGGGCAGAACCAGGTCCCCAGCGCTGTCCAAGGAGGCGCAGGACCTGTGGCATTGGGCCGTCGCCCAAGGGATTTTTCTGGTGCCGTTTCATCTGGCAGGGATAAAAAACACCATCGCCGACTCACTCAGCAGGGAGCTGCGCTCGTGCCACGAGTGGGAACTACGGCAGGATCTGGTGGATCGCCTCTTCCGACGGTGGGGCACACCCCAGATCGACCTGTTCGCGACGGCGACGAACACCAAGTGCCGGAGGTTCGCCAGCAGGTTTCCCCAGACGAGGAGCATGGGCGATGCTTTCTCGTTCCCCTGGGAGGGCCTGTTCCTCTACGCGTTCCCTCCCTTGCCTCTGCTAATCCGGCTCGTCAACCAGCTCAAGAGGTCACGGTGCAGGATGATCCTCGTCGCACCTGCGTGGCCGAGGCAGATATGGTTCCCGGACTTGCTGGACTTGTCAGCGTCCCCGCCGATCAAGCTGCCGGCGGACGCGGATCTACTCTCCAGGGAAGGAGGCGCCATCCTCCACCACGACCCGAAGTCGCTGAACTTGCAGGCCTGGCTCCTGCAGCGCTAGAGTTTGGAGGATACGACATACCGGCCGATTGCAGAGAGGTTCTTGCAAAGGCCAGGGCGTCCTCGACTCTTAAATGCTACGGACACAAATGGAAGAGGTTCTCTGTCTGGTGCCACGCACAGAAGATTAACCCTCTACGGATTACTGCTCCCCAAGTACTGCCGTACCTGCTGACGCTGGCCAAGGCTGGGCTGGCACACGCGTCCATCAAGATTCATCTTGCTGCGATCTCCCGATACACCAGAACCACGGGGCGGACGTCCTTGTGGTCTCATCGTCTGGTGAAAGAGTTCATGAAGGGACTGTTCAGATCGTTCCCGCCGGTGAAGGCTCCGGCCCCGGCGTGGGAGCTCAACGTGGTGCTGACCAAGCTCATGGGACCTCCGTTCGAGCCTCTGCACTCGGCCCCGTTGAAGTTTCTATCGTGGAAAACAGCTTTTCTTGTGGCCATCACCTCCGCACGACGAGTGGGAGAGATCCAGGCCCTTTCCTGCAAGGCCCCGTACTTGACTTTCCACGACACGAGGGTAGTGCTCAGGACGCACCCCTCCTTCATGCCCAAGGTACCGTCGGACTTCCATCTCAACGAACCCTTGGTGTTACCTGTGTTTTTCCCGTCGCCTTCGTCGCCGGCTGAGAGGACTTTGCACTCGCTGGATGTAGCTAGAGCGCTGAAGTTCTACGTGGACCGCACGAAGGGTTTTCGGAAGACGTCACAACTCTTTGTGAACTTTGGACCTGTCAATCAGGGGAAGGCTCTCTCGAAGGCTTCCATCTCCAGATGGCTCTCCGGCTGTATCATGTGCTGTCACCGGTTGGCAAACCGACCGCTGCCTGGCCGTCCGAGAGCCCATTCCACCAGAGCGATCGCAGCTACCACGGCGTTCCTATCTGGTGTGCCCCTGCTGGACATATGCAGGGCTGCTACGTGGAGGTCGACGCACACCTTCACGAAATTCTACTGCGTCGACCGGGATTCCAGGGAGGAGTCCAGGGTCGGCCAAGCAGTGCTGCGCAACCTGTTCGCCTGAGGTGAGCCTGGTGAGGAGGTAAGATGCTTAATGTTGAGTTGATGTGATGCTTAATGTTGAGCCTTTGCCACCTACCGTGGTTGTGCATGTGTGTACTGCTATGTATTCTTTATTCATGAGCATGTGAATCCATGCCAGACCCCATGCTGGAGAAGGAACAAGTTACTTACCTGTAACTGTTGTTCTCCAGCATTTGTCTGGCATGGATTCACATGCGAACCCTCCCGCCTACCCCTCTGCGGCTCTTCACTTGGTCATACTGCCACTTCACGTGCTTCCAAATCTGAAGATGGCTGCCAGAGGCGGTGCTTAGGTAGAGGGCAGTCATTGGCTGTGGTCAGTATGACGCAGAGACCAGTGATTGGTTATTACTACGAAAGACAGATCAGAAACGAAACTGATACTGGTTTTTTCTTTACCGAGGATTCCCAGCCTGACGACGGGGAATATTCATGAGCATGTGAATCCATGCCAGACCCATGCTGGAGAACAACAGTTACAGGTAAGTAACTTGTTCCTTATTGGGCCTATGGCAATTCTATTGGGCATTGAACTCGGCTGGTGATGGAGGTGGTGGAAGAATTTGTGAAAAAGGAGGCGGCAGCCAGGCATTCTGTTGAGCAGGTTGCTTCGGACATTCAGACTTCGGGGCTCAATATGAGTCTGGAGGTAATACAACGGTAATTCCGCCTCATCGGCGGGATTACCATTATTGCTGTGGTTTCTGCCGGACTCACCACCGTAATACAACTTGGCATGAGCACGCATTCACCATTAGCGTTAACAGTAATTCTGTCCGGTGGAATTACTACTTAAACTGAGTCCCCAATGGAAATTCCACCTGTATTTAGCAGAATTACTGTTACCGCTGTACACTCGGCACTAATTCTGTATCAGAATTACTGTCTGGTCCCAGTTTACGAATTCTGCGCAGGTCAAGATGAACCAGAGTAACCCCTGCATGGCCGTTAAACCCTTACCCTTTAAGTTCTAATTGTGGAATCAACAACCCTGTGGTAAAGGGAAAGCAGATAAATAAAAATAAAATCAGTCCTCTGCTTGCGGCTATCCGTGACCTCTGCTCATTGACCTTAGGTTCCGCTCGAGCCTGGCTGCCTTTGCCAATCGCTGCTGAATCATGTATTCTTTTCTATAATGTTTTCTTTTCTGTTATGCTTAAAAACCTTGACGTTATTTATTGCTGTTTGGTTGCATTGACATAGAGATAATATTTACAGCCTTCCTGAATCTTTTCTGACGACATATATACTGTGTTGATCATTGTTTGAGTCTTTTCTCGCTTGTGGTGCTAGTTCGCGCCTTGCGTGCGCCTTTTCCATGCTTTCCATGTCAAATCGTGACTCTTATTAATCACGTTTACCGCACATTGGCACGCCGAAAATAATCTGTTCTAGTATTTTCATTGCGCCCGCGCTCCTTTTAAATGGTCCTCATTGTGCACTCCGCCTTCCACTGAGTCGCTTTGTCTCCGTGCTTCGCTTTTCGCGCACCCGCGATCACTCCTAACCCCATGTTTTTGCTGAAGGAGTTACGCACCCACGCGTGATAGGCTGCTTTACTCAAGATTCTTATCGTATTCGTTTGAAGCTGCCTTCACTGCATGCCTCACGAGTCATGCGCTGCTAAATACAATCCAATTAAAGTAGATGGTTTTTAACTTTTTCTCTCGCGTAGATTCTCTTATGAATCATGTTACTACTGTATTGCATCTAAACCTAACCAACATTGTTAAAAGGCTAACGCTACAAGTATAACTATAAGCAATTATCTTTTCACTAAGACCGATCAATGTATTTTTCACTTATCTCATCTGCTGCTTTTTTCAGACTGTCTCTGGATATTTTGATAATTCTCTTTAGACTTTCACTTCTCAGTTTAATGGGTTTTCTCAGGATCTCGAGTCTGCTGTGACCTTCTTGATGAGTGTCTTGGATGAAAGGCAGTTTGGAATCTTGCAAAAGATTCCAAACGACCTCAGGAAGGTTCTCTTACCAATCAATGTTGAGATACTCCTCCATTGTGTAAGGGGGTAACTCCAGTCTCCTGAAGATACTATGTTAAGGAAATATTATAAACCAATGTTTCTCATTTGTGCTAACACCAACCAAACAACCTGCATGCCAAACTCCCTCCTACCTTGTACATTCCCTGCTTGACCCTGAGAGTACCCCACTCCCCGTAAAGCCTTGTACCAGGGGCAGGTTTCTCTGGTCTGCAGCAATGAAAGCTCCTCACCAGCGTAGCACATCCCCTGCTACCTCGCAAGACCTTTCTGCTTGCACTTCGCACTCATCCCATGAGCCATCCGTAGCCACCGGACCAGGAGCCCCCAGAAATCTGGTTCCTTGTCCACATGGCTTCTACGATTAACATGAAACTCAGTGTGAATATTTAAGTTTTGTGATAATTTCAACTTAAGTCATTGGGGACATCACATTTTCAATTACAACCGGAACAATAAACCGTGGGCTGAATTTATTCTTCCCTTTCAAGGCAATATTCTTAATGGATAACCAAACTGAATCTCCCACCTGCTAACTTGGTGCTGGCCTGTGCTTTAAATCAGCACATTTTGTATACACTAGTTTACTCTTTTGTAAGTCTTCTATTGCTCTTTTCAAATGTTCACCATTCCCTTAAGTCTGCTCACAACGTCTGGGAACTGACGCCCAACCAAAATCACCTCCCGAATAAAGCGGGGTTGAAATTCCTGATTCACAACTGTGACATGGCAGTGGAGTCCTTAGCAGTGTTGCTATAACTTAATTCTGCCATGCATAATAGCTCTACCCAACCATCTCCAGATTTCAGGTAACATCGCAAGTATTTTTCTAGTTCCTCATTAACCCTCTTGGTCTGTCCATTGGCTTCTTGATGATAACTCGTGGTTAACGTAACACCAGTCCTTGCACAATGCTCACCAGATCTTAGAAACGAATTGGGTACCACTGTCAGAAATTGCTCGACTAAGCAAGGCATGGAAAATTTGGAAAATCTGGAAAATTGCTTGCGCCTCTACTTCACTCTTGACTTGCGACGTCCCTCAGGGCTCTATCCTCTCACCGTGGCTTTTCAACATATACCTTTCCCCTCTTGCCAACTTGATCTCCACCTTCTCTCCTCTTTTCCAGTGTTATGCTGACGACACACAGCTCCGCTTTAAGCTTCCCTCCTCTTCCTCATCTCCTTCCTCTCACATTCCCGACTGACTGCTATTCAGGCATGGTGTGCTGCTAATGATCTCTGCCTTAACACCAGTAAGACTGAGATCCTTCGCATTGGGACCCCCTATTCCCTCCCGTCCTCCTTCCCTCCTAAACTCTGGCCGCTCTCTTTGGGCCCCCTCCTCTCACCCTCGTGTGAGGCTAAGAACTTGGGTGTCATCTTCAACTACTCTCTCTTCTTATTATCTCAGATTGCTGACCTTGCCAAGAAGGCCCACTATCAGCTTCACCTCCTCAGAGGCATTCTCCCTTTCCTCACCTTCCACCAGAAACTCAGTGTCTCCAGAGCTACGGTTCTTTCAAGGCTTGATTATTGCAGCAACCTCTTCCTTAATCTGCTTCTCTCCTCACTCTGCCCTCTTCAACTAATCCAGAATAGGACTGCAAGACTTACCCTTGGCCTCAAGCCCAGGGGCCGTATCTCTCCAGCCCAAACATCTCTCCACTGGCTCCTGGTGGTTGCAAGCATCAAATTAAGGACCCTCTGCATCATCCACAAGGCTTTCTGGGTTCTGGGCCCTTGCTACATCCAACTCTCTCTCCCTAAATACCTCCCTGCTTGAGTTGTTTGGTCCTCTAGCTCCAACTCTCTGCAAAACCGATGTTTCTACGAACAGAGAGTTGGGGGTAGATCTGTTCCTTTTCGCAGGAGCTTCCCTCTGGAACGGCCTCCCTGATCCTCTCTGACTTTAGCCAGATCTCCTTAAGTTCCAGAAGCTTCTCAAGACCTTCCTTTTCTCCTCCTCCTTCCCTCTCCCCTCCTCTTATAGTCTCCTCCTGCCGCTATGACTGAATGCCTGTGTCCCTTATGAGTCTCTCCGGGGTCAGGTTCTCCTTCTTCCAGTCTCCCCTTCTCACTTCTTCCTACCAGCACTTGCCATAGGCCACACTTCCCTGGCTAACCTTCTGAAGCTGTCCCCCCCCCCCCCCCGCCCCGCAACTTTACCCTTACCCCCGGCTTCCCCTGGCACTTGCCCTCCTGGGCACCCCTTAGAACTTGCACAGCCCTTGGGCCCCCTCCCTCCAGCACTTCTCCCTCCTTCACTCTCTCCCTATCTCATCCCTTTCCCTGACCTTCCTCGCTCCTGCACTTCTTGATACAGCATTTTCACGATCCGAATGTCGCAAGGCCTAGTAGGAATGTCATTGTTGTTTTTCCTATGTCCCCCTCTCCTTCTTGTGGCATCTGGAAACACGGTCGGCTGTATCAGAACCATACAAATGCTCAATACATAAAAGGGCCATAGCAGCTCCCTTAATCAGTATGAAATGTCCGATTTAGTTAAGACGTCCACAATCACTAGTATAGTCATAATCCCTTATCCGGAGGATAGAAAGATCCCAGAGGAACAACCTAAGGCTCTTGGGACTACCTGAAGGCCTGAAAGATCGGGATCTAATTGGATATATTGAAAACCTACTACTGCAGGAGATTAGCCCAGCATAATTGTTGCAGGTGTTTGAGGTTGAGAGGTGCAACAGTAAAGGCAGACTGTAACGCTCACCTGGTATCCACAGGGACGTCACTCAGCCAGTTCTGACCTCTTATGACCTCGAACCCTTCCCTGGAGGCTATTTGACTGGAGACTGGGCCTGAAACACAGGATTGGTAGAGTTTAACTCCCTATTGTCTCTGTGTGCTTGAAACCCTTCTTCCCCGGGGTCCAACCCTTCCCTTCGATCCATAGCTCACCTTGTTTTCTTGGATAGTGTTCTTTCGTCCTGCTTTCAGCGCAGGGGCGCGTTGATTGATGCAGGCTCGTTGCTGCCTAGTTACTTCACTGGCAAGAGTCCGACAGGTAAGTATAATGAGTGTTTTGAACAGTTCTCTAACTTCGTTCCTTTCCTTCCTTAGATGATGGCCGGCGTCCGGGGATGGCGGCGTGCTGCTGAGATGAGTAGCGCTGAAGGTGAGTGAGAGCGCGATGCACCCCTTTCGTATTTGTATTGAACTGAGTTCTTTTTCTGTGTCTTTTAGGTGCCGCGACGTTTTCAGCGTGGATGCCGGTTATGAAGAACAAATGCGGTGAGTAAGCGCGGTATACGGCGCCTCTAGATGTTTCCACGCTAACCTGGAGTGTCTTTTCCCTCTTGCAGATGGATGAGAAGTTCCGGAGACGGAGTTCCCCCAAAGCGACTGTGATTCAGGTAAGCGTTTGAAGCTCGAACAGTATTTAAAAATAAGCGAAATAAAAAGGGCATATACAAAAAAAAAACGTTTGCCCATCCTTACAACTAAATACAACAAAGAGTGTGGTATAGGGTTCACAAGAAAGAATTGTTCATAAATAAGTTGTGATGTTATAGCAGGGGGTTTCCTTCCCATGTTTTGAGCACAGGACTCGGCACACTCTCTGGCTTTCCCAGCACGAGGCTACAGTTCCGTTCTCGGGTAGCAGGATCTTCGGTGGTTGTCTCTTTTCTACAAAGAACTCTCTTGCATCCGAGGACCTGATGCATTCAAAATAAAAAATAAAAGTTCCTCTTCTGTATGTACGTTGGGTGATGGCTTTCACCCCTTGGTCCCCCTCTTCTGGGCTCAGACCCTTCTCGAATGTTAGCCTCCCTCACTATGTTCACTACGGCTTGTATTTAAGAGATTTCCCCTGTTGCATTCACAAGTCTCAATGTCCTTTTAAACAATCTACTGTGTACATCCCTCCATCGGGTTCACTCTTGTCAACATAGTGTTCATTGTGGAATAATGCTTCACCCCGTTTTGCAGAATGGGGAAAAAGTGTTATAAGAAAGGGGATACCGTGTCTCACCCATCGGTGTCCCACTTCCACTCCCCGAGGAACCCCCCATCCAGGTGATCCTCCCACAGTGGTTCACCCCCAGGAACTGGATCCAATAGCGATGGCTGTTTCCTGGCCACCTGGATGACAGATCCCCGGGTACTAGTCAGGGAGACACCTTCAGGTTTCTCACAGAGGGCACACCGGTCTCTCCAGAAGTAACCACCACCTGTCTTGTATCCTAGGCCAGTTATAGCTAGTATCCTAAACTTCAGGGACAGAGAAGTGGTACTTCAGTTCTCTAGGGAGAGTGGGGCGATACAGAGAGGTAACTCAGTGATTTCAATATACCATGACTGTACTCCTATGGTGCCACAGAGACAAACACGTTTGTACCCATTAAGGCACAGCTTCCACGGTTGGGGATAAAATACATGTTCATGTACCCAGCCAGACTGAAAATCATATATGAAGGGAGAACACATTTTCTGGAAACCCCGGCTGCGGCACATCTGTGGATCGAACACAATAACTTGGGCAGCAAAGAGGAAGACAGGGCTTGCGGAAATAATGTGGCTGCTTGAATTACGCCCACAGGCTGTTGTATGTGGACCTGAAACATATGGGGTGCGGTGCGTTCTACCTTAGCGGCTCAGTCATCTGGGCCTCAAAACGATGTTATGTAAAGGTTATGAGACCATTAAAAGGAGACCAGGAAAGGTGGGGGCGGGCATCGTTGCCCACTGAGTGATGCTTGGACAACCTCTGCTTTGGTATTTAGCACCAGCCTGTTGCTCGATTCCAGCTCAGTACCCAATGGCTAAATCTAGTCTTGTTGGTATGGGTTTGCCCGAACGGGGAGCTCCTGTTTGGAATAGTTTTATCCCCGGGCTTAGCGGATGGTTAAGTTTGTTAAGGTTTGTGTTTGTCAATGAAGGTATACAGGAGGGGGCGGGGGGTAGGAACGACAAGAGATCCAGAGATTTTCTTATGGCACCGCTTCGGTTTCTATCTTGGAACATAAGGGGGCTGGGATGGTACATTAGAAGGAACTGGGTGAGGTCTTACCTCAGCAGGGAAAGGATTTCTGTGGCTTTAGTGTAGGAGACTCCCCTCCTACTGGAAAGTCAAGAGCAACTTCTGTCAAGATTGGGTAGTACAGGATATGGCTCTACATTTTCTCAGTTTGCCAGGGGTGTCCTCATATGGATAGAGGAGTCGGTCCCATTCCAATTATTGGAAGCAGTGACGGACAGCGAAGGGACATATGTTATACTACAGGGATATCTGGAACACAGAGAAGTGTGCATAGTTAATTCTTACTTCCCCAACTACATTATACCGGCACATGTGTGCTTTTTGAGTGGAAAGATAGCAACAAGGCGGGATGGGCTGTTGTTGTGGGGGGGGGGGGATTTCAACTGTGTGTGTCATGTACCTTTAGATAGATCCACTCCCCCGCAAAAGGGTGCCCATGCGGCTACTGATGCATTAAATATGGTTATATCAGAACTTGCCCCAACGGATGTTACATCCAAACACAAAGGGATATTCTTATTATTCATCCCTTCACGGCCTGCAGACCAGACTTGATTACATGTTTATGGAAACAGGACACGTGGCAAAGTTTATAGACGCGGAATACTTGGAATGCACAATGTCCGATCGCTCCCCATTGCTGATTATGTGGGAAATCATGGGACCTAGGGCCCCCATTCCAACATGGCGCATGCCCTTAGATGCCCTCCGGGATGGTGTTTTCAGAGACATGCTACATAGAACTCTAGAGCAGTATTTAGTGTCCAACGTTGGTAGTTTTGAGTGCTGGTGGTATCCGCAGACAGCTAAGGGCAGACCTAGAGGCTATGGAGGACAAGATTACCAAGCTAGAGGCCCGACCCTCTAATGCAGGGTTGTTGGAGGGAGAATTTGCTGATCTAAGGTTGCAATGCATAAACTCTCCAAATTTGGCTAAGACACAGCTGGTACAGACGCAGCGAGGGGGACAAATCTGACAGAGTACTGGCATGGATGTGCAAGAGGGAAAGGCCCAGGGATACGACTACATTGTTACTAAACGAATGTGGGGCCCCATGGCAGTCCCAAACGTCTATTAATGACATTTCTGCTGAATTTTATACACAATTGATGACTCACAGATAGCATTGGAGGATATGAAGTCTGTCTTTGACCAGATACGGCTCCCACGACTCACGGAAGATCAAGTTATTGCCTTAGACCAATTAACTTGAAGAGGTGGGGGAGGTGATCACTGCAATTTCTGCTGGTAAATCCCCAGGGAGCGACAGCCTCCTGGCAGAATTCTTCAAACATATAGTTCATTACTGGCGCTGCCACTCCTGCAGGTTTGAGTAAGCATATGAGAAGGGTACTCTCTCACCCGGTATGAGTGAAAAGTTGATAATCCCTATCCCAAAGCCTGGAAAACCTTCAGAGAGGTGCGATTCTTATCGCCGACTGGCAAAGCTCGATTATGATGCAAAAATACCTGCCACCATACTGGCGTGACATTTGCGAAAGGCAATAGCCTCTATAATAAGCGTTGATCAGACAGGGTTTGTACCTGGCCGCAGCACTCCCTTAAACCTTCGTAGACTATAGCACATTATAGACCAGACCAACACCCAGTCCGCTCTTCTTATGGTTGTATCACTTGACGCTATAAAAGCTTTCGACTCAGTCTATTAGGAGTGGATGTACGCTGGGCACAGGGGTTTCGGGTTTGGGGAGGCATTTATTTGCTGGATAATGCTCTTGTATATTGAACCGATCGACAGGGTGAAATCCGGGAAACGAATATCAGGCGTGTGGGACATACAAAGAGGGACGCAACAGGGATGTCCGCTTGCGACGATGCTTGGCGTTGGAGTCTGTGGCCGTATATTTATGGCAAGAATATATAGAGGCCAGCATAGAAATGGGGGGAATCGGACACCTTATATCGCTTTATGCTAATGACGTCCTGCTATACCTGTGTAAGCCCTCACATAACCTCCCTCTCGTACTGGATGTGTTAGATGATTTTGCAGGACTATCAGGAATCGTGTTCAGCAGACAGAATTCATGACTTTTCCTTGGCATGAAGCTGCAGTAGATCTACCAGAGTTTGGGTTGATGTGGGAAAGAGTCACATTTACATATTTCGGTATACAGAGTCACACCTGCCCCACAAGAGAGAGAGAGAGAGAGAGAGAGAGAGAGAGAGATTCTCTCTCACTCTCTCTCTCCCGTCTCTCTCTCTGTCCCCCCCTCTCTCTCTCTCTCTCCCCTCTCTTTCTCTCTCCCCTCTCTCTCTCTGTCCCCCCCTCTCTCTCTCTCTGTCCTCTCTCTCTAATGAATGGACCAAGAAATCTATGAAATTCTGGATCCCCCTGCCACTGTCGCTCATGGGGCGGGTCTCAATGAAAATGATTAGTCTCCCCTGTTTGCTGTATGCATTTACGAATGTGCATTATTACATAAGACCAGGATTCTTCCGGGAACTGGAGGCCACACTCTGTGACTTCCTATGGGGGACGAGACGTCACAAGATAGTGCTTAGGACACACAGTCTACCATACTGCGAAGGGGGAATACAGCTCACACAGCTGTAATTGTACTATCTGCCTGCCCAGGTACGGTATATGACTATGTGCTTGTCCAATGAAGGAAATTCTTTGTCTCACAAACTGTTGCATGGGCTCTGCTAGCTTGTTGGTGGAACTAGGTAGACAGATTTGCGCAGGAGCAATGAAGGTGGTTGATGTCTGTACGAGCCTGGCAGACCTACAGGTAACCAGGCACTGGGAAATGTTTGGTATATCCACTTGGGGAGACATGTTTGAGAATGGGAAGTTTAGGAAACTGGAAACTGGGAACTGGAAAGCTTAATGCACAATGATCGACTGCCTAGTGGACAATTCTTAAGGTATATGAGGGTGATGAAGGTGGCTAAACAGAGGTGGAAGGAGTTGCCTACGGAACCGGTGGAGGGGGTGATCTTGACCTTGTTGTATGATCTGGAGGACAGGTGGAACCCGACAGCACAGATGTATGGACCTGTTGGGGATGGAGGGTGCCAAACAGGAACAGCTGAATGGTAAATGGGAGGAGGACACAGGGCTGCAGATCACGGAGACACAATGGGAACAGGCTTTGGTATTTTTCAAAAAGGTATCCCATAATGCACAGCTCCGCCTTGTACTACTTAATGCTTTAAAATGCACCTTTATGACCCCAGGTAGGGTGGCTAATTTTAACAAAGGGGCTACCTCATCATGCCCATGGTGCAATGCGGAGGGGGCAGATATGTTCCACATACTATGGAAATGTGTACAGGTGCAGAATCTTTGACTTAAGATCGAACATGCATGTAAAAACGCTGGCATTGTTAGATTCGGATGGAGTCCACTCGAATGCCTCCTGGGAATATATCCCAGACCGGGCAAATATAAACACGTAATTAAATTAATGGACTTGGTGTGCATCCTGGCAAAGAGGCGGGTGGCTATGTCTTGGAAAAAGAAGCAGGGGACTTCAGTATGAGCAATGGTATAAGGAACTTGGGTGCTGGTGTTTAGCCAAGACAAAGGCATTGGCTAGGACCATGCAAGGGAGGGAGGAGGAGTAAACTGACGCATATGAAGCGTGGAAAAGCTTGAACATGGCTATGTTCCACCTTTCGGATGATAAGCCACCCTGAATGAAACTTGTCGATACAGGATATTGTTTAATGTGTATTACGTTGAATATGGTTGCTAAATAGATTGTATGTACTCGTGATTGAAGGATATGTCAAGATCTTATAAGGTGTTGTGCAGATAACATCAGTATTGCAAATGTTGTATCATTTAAGAAAATGCCAATAAACACATTTAAAAATAAATCCCTTATACGGAGGAAGATCCACAATATAATCCATCAAGACTGTGTGCCAAGGAGGAGTCTTTAAAGTGTCCTCTTGTTTTCTGACTTCGAGGCACACACGTTGCACGTCCGGACATAGTTTAACACATCTTCTCGCATTCCCTTCCACCAAAATTCCTGTCGTAAGAGTTCAAGAGTCTTTTTATACCCCGGAATACTTGCATATGGGAAATCATGACGTTGTCTCAACGCTTCTTCTCGCAAATCTTCAATATGTAAGTATAACTTTGAATCTGAGTCTGGAAGCTGCCCCCTGATTTGCCTTTTTTGGCCCAATTCTGTAACTGTTAAGCATTCATTAGTCAACAAATGTATTCTCCAAACTCAATGGTTCTTTGAATTTCTCCCACCAAGAAGTTCTTGTCCTCCAACAGCGGCAATGGCGCCAATGGATCCACCTTCCAGTCATCAGGCTGACACCTAGACAGTGCATCTCCCTTGCCATTTTGACAAGTCTTTCTCACCCCGACCAATACCTCACTTTGCACACCCTCTCTATGATTCTCCTTTTCTCTCTACTGCACCTTCATTCCTCTGCCTGATCTCTCAGCCCGCCTTATCCTCCTTTGCATGTTATGGCTCACTGGCTTTCTGTGTGCTGCTGTTTCTCTTGCCAGTGAGTAGCATGTTTTTCACTTCGCCGCAGGGATTCTCTGGTTGTTGTGGTCTTAGGCGGGAAAAGAGAAAGCACTGGCCAGTATTTGGCAAGGCAGGTATGGCATGATAAAAGTGGTACTGGTAATCAGGAACATGCAGTGAGATAGAGACTGGGGCCCTCCCAACTCCCACACCCTGCCTTTTGGGTAGGACATGCTCTGAAAAATGTCCTGACAGGCCTTCTGCCCGAGGTTTTCCCCCTTCCCCCCCCAGACAGGGTTAGGTCTCTGACTGTGTCACAATAATCATTTAACTTTCTGTTTTCAAGTAATGCTTAAATGCAATAAATAACGTACAGCATTTCAACCACAGTGGAGTGCTAGTGACAGCAAATTTTGATAGGAAGGTATTCTACCATGGAAACAGGCAGGAACGGCCGAGGCCAGGTTTATTTCCATACAGCTGTGCAGAAATGGCTTGGGAAACCGACTTGGTAAACCTGTCGAAAAATTGTGGCCCCAAGCACAGAATCCTTGGGGCTTTTACAATGTTGTACACAATGAACCTCGTACAGAAAATCTGAATAATACACGTAGTATTATATATTAACAATGGACTTACTAACAGTGCATCCAGGGTGCATGGCTTTACATGACCGTACAAGCTTGGTGCAAGTGCTCGGCCCACCCACATGACTTAGACCTTCTCCCGTCTGGAAGCATTCCATTACACCTAATGGTACTAGAACTGCAGACTCAGCATACATGTGGTGGTTATTCCGGTTCTCAAGCAGCTAAACCCCCTTCATTATCTAGTGTGGGGCTAGGATGAAGAAAGCCACTGTCACATCAGACAGCAGCTTATTTCATCCTCGTACAACCTTTTGGGCAACCGTGCCCTTGCCAAAATAATCAGTATTTAGTCTGCACCACTGCCACTTAGCATAGCTGTGGCCTCTACATCATTGCCACAATCATGGCTGCTGTTCTGCACCATCAGAGGCTCATAGGTTTCTTAAGACCTAAAGTACTAAAGTAAGATGCCACCATCTTTCACAGTATAAAACCAAAGACTGCCTTAACATGGCATGTGCCATGTGTTTAGACGCCTGAATAGACATTTAAGTAACTAAACAGGAAAGGTAGTACTCAACTCGTGGCCCGAGATGAATTCTCTCCCTCGGCCTATACGTTTATAGTAAATTATCTTACATGTTAATTTAAATGCAAACCAGTTAAATAATAAAAGAAAACATGCTACCTGTCTTCTTTTATCATTTAACAGTTGTGCATTTATATTAACTATTAAGATCATTTACTATAGCCTTCTAGACTGAGGGAGGGGTCATTTGTCTGCCCATGCGTTTGACCCCTCCCGAGGTCTATAGGCTATTAGCAAATGGAGGTTATTGCAATACAGTTTTTGGAATGTTGTGATGAAGTAAAAATTTTACTTTAATGGTGACTAAATAGACAAACTGAGTTAGCAAATTGTGTTTTTATTGTGTAATATTTAAGTTTGTCTTCATAAGTTAAGCATTGAAATTGCCAACGTGGTTATACCGTGGCATGTTTAACATGAGCATGAATTAGGTGTCCTATAAATTTAATATTTCTCTTTAAGAAAGTGAAAGCATTTACCCTGTTTTAGCTTTTTCTTTATTGTGCTAAATATGATGCTGCAGCAAAAAAAGTTCATCCCAGAGAGGAAGTGTCTTGTTGAAAATAAATATTGCCAGGAAATACCATTGTTTCCCCGTTTGCTTTTGACGATAGAATGTCTAGATAGCAATTAATGCTAGAAGCTATTATTAACTGCTTTGAACATTCTGATTGCCTGAGAGAGGGCAATAATAATCTCCATGTGCTAATAATATTTATAATACCTTGCTTATCTATAGTGTTGCATTATTGTTTTCAGACTCAAAAAACATTGCACCTTTAAATGCATGATCATTAAGCTACATCCACCTGTTTGTTTATACAGCCAGAGACTGGATATCCGTGCTCAGGTTGCAAATGCCTTCTTATCAAAATTCCAGTTGACGCCAGATGAAATGAGCATTCTCCGTGGCACACGGGAAGGCCCTTTGACAGAGGTAAGCTGGTTTACATTTTGAAGATTATGTGAACAAGTGTTATTTGTAATCATTTGTTGCTTACTCCACTATTACAGTGACAGAGAACTGCACATTAAGCTACATATAGGAAGAAAATGTTCTCTACCATGTGTGTAAAAGCCTATTAACAAAGGGATCATCTCCAGGTTTCCATGATAGCATAACACCATTTTAGGCTGGAGGATCGGAAACACAAAGTATTTTTTATTTTTCCATCCTCTCAACGTCTTCAATTCAAGGAATTGCTTAAAACAAGCTTTGTATTGCTTAAAGGATTCGCACAATGCAGCACCATATTATATCAATTACCTCTGCTCTAGGAGCTCCTGCTGTGATTTTTACATTGTGTGAGGAGCCAGAAATGAGACTTGGACACGTGAGATTCATAGTTTTGGTCGAAGACCTTTATTAAAATAAAAGGGGTTGTGGAAATGCTTCTCTGTCCCTGCACTACAGGTGTTTCCCTATCTAAAACCAAAACAAACGTTCTGTAGATGCCAGAATGACCAAAGCAAAACCGTCCTATGTCCAAAGTACTATTCTGGCCCTCACACCCTACCCTTTTCACCTTGAGAGTGTATTTTGTTAATGTCTTTGGCCTTGAGTGATTTATAAATGTTCAAAAGAAAGAAATGTGCAATCTCAACACAAGAGTTCCAGAAGTACAGAGTTCCTTCTTCCAGAGGGCGACTCCCTAACAACTTGGCTCTTTATCTTGTTAGGATACTTGGTGTACTCTCCTGCTGGGTTTTCACTCCATGTTTTCTTGGTTTTACACAGCCTTCAGCGGGTCCTGATACATCCTTCTCAAACTCCTATTAGCTGAGGTACCTCTTATACACTGTTCAGTTTGTCCTGGCGTGTTTCCCTATCAGGACTTTCCCATGTAAACACTTGCACTTTCCTTCCATACTCTCCTACCAGGGCTTTCTTTAACACATTTACAACTGCCTGGTATACTATTCTGCCAGGACTTTCTTTTTTTTTCTTTTTCAACACTTTTTTAATTAAGAGCAAACAAATCAAAGAACCAATACAAACATATCCATAACATCAGTGGATTACATTTTGAGTACATAGTTCTTACAACATCAAATAATCTAATTACTATAATAACCATATTCACATTACCTAATACTATCCACTATAACTAATCCTCTATACTACTACAACAATCCTACACATATAACACAACCAGAAAATACGGCCTTGACAAACATCGACAGACAACAAGTAGAAATTCCATATTAGTCCCCACTCCTTTCACATCATATCCTCCACCTATTAGCCCTATAATGCTAGCGCCAACCATACAGTTCATTGAATGGCCTCCAACCTCAGAATAAGAGTCTTTTTGTTCTGTTTTTTTTAGCATGACTTTCTCATAACTAGACAGTGTTCACAAGTCCGACAGCCATGCCTCCACTTCTGGCTTTTTCCTAGACTTCCATACCCTTAGAATTTGCTTTGCTGCTACCACAAGTACTCGGTTAATCCACCCACTATACTCTCGAGCCACCCCACATCTCCTGGTATTTGACAGCAGAATTGTTGTGGCACAATGTGGGGCTGCAGATTGGAAATAAGACCTTGTGCTGGCAGAGTTGGGTTAAGAAAGGTATTTTAAGGGTACGTGATATGTGAAAAGATGGTCAAATGATTCCTCTTGCGTTACTCAAAAGACATTTTGGACTAGGGAAAACAGACCACAGGCGTTATATAGAATGGATGTCTGTCCTAGCTGAAAGACGGGAGGTTAGATAGCCCTATGAAAGGGAGACCAATGATCTGCAGCGTTTTTCAATCCCCTCCATTTATGGTATTGACCCATCTGAAAATGATGCTGTTGGATAGTTCTTGTGTGAATGCATTTGAGAAATTGCGGCAGGCATGGGTGAAGGAGTTAGGCAAGGACATATCTGTAAAGGATTGGAATAGCCTGGTGAGAACTGGCACACACTCGAAGATGGATTTAAACTTACGATATGCATGCCAAAGGATTCGCCTATACTGGACCCCTGCATGGATGGCTGGCTTAGGTATGACTGATGAGGATTCATGTTGGGGCTGTGGCCGTAATGGGGGTACCTTATTACACATGCTATGGGAATGTCCGAGTGTGGTTGGTTTCTGGAATGATGTTCTGAGCAGATTAGATTTAATACTGGGAATTGCACTACCAAGAACACCATATTCAACAATTCTGCCAGGATTTTCTTTAAACAACCTTTGCAGCTTTAGTTTGCCTGGTGCACTCTCCTTCCAGGGCTTTTCTCAGTGTACTCTGTGCACACTTTTAAACATAGTATTTTTTTCGAGTTCATGTTCTCTAACACAATACCTGCCTGGTACACTATCCTGACAGGGCATTTCTTCAATATGTATTGCATACACTTACAGAACTTTGTCTCTTACTTCTCGTTTGCTTTCCCTTTTAACAAAAGATTCAGTATGTCCTTCTCTTTCAAGAATTCCATTTGTATCTTTCACATTTATTCGCCTTAGGCATGTCTGCCTGTATGCCTCGGTGTCACTGTGTCCCTTTCGGGGAATCACCAGTTTTCGCTGGCATTCTTTCCTTTTCCCACGGTCAGCTGGTGGTGGTTGCTCAGTGTCTCTCTTCTGTCTCTCCGCCTACGTTCCTTGGCCGATTGGCTCTTCACAGTTACTGCTGGACTCTTCTGCTTTCCGTTCGGCTTTGGCAAGGGAAACGCTGCCGCTCTGTACCTGCAAATGCCAAGGAGCCCTGTGCTGGCTTCTGGTGTTCTCACAGGGTGTCTCCTCTTGTGGTTAGCTTTCCACTTCTGTCTTCTTGAGCTCTATGGCTCCACAACAACTTATGCAATCCCACGGTTTCGCAACTTGTCCTGAGAAAAACAGCGTCCTCCCTCCAGCAGCAATTCTCCCCAGTCAGCTGTTGCTGCAATTTAAATCTCTCGGCTACATGTCTGTGCACACAACAACTAGAGCGCAGCCTGTACTCTTGGTCGTTTCCGCTCTGAATTACTCGTCTCCTCTTCCTCGTCCCAGTACTGTTGCAGTTGTGGGAATGGAAGTCCATTCTTGATGTTTCACACACTGATCTTCTCCGATGGTTTTCAGTACCCTTCCTAGGTGGATAAGAGGAGGTGTAACATGCCATGAAGGCATTGGGTATGGATGGGATATCCTTGAGCGGAAGGGGAATACCATGTCTTGTCCGATGGTGCCCTGCTACTCGCCTGAAGGTTGTCTCCCCCATGTGATCATCCCTCAATAGGCTGCCCCAAAGGTCAGCATCAGGAGCGGCTGCCATTCACATGCCACATGGGGAGAGATCACTGCCAAGAAAGGAGCGATGACACCATTGGATTCATCACAATTGCAATTCGCCTGGCAGATGAAGTGGTTGGTTTGGCCTTGCTAGTATTTGTGCCAAAAGTACACCACTAACACAGAAATCAACAACACTGGAAGAGCTGAATAATGAGGCTAAAATGATTTGGTGGTCTGAGGTTGCCCTCTGCCATTTGTCTTTTCTGTTGAATGTTAAGATTGGACTCCAAACGGAAAAAAAACAAGCAGCAGGGTGAACAGATGAGAAGGGCCTTCAAAACACCAACCATCCCTTCCATACTAGCCTCAGGCTGCAATGCATGGATTTCTCAAGACTTGGTCCAGGTCCTAAACAAGCAGATGCAGATGTCCTGTAGTATAATCACCTCATCTACTATAGTTGCTACATGGCTACAAAAAAACAAGAACATGTAAATGAAACAATGGCAGCAGTTTCCAGAGAAATGTGCCAGTAAGTAGAAAGGATGGAAATGGTGCATGGGACAATATAGAGGAACTGTTTACCCCATTTAATTCCCCTTCAATGAGGTTGTGAAGATTAAAATCCATTGAAAATGTTAATTTCAACAATTGTACAGGAAGCATGCGTGGTAACATCCTGACAAAAAGTTGTGAATTCACCACCTCAATTTGTTCTGTCTGTAGTGCTGCAACTGCAGTTGGATATATTGCAGGGTGTTTCTCATCAACAAGTCTTCATACCAATTGCATAGTAATATATAACTGAGTTCCCTTAGGCCAGGGAGACGATGCAAGGCAGGAAGGGCATGTGGCAGATGTGTGTGGGAGTCTGGAGAAGGAGCTGATTTGGAGACAGCTGGTTAATAGTTCAGAACGAGCTGAAGGCCAGAGGCAAGAGGCCAGACCTAAAAGAGTGGGGAGAGGGAACCCAGGAGGCTAAACAGTGAGAGACCAAGAAGGCTCGGGAGGCGGGGGAGAGAGAGGGGGAGAGAGGGCAGGAGAGAGAGGGAAAGGGAGAACCCCTGTGAGGCTGGGGAAAGGAAGAGACCCAGGAGGCTGTGGGGGGGGGGCGAGTAAGAGAGCCCCAGGTTCTCTCCCAGTCTCCCTCTCCCCAGTCTGTCTGCCTCTTTCTTTCTCTCACCACCCCCTCACACTTCCCCCCGCCTTGGAAAAGAAGTAAAGTGAGGGACACATTACTGTGTTCATTAATGAAAGCTGGGGACAGAGTCCTAATTCGCAGAGTGAACTAAGCTAAACAACAATATGTGAAACAATACATACTGAAATACAGAGTCAGAATTCCCATAGTGGATTGAGAAGAGCACATACAGCATAATATCTTGCATGCTGAGATTTTCTACTAAGTACGAAATTCTCAACAAAATCTATCACGCGCTGACGCCACTGGTTTCACACTTCTTAAGTGTCGAAAAAGTTTGTAGAACTCAATTCCCTACTGGATAAAAGTCTCAAACCTGTTACAGTAAAGGCATGAGACTGGGAGATCAAATAAAAACCATTGAAGGCTCAAAGAAGGAAACAATCCATCACAACAGCCCAAAACCAATGTCAAAATAAAGTTCAGATGTAACTTTATTGCCCTAGTCTATCCTATGTTTTGGTGAGCCTATCCCAAAAGCACAATGTGCATGTAGGCTCGGCTCTGGAATGACACACACCCTCCTTTACTTTCATCCCAATGTGGCAACCTGCAACAGCCCCAGAGCACCATTAGAACAGTACACTCATCATATTTCTCCTCATTGTCATGGAAAAATACCCACAGGCTATTCCGATGGATTGGTGAATGATTTTATTAGTGTTAGCAAAGTCATAGGACAGCACGAACCAGCGGCAGTACGAAACCTGGTTTAACAACCCTGAACTCCTCCAGGAGTGAGTTTTTATTCAACAGAGCACACATGCCTTTCAATGGAGAGGGAGGCACAGACATGACTAGTCCTGTTACAGAAACAAAGTGTCAAGTAGAAGGAGAGTGTCCCAGCATACAGGTCTAAGGCAAAGGCTGCGTTCTCATGTTCTGCACAATACAATCAGGAAGACATATCATGATACAGTAATTCATGCATGGTAAGCCACCTCTACAGTTCCAATACTGTTAGGGTAGGGAAGCTTGCTTACTATATGATAACTGCTGTGTGCTAAAGCTGCTTTGCCTAGGAAAGGGGCATCCTAAAACATGCTTACTAATGCCAAAAGGGAAATAAGTCAGAGGCGAGAGTTGTGGAGGCGAGCACTGCTTATACACTAGGTGATGAAACTGCCAGGGTTAAGACATGCACAATGGAACATGGGGTTCACCTCAAAATGGCAATATAGCACTTGTTCAACATGGCTGTTTGCGTTAGTAGCACAGTATTATAATTCACCTGGGGTTAGTTCATTAAAATGTTCAACCACTGGTTCCCTCCCCCGCCCCCACAATTTCCTCCTATGCGACCTTCACTCTAGTCTCATCTATTACATCTTTGGGTGAGCAGACAACAGATTCAGGTACGTCATAACATTGGACTTCTTCCCTTGTGTGACAGTAAAACATAGTCATGGTCTGGGGAACCCCAGGCCAGTGGGCGCAAACTCGATAGTAGAAACATTTACAGCTCATTATTAAACATGATAGACCTAGAATTAGAACCACCATTATGAGCAGAATCTGACCTATGGATAGCCCCAGGGATCCCAGGATATCAAGGATCCAGGACTCGGGATCAGCTTGCTTCCTGACCGGTGTAGAGGAGGCTTATGGTGCTATGGATGTGAATGATGTCTGAGATGTTGCAGGTGTAGCTGGGTATGAAAGTGCAGCATTCGCTCTTCATGATTGCGCATACACCCCTTTGTGATGCTGGGAGGGTATCCAGTGCCATACAAATAGATGTGTTCCCAGGACAGTAGTGCAAGCGAGGCTCCAGTGACATTTGAAATATTTTCGGCCAACCGATTAAGTCAGGCCAGGCGGTCTGTTTACCTTGATCTCAAGGGCCAGAGTTAGCCCATCCTGGCATTAAATCACTCTAAGGTGGAATGTTTTTTAGGTTGTGCTGAGTGGGGAAGGACCGGCACACGGCAGGCAGGACACAGCCCATGTAACAACTCCCACCCCAGCTGATGAGCAGCCAGTGGTAAGCCTTGTCTCCACATATAGAGTAGGTTACAGAATAAGTGGCATACCCAGATTGGGCAAAGGAGAAATCTGGGTCAAAAGCAAAAGTAACATTATTAATGATCACACTAGTGTTGGTGGACAGGTAGTATTGGCACTTGCTGTTTCCCCATGAATAGAGGACACCAGTTGACATAGCACACAAGGCCAGTAGCCTGAGCTGGGAGATGGAGGGCGGCTGGCTTCTTGAACACCTGGTTTGGAGTGGGGAAATTAGGAATTGGGAGTGTACATCACTGCAGGGTCCCGGGCCCAGCAGTCTGTGTTACCAACTTGAGGCCTAGGTAAACATCACCCCATTGTAAGGGAATATGGCTATGGGAAACTTGGAGGATAAGTCATGAGGTAGATGAGCACATACCCAAGGGTCGGTACTGTCAACGATGTAGGCATACTGCCAGGTGAGGTGCAGGTAGGTGTTCTCACTGTGAACTGTAAGTAAGGCATGGCATCAACAGTAAGACAGACACAAGTGACCACAGTTCAAGTGTGTTTATTGAACTTCAACAAAGGGTTTGATAAACGCATATCTAAGCCTAAATCTATCGATGGGAGCAAGCTACGACCATCAAATAATAATAACGTAGTCCTAGTGGTCTATTGTCAAAAAAAGGGCTGATACTAAAAAAAAGAAAAATAACTATTGCTAATCGTTAACTCTAAATACAAATAGTATGGGGGACAATGTTATGAAAAGAAAGAAGTGTTCAAAATATGTCAGGTTCTTCTGGCTGTGGGCCTCCTACGGTTTCAGCACGGGACAAGGCAGTTCATTGGAGCGTAGCACAGTCTCTGGTGGCTTTAGCACAAGGATACAGTTAAAAAATAGTAAGTTCTCCTTCTCCTTCGATTTGCACAAGTATTCACTTCGGGTGACTCACTATTCACCCCGGATCCAGCTCAGCCGGACTCAGATCCCTTTTCACAATATTTGTAACCTCAGCTCCCTTAGGCAAAATGTTTGTAGTATATTCTTTTTCTCATGTGACTCACGGTTCACCACGGAACCCCCCTCAGCCGGGTTCGGATCCCTTTTTCATGCAATTAGTCTCCCTCAGTCAGGCTTGGACCAATGCCACTTTTACATCAAATATCGAAGACTTTCAAAGGTGCACAGGGTTTTACTTGACCCATTTCAGGACCACTTCAATTTCACAATTCCTCTTGTTTTAATCTTTGTCACCTTTTCGTTGGATACTGTCATGGTCATGAAGTCAGGGGCACAGGCATGCAGGGGTCGCATGCACAGGAGACCTGGGTGGAAACTGTTCTGGCACCTTTGGCACCAGACTCATGAGCAAAAGTAAACAAGAACATCCATTTAAGACCAAAAATCTTTTATTATGGACATAGCACTTCAGATGCATTAACCTTGAACATTCCATCCATTAAGCAGGATGAATAAACTTTGAACATTCCATCCATTAAGCAGCCCCAAGTGTATTCTTGGGTGTGGCTGCTAATGGATTGCCTCCGCATGTGCTCACTCTCTAGGAGTGGCAGGGTGTGGCTGGTAAGCCGGCCCTAATGGGCGTGCCCATGATCTCAGCTATATAAGCTGCCCCGATCCTCAAGACAGACGCTTCGCGTTATTCTGCACTTGCAAGCAGCGTAACGCTCACAGACTTACCTTTGAAGATCCTGCTTCCTAAATATCCTGCTTCCTGCCAGCATACTTACCAATTGGGGGAAGCTGTTCTTACCTGCACATCTCTTCGGCGAACCAAGTATTCATCTTTAAATTTTCGGGAATGCTAAAATCTTCATCTTGGCACTGCAGCATGACATGCTCCATCGTCGAAAACAGCGCCTGCAAGGAAAAACAGAAGACGAGGTTAGACATCGAAAAAACAGTCAGTTTAAGGTTGCGCTTTCCTTAAACCATCACTTACCTGCGGTCGAACATTGCGGTAGCATCCATCTTCCATCCGGCCACATCTCGCGTCTCACAGCTGCATTGAGGCCGCATTTCCATCTAAGGGAAGAAAACAGAAGAGAGACATTATTGCGGGCATAAATAGGAGCAACATATAAAGACATTAAACGGAACGAACAGCATCACAAGAGCTCAAGAAAGACTTACCAATCATAAGGAGATCACAGCTGGACTGGACTAATCCTTATCAGGGATCAGTGAAGGAACTAGATCCCATTTGAGGCACCCCTGCCAGAAGTAGCAGGACAGAGAGCTTATCTTCCATAATTCACAGGTGAGCTTTATGGGCCGGCGTATGCTCACAGAAACCGTACTTTGGGGTGAAGGGTTTGAGAAGTACAACAATCACAGATTGGCGCACTCACACACTCTTATCTCCACGCAGGAGCAGTATCACCACATACCACCGCTCACAGCTTTTCTACTGAGGGAGAGGCATGAAGGAGGTGATTCAAGTTCAGGGAGGGCTGCAACCGTGCCCCAATGCCTCCGCAGAGACCAGGTGAGCGTAACAGATACCTAACAGAGACTTTTGAATGAGCACCCACGAGGTGCCTGACCACTCTGTCTATGGTATCGTATCTTAGCTTCAAAGTTCCATCCCTCATCTGCTGTTTTAATTATATTTGTGGCGCACAACACATACACTTCATGCACTGTTTTCTTCAATATTCTGTACATAATATTGCCACTTGCAACCTTGGGTTCCACACAGACCGGTCTGGTATCAGTTTTCCCAACTCACCGGCTGTGCTGGCTTCATTGGTGCTGCTTTGCTGTAGGAGCCAAGGACAGGACCACGGCAGCAATCCATTCTTCCCGCCTTTACTGTCGACACAGGAGAGCCCCGGGTACCTCTGACACACAATCCAGAATTCTTCAGCTTTGTTTCCAGGTCTTAAGTTTCTTATTCTCGAAGGCTCAGGAAAGATGCAGGCTTTCGGTGAAAAGGTCAATGGCACTTCCTTCCTCGCAATCCTCGTCGGTCTTGCCGTCTTCCGCCTTGTATTAAACTGCCATCTTAGAACTGCTGCTTCCTCATGTTCTTTACCTTGCTCAGAGTGTGCTTCCATGCTCCGCCTTTGATCCTTTTGGGGAAGTGTGATGGAAGTCGGGTGTGTAATTGCCTGACCCTGCCTGCCCATGGTAGTGGAACACATCAGGTATATGGGCCGGGTGTTAGTCTGTTCTCTTTCACAGTGAGCTGTCCGTGGGAAAGTGTTTGTGTTGGAAAAGGTGGGTGGGTTGAATTCCTAAGTATCCCACTGGGTAGATTGGGGTAATGATGTTACAGGGAACGAGATACAGCGTCTCGCCATTCGGTGTCCCACTTCCACTCCCCAAAGACCCCTCATCCAGGTGATCCTCCCGCACTGGTCCACCCCCAGGAACTGGATCCAAAAACGATGGCCGTGACCTGGCCACCTGGATGACAGATCCCCGGGGACCAGCGGGTGAGACACTGTGGTTTCTCACAGAACCCATGAATGTTTTCATGACAGGTGGTTTGGAAAGCAGCAGTCACAGTGAGACAAACCTACCAATGCACTGATAACAACAACAGTAGTCACATAATCAGACTTGCTGGATACCCAGAGCTCACGCCACAGATGTTCCAGGGAGCCTGGCCAATGCCACGCTCCCTCCTATGCCAGGGTCAATAAAGAACGGTCATTTCACAGGTCGTCGGCAGGTTTCAGCATGCCCGCAGCTAGGATATCAGCAGTCCAAAGTTATTAGGGCGGCAGCTCTGTAGGTGGGCAAAAGTCATAGTTCCAATGTTCTCAGAGGGATCTCGTACTGAGAAAAATTCTGAAGTTCAGTTTGTGGTGGTGCAATCTTCATTAAAAGTTCAAACTGAAAATATCCACAGTACCAAAGCCACAGGTTGATGGCGGACAAAGAAGTTGACCAAGAAGTGAACGCAACATGGACCAAAACCAGCAGCGACTGGCATGTCAGTGGAAGCAGCTTCCCACTTTTGCCAGTGTACCACCACATGCAGTGGATTCATCATAGTCCGGTGGACCGATCCAGGGGTGTGTTGGCGGAGGGTTCGGATGCGCTTTATAAATAAACAAACTAAACCAGTTGCCACTCGAGCCTGGGTCACTGGCAAGGTGGTCTCCTGCAGGACTGTAAGGCGTACCTTCCCTGGCCTGCGTTGTGAGATCTAGGTGGGTCAGATACTGGAAGTGGTACACAAGGAGCGGGATCTGAATTGGGGTCATGCCCTGTGGGGTCTCGACTGCTTGACAAAGGAGCTTGATCAGCAGCCCCCACAGGGACTGCACCACTTGAAGCATGTGGCAGAGCCTCAGGTCGTGGTCCAGCACCTGCATGAACTGGTGGACTGAGAGCAGTGATCTCTGTTTCTGGCATTGCTCGTGCAGGGCTTGCAGTGCTAGAAATGACTGGCGCTGGCAGGCTGTTGGCAAGGCCACTGGCAGAGGTGTTGGCGGTCTCGGTGTGGCCAGTGCCAGGCCACAGAAGATCAGGCGCAGCAGTGGTGGTGTCCTCGGGGGGAGGTTGGGGGGTGCAGGGTCCTTGCCATCAGCTCAGCACACTTGAGGGCGGTGCAGGTGGTCAGTAGGATTTGATAGGATCCGCGCCACCTAGGCTGACGTGCCGGCATACGCTGGTGGACTTTTACCAAGCACCAGTCCCTGGGCTGCAGATGATGGCAGGGCTCAGTAGCTGGTTCCGGTAGGGCAGCTCAGACCGGAGTATAGAGAGAGCAAACAGTTTTAATCAACATGAGACAGTGCTCGAGCACAGTGTAATCCTCTAAGTGCAAGACGTGGAGATGCTGGTGGAGAAGTTCCCATACCCGTGAGTATCTCGTGAGCAGTTTGTGCTTGCATTGGGGATTATTACACATAGCAAACCGGGCTAGGGGAAATGCCTGGGGCCATTTCAGTCCAGTTCTTGGCACACTTTGGACAGGCAGAGCTTCAGGTCACTGTTGCAGCTTTCTACTTGAGCACTTAACTGGGGTGTTAAGTGCAATTAAAATGCTGGGTTATTTCTAGGGCTTTGCACACTTCCTTAATGCTCTGACCACTGTCAATGTCCAGGGGCAGCCTGAATCAGGGGTATGAATTCTGCCACTAACTTTGCCATGGATACTGTCTACCTTCATACACGAGTAGGCTTCCACCCACCCAGCAAACACATCAACAATGACGAGGCAGTAAGAGAATTGCATGCAAGTGGGGAGCTGCATAAATCTGCTCATTTAAGAAGGCACCCTCCGGTACTGGACGTGCAGACGGCTTGTGGGTACCGTTTTCCCAGCATTGTGAGTTAAACATACAGTGCACCTTTTACAGTGATCTTGTGCAATGACGCTGAGACCGGGGGCAATTCAGTCTCAGTTGACAGTGACAATGATTGCATTTTTACTTACATTGGGAGACACCAGGCGGCCGTCTGGGGAGCGCCAAAGGGAGTTTGCGTGCAACGTACAATTTTTCTGATCCCAGTTCACCTTTTCTGCTTCAGGAGCTTGATCTTGGAGCATTGCCGGACTGGCAATGGAGGCAATCGGTGATTGTGGGACTGCAACACAACAAGAGTTTCATTAGGAGACGGGTGCCCTTTCAAGGCCGCTGAACGAGCTGCAAAATCTGCAAGGGCATTTCTTTGGGTGGTGAAAGACTGAGAGGGATTGTGCGTCCCTTGCATTTGACAATAGCTAGGGCAGCAGGGAGCAATAATGCATACAGTATGGCGGACACATATTTTCCTTGTCGGGTATCCCTGTTGCTTCCAGAGGATTCAGAAATTGTGTACGCCAACATGAGCATACCACAAGTTGGTGTAGATCGTGGTTATCCACCCCGAGCCAAGGTACATGCCCGGGTGAGTGCCACAAGTTCAGATCTCGCTGTGGGCAGTCTGTAACCTTCTAGGGCTTCATGGGGGGTGCATTCCGAATACCCTGAGACCAATTCTCTATTGCCTGCCACTCTGAGACACGACCTGCTGCAAACAGAATCATATCTGGGTTCTGTAAAGGGGTGTTGGCATGGGAAGACATACACGTTTACACAACAGCGAGGAAATTGCGCAGTTCCCTGTCCTATGGAGTAGGCAACAGAGAGGCAGGGTTCCAGACAGGGCATTGGTTCAAAGTTACATTGACTGCTAAAATGAGCAATTTTTCATACTGGGTGAGTCCAGAGTTGGATACATGCTGGGTTTTCGCTAAGAATAGCAGGGACAGAGTGGCGTGGGAAACTGCGATTATGACCGGGTTGTCTTTTTTTTGTGAAGGAACCAGGGTCGTCCTGAACCCACAAGTGCTTCAGAGTTGGGCAAGACCTCTTTAAGGCACTATAATGGACTAGGGGGAGGAGGGGCACTGGGAAGGCTCTCTCATGCAAATGTAATCCATACACAGACATGGGCAAGCACTGAAGAAGGTAGTTATTGTCTCAATATAAAACACAGTTAAGTATTAGCTGGATAGATTTGTAATGTCAGATCCTAGGCATTGAAAAATCCTAGTACTATGGAGGAGTTGAGCTCCCTCTCAGAAGGAATGTGGCCTGTGGGATTGTAAAATTTACCACAGGCATTCATGCAGTGTTGGTCAGCACTGGCAGCACGAACTGACTCTCCAGCTTTCTACTGTCCGTCAAGGGTCCATGCAGGTTAAAAATAGGAATTGCATGTTCTTTGCAACAAAATACAGAATGGGATACATTAGAAAAAGTAAAGTGTGCAGGCAATTACAGGACCCAGATAATCTTAGCAGGAGGAGTGAAATATGGATAGAATGAATGGAAAATGTTTGTACACATAAAAATCTTTAGTTATTCCTTGGGCTAGGCCTCAAGGTTTGTACAATTCTGCCGAACTACAGGGTGTTTTTGAATAAGCTAGCAAAATGTAGAACAGCATGCTCCGACAAAACCGCTGACAACGAAAAAAGAAGGCTTTGGAGGATCCCTATTATGGAAAAAGGACGGATTGGGATGAAGCCATGATCCCTATCCAGTGACTCCACTATAGCAAGACAGGTCTACATAAACTCCTGCCTGAAATCACTTTGGCAGGAAGTAACGGAAGAGGGACAGGAGAAGACCATTCAGGGAGCAGAGTCCTTTGCTAACATCCTCATTTTGTAAGATTAAACTTGTTATCCTTACAAGATAGCCTTTTGCCTGTCTCCCTAGAGGGGTATATTTACTCTGGTGTGAGCATAATTAGGGACAACCTTACAAGTGGTAACTATCCCGACGTGATCCGGAGGCCCCCGTACTTTGCAGAGGCCCAGGCCATGTCACCAGGAAAGAGCCACACCCACCTACAGTGACCGGTCCCCCAAATAAAAAAAACATGCGTTTCCTGAGCAGTTTTACAAGGAGTCATTTTAAAACAAATCCTCTCTGCTCACTGAAGTGGGGCGTGGATCCAGAGAGAAGGACAGGCCAGTATTGGGACCCTGTAACGGAGGGAAAATCAGGTGAACACGCACATGTAGGTAGCCTCTGGTAAGAGATGACAAGGGGACATGTTTGTATGACAGTATGTTGGTGTGAATGGAAATGGATGAAGTACGAGGTCAATGACATAGATTGAATAGGACTTTTGCTGATGTGTTAAGGTATAGATGAATGGGATCTTTGGTGATTTGTTAAGGTATAGATTGGATAGGAGATGGGTTATGGATTGAAATTGTTGCGTATTTCTGTTTTTTTACTTTTTATAATGGAAAAAGGGAGCTTCAGTGCATAAAGACTGAGAGGTAAGTGATCCTTAGCCATAATAGGTTGAGACGGTAGTGTCATGCGGAATTCATTTAGGACGATAAAAGCAAAGGGATCCTCAGCATGAGCAGGTAGTACTACGAGGATATAAGGAAAAAATAAGTAGTGGCTCGTATAATTAATGGGCCTGGATTTTAGTCCATTATTTTTGTACATCTTCTCTTGCTGTCTTTTGTGGTAAAAAGTGTGTGTGTGTGTGTGTGTGTCTGTGTGTCTGTGTGTCTGTGTGTGTGTGTGTGTGGCACTGTGGCACTGTGGCAGGATAAAAAAATATTATAGACGATGAGTGTTGGAAACAAAGGATTTTAGATCTCTGGCGATTATTTGAGGATATGGAAGATCAGGAGGATAAAAGAGATCCAATGTAAGGGAATATACCAGTAACGCCTAAACCTGCAGTAGGGTATACAAATCCAGTCTATAAGCCTCCATTGGTAGAGAAATTGTCGACAACAGGATCATCCAGATCAGCTACTAGGTGGGGGAAGGGGGGCTCGAGAGCTTTTGCACCTCCACATAACCCAGAGATCTTCAAACTGTGGGGCACGCCCTAGCATAATATGTAAAAAAAAAAAATGTTTTAGATTGGAGGAAATGGGAAGGGGCAGCTCACATGGTCAGCATGGTCTTAGGCACCAATGAAAATATGGGCAGCAGTTGCAAATGGATATTCAGTCCTTTAGCCACAGACTGTTTGAATAGTACCCAAGGGGTTGTTTTTTGTTCAAATGTAAACAAATTGTGATATTTAAATAATATTCAGCAACAATGGTCAAAACTACTAGCTGCATAGTGAAGTAACTCCTCACATTGGCCAAAAAAGTGGCCCATTTTGACTGGCCTACGCTTGCATTTTGCATTTTTGGTACGGTCATCACCCTTTGCCCTATAGGCCAGTCCAAGCCTGCTGGCTCATCCATAATGGGTGAGGGGGCGTCCACTCACTGGCCACCTCACCCATTATGGAGGAGCCAAGGAGCTAGCCCAGTGAAACACTGAGCACTCCCTCAGCTGCTTTTTCCAGCTGGGGGGAGTGCTCCTGGTTTGGCTGAACTGTCAAAGGGAAACACTGTTTGCCTTTGACAGTTCATTTCTCCAGCCGCACATGATCACTGAACCATACAACACTGGGGGTGTTTTGCTTCGCCAGCCTTGCATAGCTCACTGGAAATGCTGGCTGGGGCACTGCATGTATGTATGTGCGAGGGGGTGCTCCCGCGCCCCCTCCCACATATGGGCAGAGCAACCTGGAGCGGGGCATTTTAGCAACCACGTGCAGGCCCCTGCAGAAGGTACTTTTATGGCGATTTATTTTTAATTTAAAAATGTGTATGGATGTGTGTATGCTTGTGTTATGGGACTGTGGTGAGATCAGGATGGGCGGCAGCACTGGGATAGTGGTGGGAGTAGGGTGGGGAGAGCCCAGGATCTGTACTGGGAGTAGGGTGCAGTGACGGCACGCAAAAGTTCATAGCGATTTCTACATACTGTCCATCTGGCACTTTTGGAGGGGCCCGGCCTGCCCAAACTTTGCTCAGGGGGGGTCCCAGGCCAAAAAAGTTTGAAGACCACTGACATAACCCATCCAAAAGCGCTGACATGGCCGTAGCAGTGTACCCAGGGGGTTGACAAGCAGATATGAACGAGTTCAGAGGCTTGCAGGAAAGGTTGGTCAGGTTAAAAGAACCTGTAAAAGTACCACTAGAAATAAGGGTAGCGGTGCAGAACATAAGGGATTGGAAGTCAGGAGATGTTTTGGTTAGATTAAATCCTGGGGCAATAAGAAAGGTTTATGTCAAAAAAGATGATGCGGTGAGGGTATGGACGGTCCTGGGCAATGTGCCCGCTAATTATTATTCTCCAAGTACGGAACTGGTTATCTTTCGTGCACTTTTTTATTTTCTATGTGTGCAACTGACTAATGAGGTAAGCGACTTTGTGAGCATGCCTAGTTAGTGAGCTACCATCTCTGAAGAGAGTTTGGAAAGGAATTGCCCCTTCCAAACCACTGCAATTCTTTACAAATCTGCGTAGAAAGTGCATCTTAGAACACTTTTTCCAAACCAAACCCATAGGCTACAAAAATTAATATTTTATATGTGATTATAAAGCGAACTCATCAACCCGTTCAAGACCTCAAGATATGCCACAGTAGCTAACAAAAGTGCTCCTGTGCAGAGAAAATGTGTGCTTTGTGCCACTAGAAAAACACTTGTGTATTACAAAAAAAAAATATTGCTTTTCATAACCGATGTGGCTGTCAAAAATCAGACCAGATGGAATAAAGGCAACTAAAAGGTATGTGTTGCAAAACATGCCTATAGGAGTTCATGTGTCACTTTAATGAAGTAATTCAAGTGCCAGGAGAACATGCCTCTCATAATTTGTGTAAGGATGATAATTGCATCAGAATAACTGCACGATAGAATATAATGATCAGAATTCCCTAGCTTCTGCTGACTATCCACATTATGTTTTCCTGTGAGTTACTCAAAACCAGCCTTACAGCTAAGAGTCATATACATCATCCATGTTTGATCCCTGAAAACAGAAAAATGTGTCCAATAAAAGTGGCGTAGGATAATATTTCAGAGTGAATTCAAGACGAATTATAAGGGCAAAGAACATCTTTTAATAAGCATATATCCCTGTTGGCAATACTAATTACTTTTTGTACTCCCTGAAAAATAATTTCACTAAGTAGATTTTCTTATCAGAGCCTTGCTTGTAACCCTAATGTAGAAAGTAAAATGACAGGGCACATAATACAGCCTATAGTTTTGCCCACCCTTCTTCACCACAGCCTAGACAAAATGCAACAAGAGACTTACTGCGGTTTCTTATAGAGCACTGTTGAAGTAAATCGCATATTTATGCCTTTTGGGTTAATAGCATCAATTCTCAGAGGTACAACAGCTTGAGAGCCTTCTTCTGTAGCTAGGGATCCCTCTGTAATTCACTCTTATCAGTTAAACAAGATGAAGGGGGATGCTAGAGTCCATAAACACAAAACACATGTTTGTATTGAAATGCCCTCAGCAGCTAAGCATAGAAAGAAACAGAAAGTACAGTTCTCTCTACTGTTACTAAATTTTCCTTTCCTTCAGCAAACAAAGATATTTTCTACACTGTACTGTATTGCCGAAACAACTGACTTGGTTTTTTACAGTTACTGATTTTGTTCTTCACTCGCAAGGAGTGTTGTTCTCCTGTGCCCTTTCACCCGTACCGCTCTCCGGCTCCTGCGCTCACCTCCAATACCAGTTGACAGGGCACTATAAAACATGAGAGATTGTAGCAGTGAAATACTCACTGGGATATTTCCATACCCATAGTACTTTGCAAGCAAAACATATTTAGGGCCTCACCATGATATTATATGCATTTTAAGAAAATATAATGACTCTGCAGGTACACAATTATTTTGCAGTGCACACATGATCATTTGCAACGTATTCCACCCTCACATTGTTGGATAGGATTATACAACTGAAAAGTGAAATCATTTTTGTATAGCAGTGAGTTAAAGGTCAATGCCCAGTACAATTGCAGATTGTGTGAAATGACTTCTACTGTCTGAATATCCATTGCCCTAATACTATAGACGAGTAATCCCTGGCATAGCCCATACCCATTAGCTCTTGCAGGCCAAGTAAATTATATTGCAATGTTTCCCTCCACTTATACGGTAATGTTAGCAACGCTAAAGTAGGAGACTCTGAGCCTGGCATTTGTGTACTCAAAATCCTTAGGGAGCACATATTTGAGTTGGTTCTAGGTCATTTGGTCGAAAATAAATGGTCGACAGGACAAATGGTCAACACCAAATGGTCGACAGGTCAAATGGTCGAATTTTTTTTTTGTTGGTTTTTTCACATTTTATTTTTGTTTTTTTGGGGAGGCCTCCCCACCCCCTTTTTTTTTGTTGCTAAAAACCCCTAAATATATATATATAAATAAATAAAAAAATCAACCATTTGACCTGTCGACCAAATTGTGTTGACCATTTGTCCTGTCGACCATTTGTCTGTCGACCATTTGACTGGACACCATTTGAGTTGTATAATGGATTGACTTGAAAGGGACCCCTCCAAAGCGCTTGCGTGACATATGTACTAAGAATAGGAAGCATGGATGAGGTTACACATCCAAGTAGCCTGTTTACCTACAGTCAGTATCCGATATTTGAGATGATGATTAGGTAACATAGTGTGGTTGATACTTTTATTATTAATATTATTAGTTTATTTATTGAGCACAGACCTGGCTTCAGGAATAGAGAAAAAGGAAGTGGGGGCTAATGGGGGAGGGCAACGGCAGCCAATTTGCATCAAGGGATCTACAAGCAACCAGGGGAGGAGACGGTGGGGGGGCGGGGGGGGCAGATCATAGAGTCTCCGATATGGTGGGGAGTGGTGGGTGTGTGGACCTATTTGTTATGTAGGAGCCATTTCTTGACGAGGAGGGTCTTGAGCTCTTTCCTGAACTGCAACAGCAATGGGGAAAGTCTGATGTTGACGGGAGGAGGTTCCAGAGTCTTGGAGCATAGACCAAGAAGGCTGTTCTTCTCATTCTTTCCTTCCTGCACCATCCCATCTGAGTTCAAGCCGTCACATTTCCTTACTTGTGGATTGCAGGCCTCTTGATGCTGAGTTTCTCAGTGAGGTAGCTTGGGGACTTTAGGGTGACAGGCTTGTAAATTATGCAACAGGATTTGAAAATGATATGGGCTTCCAGCGGTAGCCAATGCAGTTAGAGGAGGGTTAGGGTTGAATTTCCAGAGTCCTTTCATGAGTCGTGCTGCAGCATTCAGGACACATCTCAGGGTGCCACGGTAGTCGCTGGAAGGCCTTCCAAAAAGGAACTTTTTAATAAGGCACCATGAATAACAGATGTTCTTGTGCTTGAACGTTATTGAAATTACAACAAACATAACATAAGTGGATGTAGGTACATGTCTGGTAACCTTTCACAAAGCCAAGAGAAGGAGAGTCAAGGTTGTCTGGTAATATCTAAATATGTTTTGGTGTAGAGATTAGAGTAAGCGCGTGATGAAGTAAAAGCATAGGAGTCATGGGTGGGGAGGGAACAGTAGTTGATTAATGTGTGCAAGCATATCTTAGTTAGATTTTGCTGTTCATGGAGCCACTTTTTCATATTAGTTTTTATCTCTTGTGGCTGTATTCTGTTTTTACGTTTTCTAGGTTTTTAAGGTCACGCTTGCATAGTAGGGTAATGTAAATGAGCTATGCCAGAATATCATGACTAGTTAGATATTTTAAGAGAAAGTGTCAAGTAATTGCTGTGGCTTGTGCCTTATTAAATCTTTTTGCATAGGTGAGAATTACCTATGTGCGCTGCTAACAATCTTCTGAGCGGCACCCAGCAGGAAGCTGGTCAAATGCACATGTGCACAGCTTAGAGAGAACATTGTCCTGGGACAAGAAGTACAACCAGCAAGGGAAAATGGATAGGAAGATCAAGGTGGCAGAAATAATGAAGAGGCAGGGCAAGAAAGATTGCGGAGAGGAGGCAGCAAGAAATCCATCCCTGCCACAAGAGGTAGTGGGAAGGGATAGACTGAGAAATCGACCAGATTTAATGGTGGTAGTACAAGATCAGAAAAATGCTAAAGAATGGGTTAAAAAGAAAAAAAACATGCAGATGCCTCTCAAACATAAAGGAGTAGGGATAACACAGTGTGTGCCATGGCCTCAAATGTACAAAAATAGTTTGGTTAAAGCTTTTCCCCCAGCTTACAGCTAGCGCTAGTAAATGGATCTATGAATTTGAGAAACAAACAGCAGATTGCCATAGTTGGAGACCAGGCTGGGGAAATATGGGTAAGGGCTGGGTACCCTGGGATAATTCTTGCAAATAACGAACATGATGGAGCAGCTTTTAATGACGTGAGGACAAGGGTATGGGGTGCCCTACGAAAGATGTACCCAAATACCCCTGACTTACATTCTTTAATGCAGTCCACAATAGGTGATGATGAGGACCCAGTTAGGTTTATTCTTAAGTTACAGGAAATGTGGAGAGTTGAGACAGGTGGGCAATGGGACAACCGCACACCCTGAAGAGGAGCATTTGGTTGGAGGCGGAACTAGGAAACAAGCAATTTATATTTATGGTAGATTCAGGTGCAACTAAATCATGCATTATGGAGGGGAACTTCCCATTATCAGATAAAACTCTTGACACGCAGGGATTCTCTGGGGCTATTTCTACGGTTCCATACACTGAGGAGCTGTGATATAAAAGTGGGAGGAAAGGTAGTACGAGCCCCTTTAGTTATATTCAGAGTTCCCCTGCTAACCTGTTGGGTAGGGATCTGCTCAGTAAACTACATGTAACTATATCATTCACAGATCATGGGGTAGTGTGTTCCACTCCAGAGATGTGTGTAGCTCGAGCAATGGTAATAATCAATCCAAGGGCAAGGTAGCCAGTAGTCCGTGGAGTTCCTGTGGTCCCAGACATATTTGTCTATGGGATCAAGGTACTAGCAAAAGCAGTGCCTCAAATTGCAACAAAATGTTGGTGGGGACCCACAGATTTTATTTTCCGACCCATCGGGCCACCCGAAGTGGTGGCAGGGACAATATTGTCATTAGATTTGCAAGGACTATTAGTGTCAGACAAAAGAGTAGCCCAGATTGAAACAGATCAGGATCGGTGCGAGTGGCGCACGGTACTATGTGTAGACCCGACAGTACAATTGAAGGAAATGACTGATGAGGACTTATTGGAAGACAGTGAGCAAAATGGGGAGATATTTTGGAAATCTGCATCCCCTGTGATATCATGGTGCAGTATTGGAAGGTACAGTGCCCCCTAATAGCAGTGGTGACCCTGTCTTTATTTTTTGAAGAAGACATGTGATATGTGCCAGCACAATTATGGACTGGTAATCCACATGATGTTGGGTTACTGAGAGATGTCACCCCAGTAGAGATTATGTTGAAGTCAGGAGCAGTACCCCCAAGGGTGCTGCAGTACCCGTTGGCAAGGGAAGCAGAGGAAGGGATAAAAGGCACCTTTGAGGCTCTATTAGAGCAATGGATTGTTGTGCCATTCACGTCACCATCTAATATGGCCATATACCCAGTCAAGATAGCAATGGATGTAGTTGGAGGATGATCCAGGATCTACGTCCTCTTAATGACGATGTGAAGTAGGAGTTTCCGGTATTTCCAAATCCTGCAACAATCCTATGTAGCATTCCCAAGATAGCGACATACTTCACAGTGGTGGATCTGAAGAATGCGTTCTTCTCAATCCCACTCCAACCGGATTCATGGTATCTCACTGCGTTTACGCATGGTCAACAGTGCTTAGAGCACACAAGGTTACCTCAAAGGTACTGTGAAAATCTGAGTATTTTAAATATAGTGCTGCATGCCGACTTGGGAAATATTCAGGTGCCTAGCAAAATCATCTAGTATGTGGATGTGCTGGTATGTAGTGAAAATGAACAGCAGTGCAGGAGGGATTCTATTGCATTATTGCAATTGCTGGCTCACAAAGGGTAGAAGGCAGATAAAAAGAAGCTACAATACTGCCAACAGGAGGTAATATACTTGGGGAAGTTTATTTCTACAAATGGGAAAAAATGCTACCAGAACGGGCGGTGGCAGTTCGCGCCACCCCTAGGCCCAGTACTGTCAAGGAAATGCAGCAGTTTTTGGGCTTATGTAATTATTGTAGGGCATGGATCCTAGACTATGCAGCCTACACAAGGCCGCTGTAGTCTCAGAGAAGGACAGAAGACAAAAAACTGGAAATTGGAATGGACTGAAGAAATTAATAGACAATTTGAGGACTTGAAAGAAGCTATTTGTACGACCCCTGTTTTAACAACTCCGGATTATACACAGGAGTTTTATTTATTTCCCCACTCTGATGGACGGCTCATGACTGCAGTATTGACTCAAGAGAGCACAATGGGCCACGAGCCATTGGCTTATTATAGTGGGATGCTCGACTCAGTCATGCAGGGACAGTTCGCGTGGAAACAAGCACTCGCAGCGGCTGCATTTGCAATAGAGAAAAGTTCCACGATTGTCATGGAGTGCTCTGTTACCTTGTTTGTGGAACATTCACTGTTCGCCATTTTGGAAAGGTCTAAATTTACCTTGACGACTCAGAGATCCTCTGCATGTGAGATTATAATATGCAAACCTCATATTCAAACAGTTAGGTGTAGGATGGTGAATCCCACCACATCTTTGACAAAGGCATCCACTGATGATGACCTGAAAACACATCACTGTGCTACATACGAGAGTGAAGATGAGGGTAAATCTAAAGTTAGAGACAATGCATCGACAGAAGGAGATATACTATATGTTGATGGATCATGAACAATTGACCAGGAGACGAGATGGAGGCACAAACGGGTGGCAGTGGTGTGCGGTAAAGGGGGGGGGGGGGGGGAATGAAGTTCTGACCTATGCACTATTCGGCTCCGGCTCCGGCAGTGGAACATGTTGCTCTCATTGAGGCATTGAGAGCCTACAAAGGTCAATTGACGGATTAAGGACATAACTGATGAAGAAGACATTTAATCCATGCCATGGTGGTGTGCAGTGGTACACCCCTGATTTTCTTTTTTTTCAATTTTTTATTGTTTTTATTTTTTTTAACATTTTAAATGTTTTGATTTTTCCATTTTTGAAGGTCTAGAACCTGGTCGGCCCTGGTGGGAAAAGGGTCTCTTCCCCTCTCCCTCCCTCCTCTCCCTTTCTCTCTCCTTCTTTCTTTCTTGGTAACCTTTTTCCTCCTTTCCAGGGATAAACAAGGATGCCTGAATGACGTGTTCAAACCTCTGTTATGTAGGGAAATGATAAAATGAATATAATTTGTTCTAGGAATTCTGCATTATGCTTGCTTGGTATTATATTGTTTTGTGTGACTGGTCGTTGTTTTTTGATTGTATGGTGATATGTTTGTTATATGGAGTGGCCATATAAGTGGAGGGGGGTGCGATGCACATTTACATGTAAAGGAAAATTATGCTAGCATGAATATGTCTATGATAAATGAGAATCACTTTTTGCCGGCCACCCCTACAGATTTTCTTATAAAATAAAACGGGACGTACGAATGACGTATGATTTATATAAGGGGTTGGGCTTTGACGCCATTTCTGACTTTCAGCATTCAGAGTCGTCTAATAGCTGGTACTGCGATATGCGTACTGCGGGAAGGAATGTGATGAATGAAAGCTTTATGTGTGCACTCATCCCGCATGCGTCAGGGTCCCCCAAGGTTTTAGTTCCACGACCAGTCCCAATTAAAGAGGCACAATGCCTGATACATCTTGCACTATGTAGGATAAAGGACACATTCAGGCTCACAGCGTGCAGTTGAGGAACATCGATCTGGACCCAGCGCTATGCCATGGCAGTACGAAATATAGCAAGTGTCTACAAGCACCATATTTTTCATTGGGAGGTAACTCACATGTCAACAACAAATGGCAGGGCACCACTGTGACATGCCCAGCAGATGGACTGATCGAGCACAGCAAAGAAACAATAGGCCAAGTAGAGACTATGTATGCACAAATATGGTCCCAATACATCACCAGGCTGACATGGATTGCAACAGTGGAGAAACCAGTGCAAATACATAGAGACATGGACTATGAACTTGGTTTTCGCAATGAAAGAACAGATCCTGTTGGCGCTAACACACAGTGCAACCACACTCTTGTGATTATTACTGGGTGTGTGGCCGACAAGCCTACTTGGTTCTGCCATCATCCTGGAGAGACAAATGTTTACTGGCCACCCTGCACTCAGTACTACTAGTAATCCTGGAAGAACACCTGAAGGGAAAATAAATGCCTGTCAAGGTGCCAATAGCCACTCCAGCACCTAAAGAAGCAGAGAGAGACTTGCAGAGCACGCAAGAATTTTGTATGCTGCCAGAAAAAGAATGATTTCAACAGCTGAAAAGAAAGAAGAGATCGAACTATGCTCAGAGGAATACCTGACGAGTATTGACTTTTTAGCTCTGCAGAGAGTTTCTTTTCATCTTTTTTGGCTTCTGGTGTACAAGCAGCTGCTAAAGCCAAATGGGTTCAGATCAATCTATGGGAGCTAGTAAGCTACAGCCATAGAAGGAGGAGTGTGTAAAAAGTTGGGAAGCAGCTGATGCACTTTTGTACCACCGGAACATGCTGAGAATGGGTCACTATCCCACATCATCGAGGCGGTGCACAATCTTGGTGTTCAAATGAAGAAAGAAGGTGAAGTTCAGAACACAGATTGGCTATTGCTTGCCTTTTGATTGGGTCCCGTCATGGATGGGGGCAGCAATAAAAATACTGGTGCCTGTTGTCATATTCTTATTGGTCCTCTTCTGCATGTGCCAATTTGGTCTCCACTGTTGTGTCAATATAGTACCAAGTAGTGCCAAGATGATGGTATCAATTGAGTGTTTTAAGGCACCTTGTGTCATGACCAGGTGTGCCACAAGCAGACTCCCACTAGCACACTGAGGGCCTTAAAACCACTGCAAAAGTGCTCCTGGAGCCAGTCCGGGTGCCTTTGGCACCAGGCTCATATGTGGTAAGGAGGGACTGTTCAAATTAGGTCCCATTTATGTACGTGGGCCTTTAAATCCAACATGGAAGCAACCGCATGATTCAGTTCCTGTGAACCAAACCATGCGGTCTGGTGTCTTGGGTGTGGCTGGGAATGGAACTACTTTACCTGGTACTATTTTACAGGGGCTATATAAACCACATCCAGGCTGCAGAACACGCTTTGCGTTATTCTGCAACTAGCAGCGTGACGCTCACCGTGTCCAGCTCCTGGTCTTCAGCATCTTCCTGTAGTCCTGCAAGAACAAGCACAAGATTATTCTGTTTTACCTACAAATACTCCATCCAGCACTCAGCATCTCAACCGGGCTGCAATCTGTGGAACCGAGAAAAGAAGAAACGTCACTCATCTGTGAGTACTAGCTTAAAGACTTCCGGCGAACTGCTACCACAGCTGCTGCCCGAACATTGCGACCTGCGATAACAAGAAAAGCAAAAACAATATTAGAGCGTGCGTGCTTCCAAAACATCGAATTCCATCAGTCTCACCTATCCGGAGCACCCCAGCGATATCCTGCAAAGGAAAAGGAGACATATTCAGGTTTACTTTCAATATACAACAACCGCACAGCACCTTACTTACCTTAACGGATTCCAGGGGTCAGTTTTTCATCGCGCTCTCATCCACTCGCAGCACCACAGCGGCCTGTAAGGAGAAGAAGAAGAAAACACAGGTTAGCTTTAAAAGACAATAAAGGCGCAGCGCCTCGCGCTTTCTCTTACCTAAAACCGTGCCTCTCCATTCGGCATGCCAGCAGCAAAACCTTCGCACCTGAAAAGAAGGTGATAAAGACATTAACGGAATCCCACCACAAACAGACCAAAGACTTACAATTAACAAACCTATCTGCCATTCAGCAGATTCGGGGTCACAGCAGGCCTGGGCCCAAGGAAGGCGCACTGCACCAGTGAAGCAACTTGGGCAGCCCGCCAACAAACGTCAAACGCCCCTGCGCAAGAAATGCAGGACGGATAGCTCACCCTACAAATAACTAAGGTGAGAAAGACCCTGTGGGAAGGAGATAGGTCAGAGGGAGGAGAGAGATTCACCCATTAGAGACAATTATCACAAATCCTCCCTTCTGTAATTGCAGATTCATTATTCAGCACTGGGCAATTACGCATCCGGGGTTCCAGATCTTGGAGCCTTCCAGACGCCCCCGGGGATATCAGGTGAGCATAACACCTTGCCATACAATAAACAGCAAACCGCAAACTGACATTTTTGGGGTTGTAGATTTGTCGGGTGGGGATGAGTTTGTTAATGTAAAAGTAATGAAAGGGGGGAATGTTAGTAAGGAACCAGGGTCCTCCCAAACCCACAAGTGTGTTAGCGTTGGGCAAGACCTCTTTAAGGCACTATAATGGACTGGGAGGAGGAGGGGCATTGGGAAGGCTCTCCCGTGCAAATATAATCACATACACAGGCATGGACAAGCACTGAAGGTAGTTATTGTCTAAATATAAGGCACAATTAACTATTAGCTGGATAGATTTGTAATGAAAGATCCTAGGCATTGTAAAAATCTTAGTACCATAGAGGAATCTAGCTCCTTCCCAGAAGGAATGTGGACTGTGGAATTCTAAAATTGACCACAGGCACTCATGCAGTGTTCGTCAGCAGTGGCAGCACAAACTGACTCACCAGCCATCTACTGTCCGTCAAGGGTCCGTGCAGGTTAAAAATAGGAATTATATGTTCTCTGCGACAAAATGCAGAATGGGATACATTATACAGAGTAAAGTGTGGAGGAAATTGCAGATCCCAGTTAATGTTAGCAGGAGGAGTGGAGTATAGATAGAATGAATGGAAAATGTTTGTACAAATAAAAATATTTAGTTTTTCCTTGGGCTAGGCCTCAAGATTTGTAAAATTCTGCAGAGCTACAGAGTGTTTTTGAAGAAGGTAGCAAAATGTAGAACATCATGCTCTGACAAAACCGCTGCCAGCGAAGAAAGAAGGCTTTGGAGGATCCCTATGATGGAAAAAGGATGGGTTGGAATGAAGCCATGATCCCTATCCAGTGAAGCCACTGCAGTAAGCCAGGCCTATACCTCCCACCTGAAACCACTTTGGCAGGAAGGAACAGCAGAGGGACAGGAGAAGACCATAGAGGCAGCATAGCCCTTTGCTACCATCCAAATTTTGTAAGATTAAACTTGTTATCCTTACAAGATCGCATGTTTGCCTATCTCCGTAGAGGGGTATATTTATTCTGGTGTGAGCGTAATTAGGGACACCCTTACACCTTGCAGCAGGGAGTCAGTCTTTTCTACGAGCAAGATGTCAGCACTGATTGTTCGCAGACCTCTGGGGAGTCCTGCTGGTCCTGGGTCTAGGGCTACACTGTTATACGATAAGAGCCGGTGCTTACCACCATTCAACTGTGTCAATACCCCGTGGGCAAATCTGTTACGTTCATCGCATTGCAGCACAAATGACTTTCAGCAATCTGGAAAAACCTAAGACTGGTGCTGTTGCAAGCGCTTGCTTTATGGTAACAAAGGCACCCTCTGCTACCTGGAACATGGCAGGGGCTCAGGGGTCGAATCATGCGTGAGGATTTGAAGGGGTTTAACTATGGTGACATACTCTGGGACCCACTGCCTGCAATAACTCACCATCCAAGCAACCCTCTCATTTCCTTCCTGGTCCAGGGCTTGGGAACTTTCTAGATTGCTGTAATCCGATTGTTGGATTTCTCACGGCCCTGGTCACGCACACAGGGCAGACATAACTGTAACCTGTCCTTAGATGCCTTGTGACCTTTTTCAGCAAGCACTGTCTATAGTGTGAGGGAGTCTTGCTCACAGGCTCGCAAGGAGGGGGAGGCTAGGAGCAGATCATCTACGTACTCCATCAGCTTAGACAGTCCTGGGAACACGACTGAGTCAAGATCCTTCTTTAAGAACTGAGAAAATAGAGTGGGGCTTTCGGCATACCCCATTAGAAGACAAGTGAACATGTACTTAGTGGATTTTTGGGTAAATGCGTACAGGTAATGGCTGTCTGGGTGAATGGTGTGATGAGTCACTAGGTGTCTTCACTTCTCCCCAGGGGTGAGACCTTTCCCATGAGGCTAGGGAGGTGCATACTCTACCCAATACTTCCCCTGGGCCTGACTTAATGCGGGAGGACCTCATTGGGAGGGACTCCCCTCCTGGGTATAAGGACAACTGCCTGGGTCACAGTAGGCACAACACCCCTACCGATACCTTCTCAAGACCCCTTACCATCTACCCACACCACTCTAACTAGTACACTGAGTGCTACTGTAACATCATGACTGTAACACCTACTGAGACGAAGACAAGTAGAGAGAGCATAAAGAGTATTCAATGTGCAAGTACTGCTGCAAGGTGGCCCTCGGTAAACATGAAGAGTACCTGGCCGTCATCCACAACAGGTGTTGACGTTAAATGGAGGTGGGACCAGTCCTACATAAGGGAAACCGAAAAAGGGCTCAACATCTTCCAGTGAGTGACCCAGAGGTTCTGAATCTCATCCAAAAAAGAGGCAGGTGGTGCGATGGACGCCGGAGATAAGCTGTGGGAGTCCGTAGGAGGTCTAGCTGGAGCGGACCTCACCACCAAACCTGCAGAGAAGAGCAGTGGCGTGACCCTGCGGGGTGAACCTTATGGCCTGACAACGGTGCCGAGACTGCAAAGCAAAGAGGGCAGTGGAAGGCCCACAAAACCAGCAGGAGGAGTGCTGCCGAGCGGAGACCCGATCCCAGGAAGAACCGGAGCATTGCCCGATCCTGGCAGAAGTTAAAGGGATGCATAGGAAGCCTGGTAGTGATACAAGGGAGACCACTAGAGATGAAAGCATAAGACTACCGACAACCCAACAAGGGTCTCGGGCCCTACGCAAAGTGAAAAAAGCATCCAAGGAGTGCATCCTTGTCCCGGTGGTATCTATAAGACCACTAACAAGTAGATAAGGATCTGGGACCCTAAGCTAAGCATGCATCCGAGGAGTGCGTCCTCGTACAAGTGACCGGAAGAGGGCCACTGAACCCAAAGGAGAGATATGGAACATTGTCTGAACCTGGAAAGGGAGACCAGGTAAAATACAGAACTGTTAAGAGCAGCAATTGCTGTACCAGGAACCAGTGAAGGGAGTCTTTCCCCCTGGCATATGGTTTATGAACATTGTGAAAAGGTTGTACGTACCCAGAGAAGGGAATCATTCTTCTGGTAGAAAGACTGCACATTATATAAACGGGAACGCCAGGGGAAGGGAGTCATTCCTCCTGGCTTAAAGACCAAAAATGTTCAAAGACAGGAGAAGGGAGTAATTCTTCTTATCCACCCGATTGGATAATTGTAAGGTTTGTGAAAACCAGTAAGCCAGGGTAAGGGGGACATTCCCCCTGGCTTGTGTATTCTTTTCAAGAGAACCTTTAACATGCACCAGGGGAAGAGAGTCATTCTCCTGGTGTGAGAACTTTGTTTTGTTTTTTCGAACCTCCTTATTTGCAGTTTAAGGGATAGAGACACAGGACTTTTCCTTTTAATTTTGGGTTGAGGCAGGAAAACTCATCATAGAGAGAGGGATAGATAGGCCTTTTGTAAATATTTTAAAAAGGTTTTTAACCACAACCATGACACCTCATGGTATATCGGGTTCCTCTACGCCCTTACAATGGGTATTGAGAAAAAGGCTGAACACAAATCAACAACAGTGAAATATGTGGCTGTGTATGGAATGCAGGACAGGACAGTAGCAGGGTTGGGTACAACGGGAAAGGCTAGGAAGACAGCAGCGTTAATTGCATGCAGACCCTGAATAAAACGATAGGCCTCTTTTCTGGGCAAAATCAGGGTACTTCATGTACTGCACATTGGAACAATAATACCTTTTGGCTAAAAGGGACTCTATTACAGGCCGGATGCCTTCCTCGGCCTGCCTAGAAAAGAGGTACTGTGGTACACGCGGCAGGGGTTTGGCTGGGTTCAATGTGATCTTGACTGGCTCAGCATTGAGCATTGTAAGGGGTCAGAAATGAGAGGCAGACACAAAGTTGTACTTTTCTAACTATCAGACATGTTTATTAAACAGAAATGGGTTGGTCCCTATCCTAAGGAGAGTTTCCCTGCCTAGGAAACAAAAACTAAAGATCAGTCTGTGTCAAGTCTTTAAACTTATAAGCTATCCTTGTGTCCAAAACATTCTAATCTGGCCCTCACACTACAAATGAACCACTAAGGGTGCAAGGAAATGTCTCTGATTTATGATTGACAAAAAGTGTTGTTCATAATCAAAAGTAAATGAGTAAATCCAACAGAAAAGTACTTTTCCAAAGAGAAACCTTTGGATCCAGAGGGTGGTTCCCTTCCCCTGGATTTTTAGGCAGAATGGCAAAAGTGTCTCTTTCAAACAACTACCTCATTGGTTTGTTAAATTAGCTTCAGAAAGTTCTTGTGCAACGAATGGACTCCATAACACTAAACTCTTCCTTGATTTCTCTGTACTGGATTCACAAAAGGGTCTTATAACACTCACCTCCTTTTTAGTTTCTTTGTACTGGTATTACAAGAATTCTTATTCAGTTGAGAAATTCCAGACAAGCTATTATTTGAATTATCTTGTACTTCATCATCAGAAATCTTCTTGTGAGCTCTTCAGATTTTCTGGTATACTACCCTGCCAGGTATCTTATCACAAAAAGTATTTGTTCAACTTCACAATTTCAAATGCTTGGTGCCTCTACCTGCCAAGACATCCTTCATGTGTTTAAATTTCCTTTTACAACTTGAATGGACCTCCTGGTATACTCCCCTGCCAGGAGTTCTATAGTTGGTTCTTCACATTCCCTAGTATACTCTCCTGCCATGTATCTTCCCACAATTTTAAAGGTTTTATTTAGTTTTAAAATGCATGATTATATTTGGTTGCCAGGGCTTTATTTATGGACTCCTTAGGTCCCCTGTTATTCTCCCCTTCCTGGTATCTTGCTACAGTGTCTTATGACTTTCTATGCTTCTGGTGGATTGCCTGGAATTCTCCCTTGCCAGGTATCCTTCTCTGGGGTCCTGTAGATCCCCTGGTGTACTTTTCCGTCAGCCATCTTCGCCCCAAAATGCCAACTGCCTGGTTTTCTTCATTCACCAGGACTTCTTATCAATTTCACTGTCCTTCAAGTATATCACAGTTGTATTATTTTCCAGTGTTTTGTTTGTTTGTTTAAGGTAATACTTGTTCCAACTTTCCCCACCTTGAAATCTCAGACATAAGGACTTGTTCAAGTTTTGCCGCTGTCTTTACGTTTTGGTTATTTGTTTGCTTAGGATAAAACTTGCTCGAATTTCCCCCATATTGACAGTTTAGACATAGGTAATTGATCAAGTTTTGTCTTTGTACTTTATCTGGTCTGTATTCAAATGTTCTATATTAATTCACTTGTCTACATGCCCGTCGGTATGCCATGGGGTCACCAATGGTTCTGGGTAGACTCTGCGGTATTTGGCATTGTTTCGCACCCGTGGTGTGTCTCTGCGATGAAGCTTCCTCTCTGGGACAACCTCCGGCGCACTGCAGACCTTCTTTCAGCATTTGTTTCAGCTCTGCACTAACCCACCAGCTTCTTGCGGTGGCCTGGACAATGCTGCTTTCCGGCACGACCATATCTCCGGGAGCTCCGCTGCTGCTCCGGAGATACAGCCATGCCGACAGTCCTCCAAAGGTGCCCGCTGCGTCTCTCCTTCCTTCTTGCCACACCAGTATGTGATTCTCGCGTTTGCGAGCTGCAGCATGGACGTGTCTGTTCTCTTGACGTCCTCTGGCACAGTCCTTTCCAGTTCTGCTTTCATTTTCGACTGCGGATGCCATTTTAAAATGTCTTGTGCATTTGTGATTCAACCACCTAGTCTACACATTCAGTTTTGGGTTTCTATCAATCTGCATCAACTCCTTCCTCCTCTTCCCCTTCTCAGTACTTGAGGCTTTATGGGACTGGACGTCCATAGAGTTCATGGGATTTCAGAAATAATGTTGTTTAGGACACCTACTTAGAAAAACATTAGAAACAGGAGATGTTATGTGAGTGTTGTGTATGTTGACGATATGAATGGGATTTTGTCTAGAGTGATTTAAAGAAAGACTTTTCTGGGTTCTACACGAAGGAGAATTTGTGGGGTGACAAAAAATCATCAAGAATGTGGGTATTCTAAGATCTTCAGTAGAAAGAAGAGAATACTGCGTGTCATCCGATGGAGCCATCATCGCCTCCCTACAGCCGTCTCCTCCCATGTGATCCAGCCTCATATTACCAACCCCATGATCAGATAGCGGCTGCCAAATGGGAGGAGATCATTGCCGGGGGAATTAGTGATGACTCCACAGGATTTATCACATACCCTTCCCTTAAAGATCAGGGCTCCCGCTCTAGGGTCAGTGGTTTGATGAAATCTAATAGTCTCCCCCATGTAAGGAAGAGGTTCTTTAGTTTGGGTTTCCCACTCCCAAATAGGGCCTGTTAAAGAAAATTCCTCCTTTTCCCGTGAATAAATCGGAGAATATGGAAAGGGTGTCTTACTATTTCTCTGAATCATTTCAAAGTTGGGGAAGTCTGTGCCAATAATTGTCTCTTCTTGTAGTGTTGGGGTGACATCAGCATGCATCTTAGTAGCCTCCCCTTGGACCCTAACGGTGACTGGGTTCTATGATACATTTCTTCATTCCCATGTACACAAGTGACCTTAATTGGGGTTTTTTTTTTCACAATCTCTGTGGTACATTAAATAAGATGTAATAGTCGTTTACTTACTCCCAGAATCAATCAAGGCTCTGACTACTGCAGAGTCATGTTTTTTAAAGGTATTGCTAACAAGAAACAAATTATTAGTAGCCTCCACCTCTTCCTCACCTAGGTCATCCTCCTCCCAATCCTGTCCCATCATGTAGACATTCTTCATTGGCTTCTTGTTTTTTGTTACATGGACAGTGCCGGGCTAGGTGTCCGGGCTTTCCACATGAAAAGCATACCAGTGGTGTAGGCTTATAGACTGGTCCCTCTTCAATCCTTAGCTCGCCCCTTTCTTTAACCCATAACCAGCATTCTTTCTCCTTTAGAGGACTCTTTCATGAGGGCTTTATAAGAGCCATCTTGGGTGGTATCTTTACTTACTGAAGGGGGAAAGCTAGAGAAGCCTTTTCAATCCTTTTTGGGTTCTTCAACTCCATGGAGATTTCGTAATTGACGATAAGCATCTGCAAAATTCTGTGCTGTTTCAGTAGATAAAGTCAGACTGGGTTTATTCAGTTGAAGAATGGCCTTTTGTATGTAGGTAGGTCATCAATTTACTAATTGATCTATGGCTAGGTTCGAATACATCTGATAAAGATTTTTTTCTTAACCATAGAGACAAGGTGGTCTGTACTCTAGCCGCTAACTCTACTGGGGTTTCATCGGGTTACAACTTAATGTTTCAGAGCTTTTGCTTGTAAAAATGTTCAGTTTGGCCCACCCTTTCCAATAGTCCCTGTTTGATGTCCTTAGAAGGTGTTCTTCCTGAAGGATCCAATAGCTGAAGTTTTGAATCTCTCTTCTCCGTAGAGTGGCTAAGTAACATGTTTTTAATTAATCTTCCCATTGAAACTGTCGGGCCAAGCTTCAAAATGTAGGAACACATTTCCCAACTCTTCCCCTTCCTATATGGTTGCAAGATTCCATATGGCAATATGGGTCTTTGGTTTCGGAAGGTGCAGCAATTCTTTCTAGTCCATCTTGAAATGGTTTATCTGCCTGAATTTGATTAGCTGTTAATTGAACTAGGAGATTTTCTAAAGTTGACATGTCACCCTTTTCAGTATCTTCCAAAGAGAAAGTGATTTCTTGCTCAAGTTCAAAGGTATTAGAACCCTTATCTAGTTGATCAAGGAAGGAAAATTATTTATCTTCCTTAGGAGATGGGTGTAGCTCTATTGCTTTGTTTGAAACAGAATCAGAATCAGCTAATTCCTCCTGTTTCAGTGGGATTTGGATGCATTTCTTGAGGCTGGGTTACCCAAAAAATTGGTTGGAGGTAGATTTAGCTTGGTTTTTATGACCACATTTAGTTTAAATTGAATCTTAAGTCTTTGTCTGATACCTTATAAGTATCCAACAAAGGTCAACCGTGAAAACAAGGTTTTTGATGATGAAGAAGGAAAGCACATTTTGTCAAGATCTTTTGTTGTAGACTTAAAATAGTGTTATGGAAGGGGTAACATCAAGTGAAAAATTCCTTTCCTCCAACTGCTGGATAATAAGCTGCATTAGAATATAAGGACTATATAAATCCAAAATAATATTGCCTGACTCGTGCTTAAATTGATTCTGCATGATCATGTCACCTTTGCCACTCAATTCTCTCCCTGTCTCCTTTGTCAAAAAGGTAAAAATGTTATCCATCGCCTACAAAGGTTGCTAACAAATGAACCACATCAAGAAATGCAACTCAAGCAGGAATGTTCACTCCTCCTATACCTAGCTTCTCCAAGTTCCTCTTTCATGGAACTTGGAACTGCTATACCTTTTGAAAGTGTCATGCTGCCCTAGAGCCGCTTTGCTCCCAGCGTGCTTAATTTGCCCATTCTTCTTAAGCTAAGTGTTTGTTTCTTTTGAGAGTGTGGGGCTCGGGCTACTGTGAAAGGTGTCTCACCCGCTAGTCCCCGGGGATCTGTCATCTAGGTGGCTAGGACACAGCCCTTGATTTTGGATCCAGTTCCTGGCGGTGGACTAGTGTAGGAGGATCACTTGGATGAGGGGTCTTCGGGGAGTGGAAGTGGGGCACCGGATGGCGAGGTGCGATATCCTCTTCCCTGTAACACCTTTACCCCATTCTACCAGGATACTTAGGAACTCAACCCTCACCCCCTTTTCCCAACACAAACACATTCTCACGGAAAGCTCACTGAGAGAAAACAGACTAACTCCCGAGCTGTATACCTGATGTGTCCCAATAATATGGTCTGGCAGAGTCGGGCAATTACCGATCATTACACACATACCTGACTTCCATCACACTTTCCCACATGGATTGATTGTTTATTTTTGTAGCGCCTATACACAATGTGTTTCAAAGCGCTTCAAGGAGGGAGGGAACATAGGAAAATACAGTTACATTCAGTTAAAGTCCTTGAAACAATACAGAATGTGAAAAATAACTATCGTAATAGGCCTGTCGACATTTCTATTAGTGCAAGTGCATAGAACAAGTAAGGCAAGAGGGAAGGGAAAAGAAGAACAAAGCAAGCAGTAACATTACTATGTCTGACGACAATTGATGTAGTGCAGGAGGTATACAAGAGGAGGGATGGAAGGGGGGGACGGGGATATGAATAGGGAGAAGGAGATGAACAGGGCACGCTACTGTGCAAATTTGTCAGTGACAAATTTAAAAAGCAGGGGTGGGAGGGAGAAGAACAGGGGGGGAGGAGGGGAGACAGACAAGCTGCTATCAAAAGTCAAGGGAACAGATGATAGGAGTAAGTGGTAGGAGGGGGAAGGCTGAGAGGAGGGAGAAATAAGTGGGATGTGGAGTAGGAAGATGGTAGAAAGGAGGTATTTATGGAGGGGGAGGGGGTAGAAGGCAGGTAAGGGGGGGAAGGGGGTACACAGAGCCAAATAGGGGGGAGCAAGGCAGGGTGGGGCAAAACAGATACTCACGGGGGGGCATGGGGGCACACAGGCACTCACGGGGGAATGGGGGGCACACAGACAGTCACAGGGGGCATGGGGGCACACAGGCACTCACAGGGGGGAATGGGGGCACACAGGCACTCACGGGGAGGAATGGGGGCACACAGGCACTCACGGGGAGGAGTGGGGGGCACACAGACAGTCATGGAGGGCATGGGGGCACACAGACAGTCATGGAGGGCATAGGGGCACACAGGTACTCACGGGGGGGCATGGGGGCACAAAGACACTCACGTGGGGCATGGGGGCACAAAGACACTCACGTGGGGCATGGGGGCACACAGGCACTCACGGGGGGGGCGATCTGGGGTACCGTGGTGGACAGGGTTAGATGGGGCCTTCGTTGTGGGCCTTAGGTGGTTGGGCCGGCTCCCGCCTCCCGGTTACAGCCATTGGCTTAAGGGCCAATGGCAACCAATGGGAGAGGGGTCGGGAGCTGGTCCACAAAACAGGAAACGTTCAACATCACTTTGCAAGAAGTACGAACGCACGGCCATCTTGGAGGGCCTTAGGCATGGTGGCAATGCGCAGGGCATCAGGTGAAAACAAAAGTTCAATGCATCACATTTAGCACGGGCGCATCATGCTGGAAACACCAGCTAAGTGATCAATTACACAATCAAAAATTGTGCGAATTCCGCCCAAAATCGAAGTCACTCGTATCGTCCAAAAAGTACATGTAAAGTGTCACAGTCCTTACCCCAAGATAAAAGGCGGAGCACAAAAGCACACTGAGTGAGGCAAAGCACACGAGGAAGCAGCAGTTCCAGGATGGCAGTTTAATACAAGGCGAAAGACGGCAAGACCGAAAAGGATTGCAAGGAGGTTAGTGCCCTTGACCTTTTCACTGAAAGACCGTAACTTTCATTAGCCTTTGAGAAAAGGAAACTTAAGACCTGGAATCAAAGCTGAGAATCCTGCATTTGAATGGATTGTGTCCTCCAACGTTTTCCTCATCTTAGATGCATTCCATCCAGCTTTAGCTGCTTTGGAAAAATTTTCTCGGTAGAGGGCGCCGTGCGTCGATGTCGTCGAGTCGATGGTCCCTCGAAGACCTCCGTCGAGGGTGACGTCATCGGGTATACAAGTAGAACGCACGGCGCCCGTTGGCCTCAGTTATTTTTTTCTGCAGTACATGTTGCTTCGGAGATTTGGTGTGCCTCGAGTTCTGTGATGCAGTAAATACTGAAGAATATTACATATGTCCTCGTCATCGACTCTGACTACGACCCCGCGATCGGGTTTCAGAAAGTGTAAATCTTGCGATTCGAAAATGTCCATCATGGACCCGCATCGAGAATGTCTGTGGTGTCTCGGGGAAGGCCACGACATGGAGGCCTGTACAAAGTGTCAGGTGATGACGGGGAAGGCCTTGTGAGAGAGGAAGGGAAAACTGCAGGTAGGTCGTAAACCCGACCGGAAAGCCTCTAGCGTCGAGTCGAGGTCCTGTGAGGAGAAGTCTCCTCGACGCGAAAGGCATCGGTCCAGATCCCGAAGTGATTCCCATCGCTCTTCGTCTTCGACGAAAGAATCCAAGAAAAGACGCCACAGGTCCCCTTCCACCTCGTCCTTGGAAGAATCCCCAAAAAGGATGAAATGCCCCACAAAACATTCTTCCTCTGAAGAGTGGGAAGCATTCAGGGTAAAAATGATGGAGGTGTTTGAAAAAGCGAAGCCACGGTCCGCGCCTTCTTCGGAAGCCGGCCAGGAGCGTTATCGCTCCGACACTCGCGCGCCCTTGAGCCCGGGTGATCGAAGGAGGAAGGATCGGGAACGTTCCGGGACGCCGAGCGAAAAAGACTGCTTCAGTCGACTGTTCGAGGTCACCGACGCCGTCTGAAACCCGACGCACCTCGAAGGGCAAGTCTTCGAAGAGCGCCTCGACGCCCTTGAAGCCAAAGGTTCCAAAGGCTCCAGTTCAGCCAACTCAGCCAGAAAAAGAAAAAGAGAAGGCTGCAAAGGCTGTAATGCCTTCAGGTTCCACTAATACCTCTCCCAGAAAAGGTTTATAAACCTCTTCCAAGGAAGGAATTTTTCAAATCCTTGACTTCAATATTTGAAGAACAGGAGAGATCTGATGAGGAGAATGTTCCTTTTGGACTGGAATATGGTACCCCAAATGTCCCAGAATGCCTGGCTCTAGAAATAATAGCCCAAAGTTCATGCCTTCCTTTTCTAACGCAACCTCAAAGCAATCCACCAGGGAGACACCCTTTGAAGTTTTCAGACCTGCTCCTACAGCAGGAAGTACTAACCCTGCCGGAGAAAGGTGCTATAGAGCCAGTACCTGAAGCGGAGAGGAACAAGGGATGTACTCCCCTTACTTTTTGATCCCCAAAAATGACGGAGGACTGAGACCCATCTTGGACTTAAAAGGCTTGAACAAGCTCCTCAGGAAGGACAAGTTCAAGATGGTTACTCTTTCTCAGATCCTTCAGGCCCTTCCACTTCAGGATTGGTTGGTGTCATTGGACCTCCAGGATGCTTATTTTCATGTACAAATTCATCTCAAGCACAGAAAATACCTGAGGTTCGTAGTTGCCGACTCACACTATCAGTTTTGAGTCCTGCCATTCGGATTGACCTCCGTCCGAGGGTCTTCACCAAGTTAATGGTAGTGGTGGCAGCGCACCTCAGGAGAGGCGGAATTCACGTCTACCCCTGCCTGGACAATTGGTTGATCAGGGCAAGTTCTGCCGAACTATCACTGGATCGATGGTCGGTCAAAAGGCCGAAAAAAAAATCCCGAATAACAAAAATCTCGAAAAAAAAGGCCGAAAAAAAAATATCGTTTTTTTTTTTTTTTTTTTTTTTTAATATATATATGTATTTTTTGGGTCAGGTAAGTAAAAAAAAAAAGGGGTTAAAATAAAAAAATTGAAAAAAAGAAAAAAAGGGGGGTTGGGGGGAACCCCCCCATTTCGAAAAAAACCGTCATTAAAAAAAATTCGATATTCTTTTTTTCGGCCTTTTTTTTCGTGATTTTTTTTTTCCGAGATTTCTAATTTCGGTTTTATGACCATATACCCACTGGATCATCTGAAAGTCACCTGCCACTTCCTCCACAGACTGGGCTTCTCCCTCAATTTCAAGAAGTCACAAATGACACCTTCCCAACAGCTCCAGTACATAGGGGCTATATTAGACACGTCCTTGGGAAAGAGCTTGCGTCCCAAGTCGAGGGCTCAAGACGTTCTTCATATGGTTTCCACATTCACAAATGCCCAAAATCTCCAAGCCTACGATTTCTTAAGATTGCTCGGCCTCATGGCGTCCTGCATCTTCCTAGTGCCAGAGGCACGCCTGAGGATGAGATCCCTTCAATGGGCTCTAAAGACTCAATGGTCCCAGTTTTCAGGTCAAATGACGGATTTTATTCAGATTCTGAACAAGGTTCGGCAGGATCTCCTGTGGTGGACTTGCACAGAGAATATCCTAAAAGGAGAACAGTTTTGGCAACCATGGCCGGAGCTTACAGTAGTGACGGACGCCTCACGCATGGGGTGGGGAGCTCATGCCAACGATCTGACAATCAGCGGTCGTTGGTCTCCATCGGAATCCAAACTACACATCAAACCTTTAGAGCTGAGAGCAATCAGACTAGCGCTGAAGGCTTTTCTAACTTCTGTCAGAGGAAAACATTTTCTGATAATGACGGACAACACAGTGGCCATGCATTATCTAAACAAAAGAGGAGGTGTAGGGTCACTACCTCTGTGCAGAGAGGCAATGCAACTCTGCTATTGGGCAATTCAAGAAGGAATGCCTTAACTGCACTTCATTTAGCCGGGGGAAGAGAATATGATGGCAGACCCTCTGAGCAGGCAGAGCACGGTGTCCCACCAGTGGGAACTGGCTCAGGAAGTCATTCAAGAGATCTTTGCTCTTTGGAGAACCCCTCAAGTAGACCTATTTGCGACCGGAATCAACCGGAAGTGCGAAAGGTATTGCTTAAGGGAATTTCCCCCGACGGGAGCCCTAGGGGACGTGTTCGAGGTGGAGTGGAACTTCCCACTATTATACGCGTTCCCTCAGATTCCCGTCATTCCTCAGGTCATCAGGAGACTGAGATGGTTCGGAAACTGCATGATCCTAATTGCCCCGGATTGGGCCAGGAGAACGTGGTACCCAAACCTTCTAGACATGTCCATCTGTCCCACATTACGTCTTCCTCAGAGAGAGGACGTTCTCTCTCAAATGGAGGGCCAGGTTCTCCATCCAGAGGTCAAGATTCTCAACCTTCACGCTTGGTATCTGAAAGGCTGAGATACAAGAATTGGGACCTTCCAGATGACGTCATGGAGGTGTAGATTTCGGCCAGCAACAAAATCTCTATACCGTTGCCATTGGAAAAAGTTTTGCAACTGGTGCAGAGAAAAGAATGTTGATCCTTTTCTATGTTCTATTCCGGAAGTACTGTCTTTCCTCTTGTCCCTAGCACATAGAGGTCTAAATGTTGGAACCATTAAAGGTTATCTTGCAGCGCTTTCCATTTCCAAGCGCTCGTCGGAAGAATGCTCCTATTTCAAAAGTCCTTTAATAGTACAATTCTTAAAAGGACTCACCAATGTGTTTCCTCCTTACCCTTTCCAAGTACCAATTTGGGATCTTAATCTGGTTCTAAAATTCTTAATGTGTGCCCCTTTTTAACCCTTGCACACTTGTCCATTAAGATTACTAATATGGAAAACTGCTTTCCTAGTTGCTTTAACATCTGCAAGAAGAGTGAACGAATTGCAGGCACTATCTTCTAGGCCACCCTACACTGTGTTCCATAGGGACAGAGTGGTATTAAGGGTTAAACCCTCATTTTTACCTAAAGTTGTGTCTGATTTTAATTTAAATCAGAAAATTGTTCTACCCGCATTCTATCCTTCACCTCATCCCAGTAAGGAAGAGGATAGATTGCATAGGTTGGACTAGAGAACAGCTCTAAGCTTTTACATTTCTAGGCTTTCCAATCTTAGAGTGGATAATCAACTTTTCATTGGCTACGCCGGAAGGAAATTGGGTCAATCGGTGTCAAAACAAACCATATCACGTTGGATTGTGCTTTGCATTTCAGAATGCTACAGATTGGCGGAGACCCGCCAGAAGGCTTGAGGGCCCATTCCACCAGAGGCATCGCCTCTTCGACAGCCCTTCAAAGAGGTGTTCCCATAACATCCATTTGTGAAGCAGCAACTTGGTCATTGCTGCATACTTTTTTCAAAATTCTATAGTTTGGATGCTTCCCAGTCTTAAGGAGCTGAATTTTGGTAAAGCAGTGCTATATTCAGCCATATAGGGGTATCAAAAATCTACTCCCTCCTCCAGAGAATTTTCCATACTGCTTTGGGAGTCTATCTAAGACGAGGAATTTGTTGGAGGACACAATCCATTCGAAGAACAAGTTACCAACTGGTAACGTTCTTTCGATTGGATGTTCCTTCAACGTATTCCTCATCGCCCTCCCATCCTACCCCTCTGTAGATTTTCCAGGTTATTGCCACTTTAACTCTCACAAGGCTAATACCTGACTACCGGCACAATCTACACAGTAGAACAAGAGTGGAGAAAAACAGAACTGAGGCCAACGGGCGCTGCGCGTGTTACTTGTATACCCGATGATGTCACCCTCGACGGAAGCCTTCGAGGGACCATCGACTCGACGACATTGACGCACGGCACCATCTCCCGAGAACATTTTTCCAAAGCAGCTAAAGCTGGATGGAATATATCTAAGATGAGGAATACGTTGGAGGAACATCCAATCGAAAGAATGTTACCAGTTGGTAAGTAACTTGTTCTTTTATGTCGGAGGTACCCAGGGCTCTCACTCGTCGATAGTCAAGGTGGGGAGAGTCGTTTGCCGCCATGGTACTGTCCTTGAAGCCTACAACAAAGCAGCACCAGTGAAGTCAGCACAGCCGGTGAGTTGGGTAGACTGATACCAGACCAATCTGTGTGGAAACCAAGGTTGCAAGCGGCAACATTGTATAAAGAAAATTGATGAGAACAGTGCATGAAGTGTATGTGGCAAGCGACGCGGATATAATTAAAACTGCAGATTAGTGAATGAACTCTGAAGCTAAGATAAAATACTGTAGACAGTGGTCCATTGCCACGTGGGTGCTCATTCGGAAGTGTGTTAGGTATCCAACTGAAAGGTAACGAATGTTAAAAGAAAAGGAATTGTGAAATCGAAGTGGTACTGGTCAAGTCAAAAGCCTAATGCACATTCGAAAGTCTTCGATACTTGATGTAAAATTGAAATTGTTCTGAACCGGCCGAGCAAGACTAATTGTGTTTAAAACGGGATCTGAACCCAGCTGAGGGGATCCGTTGTGAATAGTGAATCACCTAAAGAGATTACTTGTGAAAATCTAAAGAGGAAAATAACTTGCTGTTTATTTGCTCGCAGCAGACCCTCTGAATGAAGAGAAGCAGAGAGACTTGAGGACAGAAGGCCCTGGTGTTAATAATTGAACTGTATCTTCGTGCTAAAGAAGCCAGAGACTGTGCTGCGCTCCAGTGAACCGCCTTGTCCTGTGCTGAAAACGTGGGGAAGGGAGGCCAATGGCCTGAACATCCTGACATATCATTTTGTGAACACTTCTCTTTTTCGTAACACTATTTCCCACACTGTTTGTATTTAGAGGTAAGGATTGTCAATAGTATAGGTCCTTTTATTTTGACAAGACCTAGGACTGCGTTATTATTATTTGATGGTCGTAGCTTGCTCCCTTTCGGTAGATTTAGGATTATATAGGCGTTTTTCAAACCCTTTTTTTTTTTTTTTGATATTACATTTTTATTGTTTTGTGGACATAAACAAGCACAACAACAATAAGTAGTTGACATTTGGTCACTACACATAACCATTTAAACATTTAAACACACAGGTATACATTTCTTCCCGCCATCTGGTTTATGTTTGCATATATTGTAAAGTTGTGTAGATCTAGAGTTTCTCGATCGTTCCAATGGCTTATATCAGTTCACTGTTCGGCGCTCAGTGTCCCTATGTCTGTTCTTTGCTTGCCTTCAGTTGCCCTCCCATTTTTGCCATATCTTGGCCGCTTTCTCTGGGCATCCTCTTGTGGTGTACACTCTCGTCTCCATTGGGACGCACATGTCCACGTCCGCTACCCATAATTGGGCTATGTTTCTTTTTGCGAGACTCGTAGTCGTTGCAAACATGAGTTTTTCAAATCTGGATAGTTCTATATCCGCATCTATTCCCAGTATCAGGAGTTTGGGGTCCATCGGTATTTCACGGTCAAGTACTGTTGAGAGCCTATCGCAGCATTGTTGCCAAAAGTCCTGTATCCGCGGGCATTTCCATAGGATGTGGAAGAAGGTTCCTCTCAGATGGTGACATCTCAAGCAGTTAGGGTCCGTCGCCCTTCCCCATTGGTGCAGGGCCTCTCTAGGATAGTAAATCCTATGTAGGATTTTTAGCTGGACCTGCCTGATTCTGGCTGAAATTGCTGATTCTCGGGGGTACATAAGTGCCACTGTCCAGTCCTCTGCTTGTATTTGACCCACATCTCTTTCCCATTTCTCTTTAAGTCCCGTGAGTTCTTTCGTGGCAAACGAGTTGATGGCATTGTACATTGTGGATGTTACTTTGTGTCCAATTCGTTCCATCACTATGTTCCTCTCGATCGGGGAGCATGCTGGCACATTTGGGAGGTCTTTTTCGCTTGCAGTAAGTGCGTGCCTTATCTGTATGTAGTGGAAGTGCTCCGTGATGGGAAGGTTGAATTCGTCTTTCAGGACATGGAATGTCTTGATTTCGCCATCCTGTACCAGGTCTTCTAATGTCTGTATCCCCGCCTCCTCCCAGGCTACCCATTTGGGAATGTCTTTAAGTTCCGGGAGGTGTTTATTCCACCACAGGGGTTGTTTCGATGTGACCTTCCCCTCCCACCCCAGGTATTTATGCGCATCCATCCAAATCTGCGTTCTCTGAGCCACCATTGTGAGTGTGGCTTGTCGGGTTTTCTTTTGATATAGGTTTTCTAGCGGGGTGATTCCATGGTCCGTCTGGGCGTCTGCTCTGTTGTGTGGTATCATTGGATCGGCATGCAGGCTATCATCCACCACCGACATTTGGGCAGCCCAGTAATACGTCTGCAGGTGTGGAAGTCCGATTCCTCCCTCCCACACTGAGCGCTGTAGGGTTCTGAGAGTAATTCGTGGGTGCCCCCCTCCCCATAGCAGTTTCCTGAGTGATTCATCTATTTTGTGAAATTCTATTTGGGGTATATATAGCGGTGCGTTCTGCAGGGCATATAAAAACCGGGGGAGGGACAACATCTTGAATAAAGCAGCTCTTCCCAGTAGGGTGAGCGGAAGGGCCATCCAGTGCTTTACGTCATTTACGAATCTATCTCTTACTGGGTGCAGGTTTTTCCCTACATACTGTTAGGTCTGTTGAGATTTGTATCCCCAGATATCGGAACTGCTCTTTCTCGATCTTAAATGGGTTATTAGCTAAGGTCGCTGCATCGAGTCCCTTTATTGGAAAGATCAGGGATTTATCATAGTTTACCCTCAACCCGCTAAAAGTTCCATATGTACTTAGTATATTGGTTACAGTGGGACAGGAGATCGCTGGGTCACTAAGGTAGATTAGGAGGTCATCTGCATATAGGGACACCCTGTCCTCCCAGTCCTGTGCCCAGTGGAACCCCTTCCAATCTACGGACTCCCTCAGCATTATCGCCAGTGGTTCAATTGCGAGTGCAAATAACATTGCCGAGAGGGGACATCCCTGCCTGGTGCCCTTCCCAAGTTTTATGGTTCATGAGGACCAGCCATTGACTCTGATTTCTGCTATCGGGGCATTGTATAGGAGTTTGACCCAGTTTGTGAATTGCTCTCCAAATCCCATTTTGCCCATGATGAGCCACAGGTCCTCCCAATGGACCGAGTCGAAGGCCTTCTCAAAGTCAATAGTAAGCAGTGCCAATGGGTCCTGTAGAGTGGCCGATCTTTCAATGGCAGAGTAAAGTCTGCGTATATTCATTCGCGTGGATCTTTGTGGCATGAAGCCGCATTGGTCCGGGTGGACCAGGGAGGTTATCACTGTTTGCAGTCTGTTGGCCAGTATTTTGGCCAATATTTTAGCTTCCGTGTTAATGAGAGAGATTGGGCGGTATGAGCTGCATGCGTCTGGAGGTTTGCCTTCTTTGTGTATTACTACTATGCTGGCTTTTCTTAGGTCCGGTGGTAGGATGCCTTTCTCCTTTGCCTGTAGGAACATTTTGAGCAATTTGTGGCGCTACTTCTCCGGCGCCAGTTTTCTTCCATATTTCTACTGGAAGGCCATTAGGCCCTGGGGTTTTTCCATTCTGTAGCTGGGAAATGGCTGTCGTCAGTTCTTCCTCTGTTATTGCGGCTTCGAGATTCAGCTTCTGGGTTTCGTTTAGTGCTGGGATGGTCGCTGAGTTTAATATGGTGGCGTCCAGCGGAGTCGTCGGTGGGGCATATAGTCTTTCATAGTAGGTTGCAAAGGCCTCCGCTATGCCTGAGTCCGTTGAGGCCCATTCAGTGTTTGTGATGCCTATCCGCCGTACCTGGAGGTGGCTGTCCTCCCTCCTTTCCAACCATTTCAAACCCTTTTTGAAGTTCACAAAACACCCTTGAAATGTGGTCACTTGTGTCTGTCTTACCATGCCTTCTTTACACTACTCCCCGCAATAGCGAAAGTGGAGCTAGAGTAATGCAGTATTGCAGCATATTATTTGAATAAATGGGAGTGCTTTGCATTTGTGATGGATGCATGGAAATGAGCACAGTGCCTACTTGGGACTGTGGGTCCCTAGATGCCGATAAACCAGGTTGATGAAATCCAGAGTGCGACCTGGTCAGGTTAAATGGCATGTCTCACTTCAATCTGTTTGTTCTTCACTCTGCTTCTAGGTCTTGATAGTTGTACATTGTGAAATGTAACATGCATTCCCCTGAGTAAAAGAGAATACTACTGTCTGTGTATGGGTCACCAGATACTTGTGTATTCATCGTTTTTATTTACTGCAGTTTTTCCTTGTTTGGTTTTTGATTAAACAATGATGTTGTTTATTGTGTGCAGTGCTTAGATACCAACAGTCTGAAGTGACCTTAAAACCAAATGCAATAAAAAGAACCACTGGCAAAGGCAATAGTTGTGTGTTCAAGGTGAAAATATCTTCTGAATTCATGCACACAGACACATTTAAGGACAGTGGGGATTTGTGGAGGGGAAAGTAGAGAGATGGTGCAACAGGGGTGGATGAATTAGAAATGTGAGGTTTGTTCAATGAAAATGAGGGATAATACATGAGTAAGTGATTGAGGATAATTGAATGAGTAAGTGTATGGTATATAAATGACAGATTTTAATGAGAATGAACTTTAAGAACGTGATAGTGTCAGGATGTATGGTTAGATAATTCTTAAGTGTGATATGGATGGATTACTGAATCAGCATATAGATAAGGGTAAATGAGGATGACTGAATTAATGCGAGGACAGGTGAATTATTGAGTATGAGGATAACATTGGGAAGCCTAAAGTAAAACCACATGACTTGATCCTACTGTTTAACGTGTAGATGCTAGGAAATGAGAGCATGTGCACCACAGCATGCAAGGGTAGGGGGGTGTAATGACACAGGTGCTAACTAAATGAATGCACAAAGCAATCAGGATTTGTGAAATTCTTTGAACAGCAGCCAGTCTGCCCTATTTCCGCAGTTTTAATGTTTGGGGAGGGGTGATGGGTGTGTTGGTGTGCTTAAGCTGCTCTTTCTCTCAGCTATCATTTCCTAGGATGTGTGTAGTTGACACTGTCCTGCTCTTCCCATAAATTGCCACAGGCAGATTTTGGTGTTTGGTATTGGTGGCTTCTAATGGGTCACTGGTATTCCAATTGATTCAGGATCAGGGGAGCTGGCAAACATGTTCAGTGAACGGGGAGAAAGGAGATATGTTTCTGGCTATCAACTTTTATTTATTGGTAGTAAAATAAGAGAAATCCCTGTCTGACCCTAGTTCTAAGAGGGGGTTCCCTGCATCAAATAATATTAAAGAGCGTGCCAGGATGTCAGTTTAAAACAAAGAGCCTTCCCCCACATATTCTAGGACAGGTATTATTTACCATTCTAACTCCAGTCCTCGAATGTTTGGGGAAAGTGCAAATTTGGGAAATGCCACGCCCTGGCAACCTTTTCCCAGGCGACTTTATTCATGGATAGCAGCACAGGAACAGTTTACAATGTTTTCCTGATGTCTGTGCCCACATTATATGCCAGCATTGCCATGTAACTCACTTCTATGATGCATCCACAATATATGCCAGCATTGTCACAGAACATCACTTTCATGAAGCTGTGCCGCCAGAAGTACCAACATTGTCACAGTAAATGCCTTGCATGATGTGGCACCTGCAGCATTGTAGGCATTGACACTGTAAATCACTTATATGTTGCGCCCACAATATATGGTAGCATTGATAATTGGAATACACTTTTACAATGCCGCATGGTCAATATATGCAGGCATTGCTATTTTAAATTTCCTTCATGATGCTGCACACTTTACATGCAATCATTGCCACTATAAATCTTTCATGATGCCATGCCCACAATGTATGCCACTGTATCTCAACTACTACACCTACATGCTGGTGCACCCCTGCCAAGCACATTTGCCCATCACAGTTGCACATATGCACTGCACACTCAGGGAGTCACACGCGCACGCACGCACACGCACACACACACACACCGTAAAGGAGTAGTGCGAGGGAGAGATCCATGGGTATACTTGTGCAGGCTTGAGTTGAAAAAGGGAGAGGGGTTTAGGGTTGGGGAAGTGTTGTCACATGGCAGATAGATTGTGGCAGAGAGGTGCAAGGAAAAATTGTTATTTTGGAGAGTCAGGGAAGTAGAACGTGGGAGAAAGATGCATGTAAGATTGGTAGTGAGAGTCAGAGAGCGAAAGAGCGTTATCATGGGAGCAAGAGCCTTATGAATGTAAAACTGGTAGTGAAGGGAGATGTATAGACAAAGTGTGGTGTAGGTTAGAGAGGAATATTGGGAAGGGAGGTGCTGAACTATAATTACTTAGGGAGTGTTGGTACATGGGGAAAATGTAAGTGGGGGAGATGTGTAAGAGAAAGCATGATGTAGTGGATGTTTTTTTTTCTTAAGGAATGTAATGAAATGTTACATTTCTTATTGATCAAAGAGTAAACACAATCCTCTTGTATTCATTTTCCAATGGCCAGGGTAGGCACCACAAAGAAGATATCTGACAGCCAGAGAGGCTGGTTGGCGATGCCTACGCTCGAAAAGGAGGCATTGGAAAGAATTACTAATTCACAAGAAATTAACATATTCTCTTAAAACTGTTGAACAGTTCAGAGGCCACAAAGGAAAGTGTCAGTTTGTCTGAGTCTTTAGGAGAAACTATCCAGGACAGAGGTATTGGCAAACCGTGCCCCCAAGTTCAGGAGTTCCAGGTTATAGAAAGGGATGCACCATGGTTCGATGTAGAATCTCGAAAAGAAAACTGAACCATGATTTAATGAGGGGTGTGTACACTGCTGGTCAGATTTATAGTTTCAAAATGGCATAAAAAATTGCGGTAAGACAAAAAAAGAATTTGAGAAAAAAAGGAAGCTTTTTTTGAAGGATACCAAATCGTTTTATGTTTATTGTTGTTGTCAAGACAGGCATTATGCCATCCCCTTAGACAAGTATTTCTTGGAACACCAGCCCCTCAAGGTTATAGGCCAATTCCCTTATTGGACATTGGGGCTTATTACGAGTTTGTTGGCATCTCAACGGTACCGTTACTGCTACTTGGTCCAGTGGTATCACTGCCAGATTCCAAATGGTGGTTTGGCGGTGTTAGTCCCCAATTATGGAGCCCGTAGCACTCCAGGGTGGATTTTGTCGGTATTTGATTGATAGAAACATAATGTGGCAGAATTTACATTTTATTGGAGTCTGTGACAAATCTGTGGATGCTGTCCCTTCTCCCCTATGGGGGAGACCATTCCCATGTGGCCAGGGCGGTACGTCCTCGGTACAATAGATCCCCTGAGGGTGGTGCACAGGGAGAGAATCACATGGGAGAGGAAACCCCTTCTGTACTAGGAACAACGCTACCCTGAGAACGCAATATACTCGCCAATCACCAGACCCTAGGACCCCTACCCCCCTTTTCTATAACCCAAAGAACAAGCCCTTCCGTAGATACGTACTGGGACTATGAAGAGCACAACTGACCCAAGGGAGATCAAGGTTAGAAATACTGAGACGAGGAAGAATGGGGAAGAGTTGAAAGATATGTTATTGACAACCATTGAGACAAATAAGCTGCATGGAGGAATGTAGAGTGTTCTGCATAACCAACATGAGCATTCTAGACAACTTGGAATAAGTACTGGGATGAAGAGGAAGAGCGGAGGCATGAAGAGTTCTCCTAAGAACCACAATGAGCAGTCTAGTTGTTGCTGGCTGCTCATTGGTCAATACATAGTAGAAAAGGATGAGGGACTCAGGAAGAAGTTGTCTAGTCCTTCATGAAGGAGCTGCAGGAGCCAGCACGGTGCAGGAAAGTGCAAGGAAGCACACCAGGATGCCAAGAGGAGGAGCTGGAAGGACAAGGGCCAGTCCACAGTGGAAGGACCGAAAGGCGAGCTGGCAGAGAGAAGCTCCCGGTGTTCCTGCAGACAGGGAAGCGCGTGAAAGGAAGACCACGCTGTCCTGGGAAAGATTGACACTGCAGTGTTCCTGGGCAGACCAGAGCCCACTACAAAGGGGAGCACTCAGGCTGGCTGGTGGGAAACTAAGACGGTGCAGTCAGCATCTTAATAGTCACAGTACCTGGCAGGCATGTGAACCATGTCTGTCCCCCAACAAGAGAAACTTAAGGGTCTGGGACCCACCAAACGAAAGCAACAGGAGCCCTCTTCCTTGTGGCGGTACTTGGGAGGAAAGGGCTCCAAGTACTCACACACAAAGGTGTCTGGGACCCACTACACGAGAACCACACAAGTCATCTTCCTCTTGGTGGTACATGGGAGAAGAGAGCTCCAAGTACCCTCACGCAAAGAAGGGGGGTTTGGGACCCACTACAGGAGAAACACACAAGTCCTCTTCCTCGTGGTGGTACTTGGGAGAAGAGGGCTCCCAGTTCCCAAACATAAAGAGAGGTCTGGGGCACAATCCCATGAGAAGAAGGGAAACCACAGAGTAATTTACTAAGGACCACACTTGGCAGGGAAGTGAACCAAGTTGGCCCAAGCAGAAAGAGAGAAAGGCAGAGATCTAGGACCTACAAGAGAAGGAACCAGGACAAAGGAGTCATTGCCCCTGGCTGTGGTCCAATAAATACAGAGTTGCCAAGAGAAGGAACCAGGACAAGGGAGTTGTTGCCCAGGTTGCTACGAAGTTTGTGCAACAGAGAAATGTGTAAGAACTTTATGGAACTTTGTTTTACATTTAAGAACTTTGAGTTTGGAACCTGTTATTTGGAACTCTTTGATTGGATCTACAACCTATTCTTCTGAATTAAGAAGACATTTTGTTTTTTATAGGTTAGTAAATAGTGTGAGGGATGGAAATAGGCTTCGGACTTGTGACAGACAGTGGACTATTTACTTTAGACAAGACATACTGGCAGTTTCCTTAGTTTTGGTTAAGGATGGGAAACCCCTCTTAGCTTTAGGGAAAGGCAGGAGTTTCCCCAGTCCCCCACCCTTTTCCTTTCAATAAAAGTATATGTCAATCAACATGAGCCCACCGTGTCCGAGTCCTACTTCTACATTCTTACAGGTCACTAATGGTTTTTTACGTCTTATCCAACGTGATACGCAGACATCTCAACATCTGTCCAAAATACAAGATTGTGGAATTATACATTGTTTTCCAACACAAATAAAGGTGACAAGCAGGGATGTCAGTTGGTCCCAATGTATTCCTTTTGGATGTTGATTCTAGTACTTCTCTTAGGAAAGTTAATCCACCTGAAGGGTTTATTTTATAGCATGCACCCTTATGCAGAAGACACAACTCATTTGGCTTTGCCCCCAGCAGGTCTCCAACAGGGCCTGCTAAACACAAGTTACTATTGTGTTTATTGTGTTGGGAATTACAGTTTGAAATTACATATAATAAAAATAGAAATGATGGTGTTCAGGCAAAGGGTGAAACCTTGTAGATAGTTTTTAAATGAATGTAGAGATGAGGGGGCAGTCTCATTTTTATCTGAGCCTACTCTTCTAAAAGAGCAGTGCTTGCGTCAGTAATTTTAATAAGATAGCTGAAAAGGCATCATTAATGATTAAATGGCTTTTTACGTTGTTATTTCAGGTTTGCGGCATTCTGATTGGAGTAGTTGGAGGTATATAAGACAAAGTTCTGCTCCATGATTTTAAGGCCGCAAAATCTAGGGTGGTTAGAACTGTCATTTCTTGGAGGGGTTGCAAAATAAATTCCTGGGCCAAATAGCAGTTCTCCCTGCAGATACACCTGCTAGCCCCTTGTGAGCCGAATTGGGGGTGTTCAATTTGAGTGTCAGGCCAGTTAAGAATGTTCCTTATTTTTTAAAAGCACATCTGGGATTTTCTGCTAATCATAAAGTGAATTTCAGTGCAAGTGCGATTGTAGCCTCCCCTGGTGAAGAGAAATACTTGTGGTTATGGGCGGTTGTAAGTCACTGTCCATTTGAATAGGGATGCAATATAACTACATTTGGTACATTAAGCCACCTCAAAATAGCTCCACAAAAGCAAGAGCGTTTCCGATGGAAAAAAAGTCAGATGTCCAAAATATACACAGGCTGCTCACTTTAGCCTTATATACAGACGTACATACACATATAAAATGGCAAGGAGAAATCTGTCAAATAAGATTCCCAGAATGCAGGAGGCTGGTGGTAATGGTACGTTTAAATCTACCCACTCCTCAATAAATTAAGAAAGTGTGCAGGAGGAAGCACAAAGTGCGCTTGCAAAATAGGAGTCAAAGATTTGGTTCATTTTCTGTTCATTTGCTGTTGTTTCTCTGTTTTGCATAAGCGTGGAATGCATGGGAGCTATGCTATATATAATTAATTGTAATGTTCAGACTTGTATATATATAGCAAGTTTGATTGTGTTAAAGTTGTTTTTCTATTTTGCGCTTGTTCCGTGTGAATTGTATGAGAAATATGAAACATGTTTTTAAATGTTGCTGACTTAATGGAGAAATATATATATGAATTAGTACTTCAGGTCATTACATGGTAGCCTTTAAAGATCACTTCATTGGGCCTTTGGAGGTTACCTCCTGAGAATTATTTGGGAATGTTAATGCAAATGGTGTGTATTAAAGCTCCAGAAGGCTGTTGCATTGGTGAAAAAGTGGTTAGGAATAAAAATAATACCTTTCTCGATTATTTGGAGCCTATTTACTCTGCCCAAAGGGATTTTACACAAGACTTAGTGGCAAACATTGGTCAAACCTTTGAGCATTTGATGACCACTTCATAGAGGGGTGTGGTGCTGTTAACTGAGTATTTGAATCAATTAATTGACTTGTTAGTTTAAACCTATTAACAATCAATTAATTGGATTGGAATACAGGGCAAATTAATTATGAAAAATGTGGCATGCATTTACCGTATCTGCCCATTAACCATGTGCTAGATGGGCAGGTTATCAAACGAAGACAATTTTTCCCCTAGGACACTATGTAATAATAAATACAGGAGACACCAAAATGAATATTGTCGATGAATATACATGGTGGGATCAAACACAAACATCACTTGTACAGAAAGTGTGCATGCACATTATTTAATAAAGGAAAGTTGGGTATGTATACCACCTCCTTGTCCATTATGCTCATACTAGTTGTATCAAAGAACAGAATATGCCAATTTTCTCCATGACACAAACATGGTTCAAATATTGTACTCATTAATACATTTGTCAGCTGGGCAAAGTAACTGGAGATGACAGGGTTTTAGCAATGACACTACCATAACAAGTAAGGACATTTACTGAAGAAGTATGTGCATGGTGGCACCAAACAAATCTTGCATGTATAAAAATAATCCAGCTGGAAACACAGCGGCTCATTGACCAACATTCTTGCACAGTCCAGGACTCTGTCCTGACTACAGTGCTACTGAGGTCTCATCCATTCAGCACCCCCTTCTAGGGCTTCACACCATGGCCCAGGGCAACTGGCGAGCAACAATTTAGGGTGCCATGAGCAACATGTTGCTCCTGAGCTACACGTTGGGGATCCCTGATGTAGGGGATAATGAGGTGGAGAGTGAGAAAGATGGGGTAGTGAAGTGTGGTGCTGGAAGAGATGTGTAATGAGGAAGTTTGTTTAGAGAGAGCAATTTTAGTGAGAGTGGGCCGCAGAGAGAAAAGCATCTGGGGCAGAAAGGTGCTGACCTTTAGGTACAGACCTGAGATGGGTAGGGTTAGAGTGGTGCAGGAGAGAGGGATGTAGTGGAGAGGGATACAGATAAGAGATAAATAGTATAAGAGAGAGATGTGTACTAGAAGAAAATGGTGTAAAGGGTGAGGCATCAAGGAGGGAAAGATGAAGCAAGAGACAAGTGACCAAGGAGAGAGGATTGCAGTAGGAAAGATGGGCCCATGAGGGAGGTGCTAGTTGAGAAAATGTTGACGAGGAGTGAGATGTCAGGTGGAAGATGGGTTCAATAGGAGACAACTGTGTACTGCAGACGTGTGCACAGGGCAAATATATTGCAAGAATATATTGCAAGAGACACATGATAGACACTGCAATACATTAGTTTGTAGTACATATCTGCCACCTGGAAGCTAGTCAAATGGTAGGCACAATCACCCCTCTCCCACTTGGAATCGATCCCTGCCTATGCCGCATCGGCCATGTGCCTTCCATCCTACCTATTGAACTCCATCGAATCTCTGTAAAATGTGCACTATCCAGTAGGAAATCATGGATATTAGGCTTAAAAATGTATAGCTAAGATACAGCAGGAAATTCATCTCTGGAATTAAGCAATGTGATTAAGTCATATTTACATGTTCATAGTATAAATAAGTCCCAGTTTCCGTTCTAGTGACCCCATAGAAGACTTTGTTTCTGCTCTTGTCATCAGAGGGCAGTTTCAGTGCCTTTATATATCTTCCTGGAGTACACTGCATGCTGAGCTGTTTTGAGCATACATGTCATGTTAGCCCTTGAATTGCACACTATCCATGGTGATCGGGCGGCAATGTGGAAACAATTGGGAACCAGAAAAACATTAAGTGCATGTGAAGAAAGCTACAAAGCATATGCTCAGGAAGCCTTGGTCCACAACACATGCTAGTACATGTGGGGAAATGGACATCCATACCCACTTTACTTGGCCCATGCCCACTAAACACACAGAGTCGTACACATGCAACCAACACACTCTCAACACAAACATTCACTCATACTCATGTGGGTTTACTCATTCAGCAGAAACAGTCAGAAATTGAAAGTCCTCATACATCAGGTTGTCCATGCTGCACAGACAGCGTCAGGGCCTCATCCATGACGTGCTGCCGTAAGATGGGTCACCACACCTACACCCTCCGCAGACGTTGACCTCCGCTCCACATGGCCGCTTCCCCCTCGATTGCACAATTTCTACAATGTATATGGCAATGCGCAGGAGGGCATTGAGACCCTCAGCCCCTCCCCTTCCTTCTCAATGATTCTGACATTTCACTGGGGGAACTCGCCCTATCGAGGTCAGAAGCATTCATCCAATCAGGAGTGCCTGACTGTATCAAGGCATGCAGGGGGTTCTTCTTTATTTCATTGAATTACTTTGTGGTTATTTCGCTTTGATGAGTTTACTTTTGTTGCAATGGGATCCCCATAACCTCCTTAGCAACCCTGTGCCCTTCCCACCTCACCCTTATAACCCATACCCCAAATGTACATATTTAAATTACTTTCCCACGAAGAAAATGCATTAAAGTGATTACCACGAAGTATTTCATTTAGATGAGACAATTGTACACCTCTACAGGAAGGAAACAGCTATCCAAACTGCTTTGTATCCGTACACAAATCCACAAAGCCTATATAAGTAGTAATACACTGACAAAGTTGGCTTTGCCAACTTTCAGGCAAAATTCAAAACACTAAGCTAATTGTTGTTTGTTTTGCAGGGAATCAACTTTCATTTTCATGTATGACTTTCCTTTCAGAATTTTTTCAAAGCCTTGGGAAGAGTGAAACAAATACATAATGATGTCAAGGTGCTGCTGCGTACAAACCAACAGACAGCAGGGTGAGCATGCTGATAAAGTTATGAATTACAGTGTTTGCAAAATGGCATTTTATTCCTGTTCTCTGGTAATTGCCACTGTGTTACTTCTATCCAAGTTGTTGATTGTTGACTCAGTGTTGGTCCCAGGCATACATGTACTCTACGGCTCCCAATACTGAGTTGGCTGTCTTTGCCACTTTTACTGGGTTTACAAATGTTATTACATTTCGTTGTCATACGATCAGAACAATGTTGTACTATAATATAGGAATCTGTCCTTAGAAGAATAATATGCATACAAAATGGTACATAATACATTACTTTAGTCGGTGATGGGGAAAATATCAGAAGGAATCTGTTAGACTAAGCATTGATTGATGAGAAATCCTAAAAACAAACTCAAAGAAATGAGGTGGCCATTTTTCAGATAAGGTTCAAAATTAGGATTCAGTGAGCTGGAGCTAAAAACAGCTCCTGGGTGTCGGGCATCAACTAGTAGGCAGGGGTTTGCGCTAGAGATCCAAGAGTGAGTACACAGTGCACCGCAAATCTAACTTCTACAGGAGAGGCACACTTTATGTTGTTGCTCATTATGCATGATCGATTATGTTTAAATGTGTACTAGATATGTCGTCATTCTCCTTTGTGAACATTCTCAAATACTCAAAGTTAATGTCCCGTATGTAAGTTTGTAATGCACCAGTTGGCCTGGGGAACCGAAAGTAGCTACTGGTAGCTGTTTGTTTCAAGCTTACCAAGCTCTCCTATGCTAGAAGCAGGAGCCAAATTGCTCCCAGCAATTTCGAACCCTGTTCAGATAATTTCCCAGATAGCTGTAATATATATGCCATAGTAGAGATACCTCAATCAAGAACTCTTTTCGATGGGTTACATCTACTTCTTGAGTTATCTCCATGCACACTATTTTACTAACATATTATTTTAAACAAATCGGCATTATTCCATTCCAGTATAACTGTTAAGATGCAATCATTATACATCCACCAATTTCTGGAAACAAGGGACATTTATACCATTATGGTTCTAAGATAATAATCAGATGATTTTGAGTGAGAGTTACTTAGTTAATAGTGATTTCAATATATCTTAGGTCCCAAAACTTGAAAGGTCTTGATAACAGGGTCGCCGTAATTTAGAGACTGAACCAGTACTGTCTGTGCAGTACTAGAATTCATCACTTTACATCTTCCAGTGGTACGCAGGTAATTGAGGCCCTTGACAAGCTTGTTGAGCCAAATCGCACATGTGCAGATATAGCTCTAGTGCCTGGATTTTGTATTGCCAAATAAGTTATGGATCATCTCATTAATACTAATGCAAAATGCATATTTCGAGGGGATTGGGTCCTCCGACGTATTCCATATCTATGACAGTAATCACCACAGCTGTGCTGCTTCGGAAAATCTTTCGGCGTCTGCATCCTGCGTCGATGATGTCGATACGCCGCCCTGGAGGACCTCCGACGGCCGACATCACTGGATCGTAGCCTCAGTTCTGTTTTTTTCCGCGAACATGTTCGCTTTGGAGAGCTCGGCGCGCCTCCACTCTTTGGAGTTTCTGTTCTTTCGGTTCTTTGAACCTGTTAGTTTGTGAAGTTATCCTTCGTGAGGTCTACCTTGTCTTCCACCCCGCGTCCGGGCTTTAAGAAGTGCGGGGACTGTGGGTCCAAGATGTCGGTGACGGACTCGCACAACGCCTGCCTCTGGTGCCTTGGGGAGGCCCATGACACGGATGATTGTGTTGACTGCCAGTCGCTTACTTCCAAAGCCTTGCGGGAGCGCAAGAAGAAACTGTCGATAGGTAAGGTGCACAGGCCACGGAAGTCGAGGTCTGCGGGGCTTTCGACGGACTATTCGAGGGGCGACTCTCCGCATCGTCGTCAGAAGTCCAGTGGGTCTCGGTCCCAGAGTAGGTCCTGCCACTCCTCTGCCTCTTCGAGGCACTCCCGGAAGCGCCCTCATCGGTCGCCTTCCCCGTCCTCATCCGAGGACTCCGCCCGTCGGCGGGTCGCTTATCCCACCAGGCATGCGACGCCGTAGGAATGGGCTTCCTTTGGTAAGAAAATGCTAGCGATTCTCAAATCGCAGGGCACTGGTCTGTCCGCGCCTCCGAGTGGGGTTGGTCGTGATCAGTCGAGAGATGCCGCTCGTACTCCTTCGGGCTCGGGTGGTCGGCACAATTCGCGGGAAAGGTCCCGCTCGGACAAGGGGAATCGTTCTTGTCATGCCCATTCCAGGTCCGGGACCTCGACACGCTCGAGACCGTGGCGCCGAGGTCGTCGACGGACTCTTTCGAGGCTCCGCCTCCGAAGAAGTTGTCGACGCCCAGGCTGTCGAGGGATACGCTCGGGCTCCGCCCTCGAGGCCTGTGTCGACGCCGTTGATGCTGTCGGCGCAGCATTCGGCGTCGATTCACTCGACGGGGTACCCCGAGGCACGGTGGAACCCCCTAGAAAAGCTCTGGCCAAGGTCAAGCATGGCTTTATTCCCCATTCTGTGCTCTCTTACCGCCATCTTGAGTACATTTCAGAGGTGGATGAGGGCTCTGATGATGGCATGGTTCCTGATACGGTGCCAGATGAGATTCTCTCCGGCCATGGCCAAATTGAGGACCTGCGTCAGTCCCTGCATGACGCCAGTGGTCTGGACACCTCTCCAGAGGTGGAGTTTTGTAGGCCTGAGCCTGGCACTCATGCCGACTCCTCGTACCGGTGCCTTATGTCTAGGGTCACCGAGTACTTGGGGTGGTCTGCTCCCCCAGGGGATTTTCTTCAGGATGACCTTACTTATATCCTCGACCAAGGTCCACCAACTGACCCGGTACTGCAGTTCCATATGGCTCTACAGAGGAGGGTGGTGGTGGCTTGGACTGCTCCGGAGAGTCTCCCGGCAGTGGGCAAGTCTTTGCCGGGAAGATACCGCCCAGCCAGTAGCGACCCCTGCTATTTGACCAAGCACCCCACTCCAGAGAGTTTGGTGGTGCAGGCGGCTATGGCCCCAGCAAAGCAGGCGTCGTATCCTACCATCCCTCCCGATAGGGTAGACAAGCATTTTGATGGCTGGGCAATGAAAGTGTTTTCTTCAGGGGGTATGGCGCTTCAGGCGGCCAACTCTCTGTGTGCCTTGTCTCGTTTCATGCACACTCTGTGGAACTGTGTTTCCTTAGCGGCTGAACATATTCCCGAAGGGGACAAACAGGATGGTTTCCTTGCTATGGTCCAGGATGGCAAGGATGCCATGTGTGAGGCCGTTCAGTCGGGTTAGGACATGGCACATTGCGTCAGCCGGTCCATGGAGGCGAGCACCGTAATACGCAGGTTTGCGTGGTTGCGGAAGTCGGGGTTTGCTCCTGATGTGCAGGCCCCGCTCCTCAACATGCCCTTTGACGGGGACCATCTTTTTGGCAGCAGGGCTGACGAGAGCCTTGAGAGGTTGCAGACCTCCAAAGCTGCAGAGAAGTTGTTGGGCGCTGCAGTTCGACAACCTTTGCCTTTTCATCCTAGAGGACAGCAATGGATGGGAGGTTCCTTTCGTTATTACTCATCCTTTGGTAAAGCGAGAGGAGCTGCCAGTCAAAGGGGCCACCGTGGGAGTGCCAGAGTTGGAAAACAAGGTACTTGAGGTGCCAAGGCCGCTCGGGCAGTTGCCTCTTTGCCCTCAGGCAACGCCACAGCCGCTTCAGCTCAGTCATGAGGCCATGTCCCATGGTTCGCCGGTTGGGGGAAGGCTGGCTCAGCATCTTGTAGAGTGGCGTGCCATTACGTCAGATGTGTGGGTTCTGGAGATCATAGGCCACGGCTACTGTCTTCCTTTCCGGCAGAGGCCTCACGACAGTCCACCGGGGAATCTCTCTTTGAAGAGTCTGGATCCGCTCCTTGCGCAGGAAATTCAATCCCTGCTGGCGAAAGGCACCATAGAACTGGTGCCTGTAGCGGACAGGAACATGGGTATTCCCCTTATTTTTTGATTTCCAAGAAAGACGGGGGATTGAGACCCATCATGGACTTGCGCGGTTTGAACAAACTCCTCAGGAAGGACAAGTTCAAGATGGTTACTCTCTCTCAAGTCCTCCACGCCCTTCAACTTCAGGACTGGTTGGTGTCTCTCGACCTCGAGGGTGCTTATTTTCATGTGCCGATCCATCCAAAGCATAAGAAGTACCTGAGGTTTGCGGTTGGCGACTCGCACTTTCAGTTTCGGGTCCTGCCGTTCGGATTGACCTCCGGAGGGTATTCACAATGCTCATGTTAGTGGTGGCAGAGGACCTCAGGAAAGGGGGGATTCACGTCTACCCCTACCTGGATGATTGGTTGATCAGGGCGCGCTCCCCGAGCAAGTTCTGGATCATCTGTCAGTCACCTGCCACTCCCTCCACAAGCTGGGCTTCTCCCTCAACTTAAAGGAGTCCCATTTGACACCAACTCAGAGGCTCCAGTACATGGGAGCAGTGCTCGACACATCCCTGGGGCAGTGTTTTCCTCCCCAGGTGAGGGCTCATCACATTCTGCAGATGGTGCACAAGTTTCAGCTTGCCCAGAGTCTCCCAGCGTTCGAGTTTTTGAGATTGCTCGGCCTAATGGCATCCTGCATTCTTCTGGTGCCAGAGACCAGGTTGCGGATGAGATCTTTGCAATGGGCACTCAAGCGCCAGTGGTCTCAGTCCTCCGGCAGGATGTCGGACCCTGTTCAGGTGCCGTCCTCGGTCGCCCAGGACCTTTTGTGGTGGGCCGTCGAAGGCAGATGAAGGGGGCTCCTTTTTGGCTACCCTGCCGGAGGTGACGATTGTGACGGAACCATCCCTCACGGGATGGGGAGCTCATGCCAACGAGTTGACAGTCGGCGGTCGTTGGTCTCCGTTGGAGTCCAGACTCCATATCAATCTGTTGGAGCTGAGGGCCGTCAGGCTTGCCCTGAAGGCTTTTCTGCCGACTGTGCGAGGAAAGAATGTCGTGATCCTGATGGACAACACAGTGGTCATGCACTACCTCACCAAAAAGGTGGGGGCAGGGTCACTTCCTCTGTACAGGGAGGCGATGCAGCTCTGGTTCTGGGCAATCCAGCAGGAAGTTTCAATCTTGGCAGTTCATCTGGCCGGAGACGAAAACGAGACGGCGGACGGTCTGAGCAGGCAGAGCGCGATCTCTCACGAGTGGGAGTTGGATCAGGAGATTCTCCTGGAGATCTTTGCTCTTTGGGGGACCCCTCAAGTGGATCTCTTTGCCTCCAGTGTCAACCGGAAGTGCGAAAGGTTCTGCTCGTGGGAATTTCCTCCAAAAGGAGCCTTGGGAGACGCGTTCATGGTGGAGTGGTCATTCCCACTGCTGTACGCGTTTCCTCCAGTCCCTGTCATGCCGCAAGTGCTGCGGAGGTTACAAAGGTTCGATTCCCGGATGATCCTCATTGCTCCGGCATGGGCCCGGAGGACGTGGTACCCGGACCTTCTCGACTTGTCCATCTGCCCTCCACGTCGTCTTCCCTACCAAGACGATCTGCTCTCACGGGAGGGGGGGGGTCAGGTTCTCCATCTAGAGGTCAGATCCCTCAACCTTCACGCTTGGTTTCTGAAAGGTTGAGGTATAAGGATTGGGACCTCCCTGAAGACGTGATGGAGGTGTTGCTTTCGGCCAGAAGGCCCGCAACTAAGTCCCTGTACAGTTGCCATTGGCAAAAGTTTTGCGACTGGTGCAGGGTTAAGAATGTGGATCCTTTTGCATGTGACATTTCTGTGGTTCTGTCTTTTTTGCTTTCTTTAGCCCACAGGGGTTTGCAAGTGGGTTACAGTTAAAGGTTACCTGGCGGCGCTGTCCATATTTAAGCGCTCGTCTGAAGAGTGTTCTTATTTTAAAATTCCTTTAATTTCTCAGTTTCTAAAAGGGCTCACTAATGTATTCCCTCCGTCACCTTTCCAGGTGCCGGTTGGAATTTGAACCTTGTCCTCAAGTTTCTGATGGGTGCTCAGTTTGAGCCTTTACATTCATGCCCTTTGAGACTGTTAACTCTTAAAACTGTATTTTTGGTTACGGTCACTTCCGCTCGCAGAGTGAGTGAGTTACAGGCACTTTCAGTTAAGCCACCCTTCACTGTATTTCATAAGGACAGGGTTGTCCTTAGAGTTCGTCCTTCCTTCCTTCCTTTCTTCCGAAGGTGGTGTCGGAATTTCATTTAGGCCAGAAGGTTGTTCTTCCGGCATTTTATCCTCCTCCACATCCTGGTAAGGAAGAGGAGAGGCTCCATAGGCTCGATCCTAGGAGAGCTTTAAGCTTTTATATTTCACGCATGTCCCGGGTCAGAGTGGACGATCAACTCTTCATTGGTTACGCTGGAAAGCGTTTGGGACAAGCGGTGACTAAGCAGACTTTGTCTCGCTGGATTATTCTGGCTATTTCTGAGTGTTACCGCTTGGTGGATAAGGACCCACCGGTTGGCTTGCGGGCCCATTCTACCAGGGGTATGGCTGCCTCTACTGCCCTACAGAGGGGTGTTCCTATTTGTAACATCTCTGATGCAGCCACCTGGGCTTCGTTCCATACTTTTGTACGTCCCTACTCCCTCGATTCCATCCGTGGGCAGGATCTGGCCTTTGGCAAGGCGGTCCTTTGCTCCGCAATTTGATTGGGCATTCTAAATGTCTGTACTCTAAATTCGTTTCCCACCTCCTTGCATTGGTACTGCTTTGGGAGTCTGTCATAGATATGGAATACGTTGGAGGACCCAATCACCTCGAAGAACAAGTTACTCTCTTACCTGGTAATGTTCTTTCGATGGGATGGTCAACGACGTATTCCATATCGCTCCCTCCCTGCCTTCCCCGCTACAGAATTTCTTATGCGATTGCAGCTTACGTTTCCGCAAGGCATTGTGTGGTCAGACTGGCAGAAGACTGGTGCCACACGTTCTGGGAAAAAACTACAACTGAAGCTACCAGTGTCGTGCGTCCTACTTATAATATCCAGTGACGTCGGCCGTCGGAGGAGGTCCTCGAGGGCGGCGTATCGACGTCATCGACGCAGGACGCAGACGCCGAAAGATTTTCCGAAGCAGCACAGCTGTGGTGATTACTGTCATAGATATGGAATATGTCGTCGGACCATCCCATCGAAAGAACGTTACCAGGTAAGAGAGTAACTTGTTCTTCTAAGACCCTTTTTAGGAAAACCTGTACATTATGTCTACTGCTTTCCTTATTTTGGACTATCACATAAAAATTCAACTGAGTTCAAAATAGTGACCCTAATGGGAGCCCAGCAGTATTCAGAAGTACATTAACCCCTCTCCACAACACCACACACCATAGGGTAAACAGCTTCTCCTTGTTTATTGTTTGAGGGGTCAGTTGTCACGTTTTTGGGTACAGACTTTTATTCAAATTAAAAGTGTTGGTGAAACACTTATGACCTATTCTAAAGAGGAATTTTCCTAAATAAAATCAAAAATTAAGGATCTGTCTTAGTCAGGATGTCATAAATCAAAAAGCCATCCTTATGTCCAAAAACATTCAATCCTGACCCTCACACTAAAACCAAATAACAAAGTGACAAGGGAAATGTCTATAAATTGATATTTGCAAAAAGTTGTTCTTAAATAAAAGTAGAATTGCTCCAATGTAAATGTTCTCCAAAGTGGAAAAGACCTTAATTCCAATGGGTGATTCCCTTCCTCTGGATTCTTCAAAGGTATCACAAATGTCTCTAGGACTAATAGTTCTTTATGCCTTTGTTGGCCCACAACAATCCTCTTAGATTAACACAGTTCAGTCTTATAAGTTCTCTTGCAACAAAAGTTCCTTCTTTTAACACAAATACTGTTTCTGCTTGACAATCCTTGAAGGTTGGCACTTTGCATGGTATACTCCCCTGCCGGGACTATTTATGCATGTTCAACTGCCTGGAGTACTCTCCTGCCAGGACTTCTCTTGCACTCTCAAATGTCTGGTGTACTCTCCTGCCAGGACTTCTCTTTGCACTCTCAAATGCTGTTCAGTACCTCTTTAATATACAAGTAGCATATACCCTTCATCCTGGCTTGGTATATTTGCTTGTTAAACATCCTTTGCTTTGCTTTCCGCAATCTCACAATGTTAATAAATCTTCTGCCTTTTCATATTCATATGCAATCCTCTTTCCTTTCAGATTTTTTACTTCTAAGTGCTCTAATTCTCTTCAGCGCGGTCGGTGAAACGTCCTTGGGTCCCCACTCTGATATGGCTGACTCACTTGCTTACTGAAGCATTTCCAGGCTTCCTTAAGCTCACACAGCGTACCTTTTCTAACAGCTTCTCACTCTGCACGGCTCTGGCGTCTCTCCAGGCTCTCTCGCGGCTCTGCTCCTGCACGTTGACTTCTCTCTGGCTTCCAGTAAGGATGATGCTGCTTCTCTCGGCTGCTGGGCACGCAGGGACCCTCTCTCAGTTGCTGGCATTGCCACAGCCCACCTCGCTCGCACCACTCTTCCTTCCTTCTTCTCTGCCGGTGAGCCCTTTTGCTTCGCCACACCAGCTCGCACCTCTAGTCTCTGCACATGACTTGTGCCTCCCACCTCTGCTCACCGGCTCATGCCTCCAGCCTCTGTCCGCCTTCCCTGGAGAGATCACATCCTCTACTGAGCTCCTTCTCTCAGTACAATGACCATTTTTAAAGGTCCAGCATACAGGTGCTTTCATCCAATGAATAGCACATTCACCATGCTTGTACCTTAGTATCAATTCCTTCATCTTCCTCGTCTCAGTACTTGAGTGATTGTGGGAACTGAAGTCCACTGATATTAACTGATGATTCAGTTGGTTATGGGAATACAAATCCATGGATGGTCTTTGATACATGATTCTTGAAAGATATTTCTTAATGAGTCCACATAGAAGATCAGTTATAGCTGCAGGAAAACTATAACTAAGAATGTATAAAGGGTGCCTGGCGGAGTCCTGATATGCCCAGCAGGGTACCTGTATGCAAAATGCTAGAAATCAGTGTGAGAGATTCATAGACAGCTGTCTAGTTTTGAAGCTATTTTATTTTTCCTTCAAAATGATTTTGCACAGATGAATATATTTAAACATTTACAAGTCTTTCGATAAGCACGAAAGTTTTTGGACAGACGGTGATTTGACAAGGGAAATACAGGTGAGTATCATCCTCTTAAATTGTCGAGGAACAGTTTCCACAGTGATGCACGATTATGTAGTACAGGTAAGTGGTGACATAGAATTTTTACAGGGTGCAACCCAGGACTGTGGTAGGTCCTCGACAATCTCGACAACTAGCTGCCTAGTGGCCAACTCCCCTTCTCTCTTTTGTCTACAACAGACCGCTGCTTTACCCCGCACCCTAGATAGAGACATCTTCTCATCTAGAACCACCTGGGACTCCATTTTCTGACCAGACCAGGCAACTGTTTACCTACCTTATGAGAAAAAGTTGGATGAACACATCCAGCTAAGTCCGGCGCTCTTCTGGAGCTCACTGTTCAGATTGTGTTTGTTTTAATGTTTAATGAGCTTAGAGTTCAACGCTCATGGATATCTATAATCGTATTTAGAGCCACTTTAGAAAAATTTCAAGAGCAGAACCCTGAATCTGAGGAGCATCAACAGCTGGGTGTTTTGCTAAATAAGAAGCAGACTTGTTTCATTGTGTGTACGGTTGTTTTAATGCCAATGCATTTCGGAGCGTATCTCCTTCTTCAGGGCGTTAACCATACCACTTATTGTAAATTCTTACATGATTATAATACGAGAATAAATGAAAATGTTTCAATCCACATCATGTGAAAATTCCAAATCAAAACAAGATTATAATTCCAATCAATAGTTTGAGAGTAAATAACCAATATTAACATAGTTCACCATATTTGAGTACACAAATCAACAAATGCATGAAATGAATAATTGAAAAACATACATACCCAGGAAAGGTAATTCGTTAAAGATGGAAGATTAGATGGTGGGGGGGGAAGAAAACAACAACAACATAGAGCCCTTGTTAGGTAAAAGTAGGTACATGTTTGCGCACATTCATTTCTAAATCCAAAATAAATCCCATACATGACTATCATGTTTTCAAAATTACCTTAATCATTTTCCTGTGGTGTCTAGCACCCTTCTTTAAAGAACAACTTCTTACGTACAACACTCCAGCCGTCTGTATTCTAAATTTAAAGAAAAGTAATACTAACAATGATGTATACTGTAATCATTGTTCTATATGTATACAAACGTTATACCTAATTCTTCTTAAATGTGGGGCACAGACTCACCCGTAGTGTTGTTTAAAAGTCTGGATGAGCTTCTGTCTAACGCTTCACTCGCGCTCTGCCTGTGTTGCATATATGCTGGTCCACGTGGAGCCGCGTTCCAAGCAAAAAAAGGTGAAAAATGGCTTCTAAGTGGTTGCTGTGGTAACCACTATTCAGTACTCTGTCGTCACGCGTCCCGTGTTTCCGTGGAAACCAGGAAGTCGGATGATGAATACACAGAAAAAGTTCCGGCGCATACTGCACTGCTGTCAGGTATTTCAAATAACGATTGCTGCGTGCAGGTTTCAATGGAGACTTATAGTGACTCAGTGATGCTATTAAACAAAAATTAATGTAACTGCCCCATGGAGCGTACGTTCGCGCCTGGCTGATGGCCTGCGTGGCGACGCCTTGGGTCCTGTGACCCCATGGAGACGGGATGTTGGGGGTAATTACATTCAATTATACCGCTGCATATATGTTTGTGTCCCATACGATTACTTATTAACCGATGTCATTACGTAAGCCTCAGACGTACTAAGTTATATTCTAACTTCTGTCTACATGTTCGTTAAGAGTGTGTTACACGAAGCATAAACTGAATATTAATTCGTACATACAAAATCACGTAAACAGGTGAAGTTAAATGATGACTGATATTCTGCACTATCCGTAATGCTTGCGCCCAAAAATGTTATGTACGTTACTCTGTACATGTAGTTTACAATAATGATGATAGTAGCTTGTGCATGTTCTATCAGGCATGTATATTGCATTGTGTGTAGCAACCATCTGTCTCGATCTGGTTGTCGGACCTAAAATGCCTAGGTTTCATCCTTGCACCGCTTTTCTTTTAATGTATCCACAACTGTTATTTAGCCACAATAGATATGTCCATGTTGGTGTTCCCCTCCCCATCCTTTTACATAAACACTAGCATGTTTATAAGAAAAATGCCCAGTTTATCTCTTCATTCATTCCTCTCGGGGTGATAGACCCCAGCGTTTCAATCCAATAACATTCCCTTCAGTCTAATTTGCTTTGTATGTTTTCATGAGGATCATTACTCCAGACAACCTCCAGCACCATGAATCGAATCTGTGTCAAGTTATGTCTCTCTTTGATCCAGTGTCTTGCGACCGCAGAGTTTGGATTCTTGTTCCGTATACACGAGCGATGCTCGTTCCATCGAAGTTTCGCTTTTCTTTGAGACTGTCCCACATAAAACTGTCCACAGGGACACTTAATACCGTAAATAATGTTAGTGGTGTCACAAGTTGCAAATGACTTCAGCATGATTTTTCTTCCTGTATGTGGATGGTTGATAGTTGATCCTTTTTGCACATAGCGACAGTTACTACATTGTAGACACGGAAACGTTCCAACACGTTTCGTCTCAGGTCGTTTCTTGCGTTGTCTTGTCTGTACCAAACTGTCACGAAAGTTCCTGCTTCGTTGGTAAGCAAATATAGGTGGTTCTTTGAAAAGATCCTTGGTCTTCTGATCGCAAGATAATACTTGCCAATGTTTTTTGATAATTGATTTGATGCGGCCACTTTGTGTTGAAAACCGTGTGACGAATACCAATGATGGTTCTGTTTTCGCTTTCCTTGCAGCTGTAAGTAATTCATTCCTGTTTTTTTGCTCTACCTTGTGTTTGGCTTTTCTAATTTCCTCCTCCTTGTATCCACGTTTCAAGAACTTTTCGCCCATTTCGTGAAGTTCTTTATCATAGTCTCTCGGATCACTGATAATGCGCTTCACTCTAAGCATCTGACTGTACGGTAAGTTCCTGATCAAGCTAGGTTCGTGGAAACTCAGTCTATGTAGCAGATTATTGCGATCCGTTGTCTTTGTGTATATGTTAGTTTTGTATTCATGTTCCATGGACTCCACATTCACGTCAATGAAATGAATGCTTTTTTTAGAGAACTCATAGGTGAACTGAATTTTTTCACTAATTGTGTTGAGATATGCGAAAAATTCCAATAGATCTTTCTCAGTACCTGTCCAAATTCCAGATATGTCGTCTATGAAACGAACCCAAATAGCCAAATGTGCCTTCCATCTTTGCTGACTTAGTATATGGTCTGACTCAAATTTGTGCATAAATGTGTTGGCGTATGCGGGAGCCATCGTGGCTCCCATAGCAATTCCTGTTATTTGCATGTAGAATTGGTTCCTATATTTAAAGTAGGAATTTGTTGAAATAAATTGTAATAGAATAATGATGAATTCCTTGTTAGCTCTGATCCCCCTGTGTTTAAAAGTAACCATTCTATTGCTTCAATTCCTAGGTCATGAGGAATAGACGTATATAAATTCTTTACATCGACAGTAAACAAAATGTGTGACGATGAATGTGGTACTGTTGCTAGTAATTGCAGGAAATGGGTTGTGTCCTTAATGTACGTTGTTTACCTACCACCATTGCCTGTATTGCTCATTGTAATTCATTACATCCCAACCAACTCGGTTTTCCAACTTGTTTCAGAGACCGCCGGTCCATTTTTTGGACTTAACTATTCTCCAGCGACTTACCCAGAATCTGGCCCCTATCAAACCACGCAAGCCATGACGCTCCAACTACCCTATGTAGGTCTTTTCTCGCAGTGTCTCCCTCTGAACACCCCATGTTTTTAAATCTTTCCTTATAACACCCCATCCTTTGTCTCAGCATTTTCAGGTGCCTGGCACTTAACAAGCACTCCTGTGCTCAAAAGTTCCCCCTGTCCTGAAGACAGTCCGGTGCATCCACCAGCAGGTTCCACACTTTCGACCGCTGGCCGCTCCATCTACTCACCGAACTAGAAACACCTGAACTCTGTGTGTGTCGACAATTTTTACGTACTGCCGCAACACTAGCAGTACATGTAATTACAGTCATTATTGATGTGCTAACCCACCTATATGCACAATCATTGCATAACCTTGTGTTAAAGAAGTTTTTCTGTGCCAAGGATGGCATATTTCGTTTTTTAAAATATCTACTCTTGAAAATGTAATAAATCTCAACCTTTTTTATGTTTGAAAAAGAATCTAACTTCTTTGTGTTAAGAGCTGATAGATAAGTGCTAATTTAGCTCCACTGCTTCTCAAAAAAGAATCCTACCAAAGCATCAATGACCAGGGTAGCTGTTGACTCCACTCTTTTCTCAAAACAGTCTCATTACACAGCAATATATCTAACTTCATGACAACTTTAGTGCATCACACATGATCCAGGCTCCATTTCAAATCCAGACTTAATACCCCCCACATCCCTATGGCCATTCCCACCCACTTCCAGCCTGCCCAGAACACATCCTCCTGGAATCTCTTTGAGGTAACTTTCTCAAGCATTAGCATCAAACTGTGAGCCAGAAGTGCCTGTCAGAGTTTTTTCAAAGCGGTCTTCTGAGTTAATGCCTTCTGCTTCTTGATTTATAAGCACTATGAATGTCCGTCACTGAAGTCCTATTAAAAACAAGCATTCGCTAATCCAACAGTATTGACTTGTTTTTAACACAACTGTGTATAGGAATTGCCAGGTGCTGCTGTTAGTTGGTAATTGCAAGGCCTTTGTCAGTGAGGAACAAAATGTTGTGTCCTGTTCTGTCTGGCCATGCTCTGTAGGATGGCCAGGTCGAGTCACCACAGCCTAACAATATGGATTGTGGTGGGGGAGGGGGGCTAGAGCCTAATCGGCTCCATGGAAATGGTGCTATGCCACTACTTCCAGCAGACAAGTGGAAAGCAAATAAACAGAGGGGCTTGAATTCAAAGGTGTAACCCTGGTTGAAGCCCCTCAGTTTGCTTTTCGCTAGTCCTATGACCCCAGGAGAGAGGGGGAACAACTCTACACTTCTCCATGGAAGGAAGCCTTGAGGCCCAAAACACAGGGGCTATGCAGTGGCAGTAACTTCAATAGCCCATAATACCTAGCCAAAAAATGAACTCTCTTGGGGGGGTCATCATTGCTTGGTTATGCCACCCAGTCATGGTGACTTAATACACCCACAAACAGAAATGAAACATCAGAACACTACCAGGGGCGCCAAGTCCTACAAATTACAGTGGGGGGATTCATCAACAAATGCAATGGCATGTGATGTCACCGGAAATTAGCATATCAAGGTGAAATATGCATATTTCATTAAATTGGCTTTGCATAACCACCGAAATTGCACAGAACGAATGGCATTTACCTTTCATAAAAACAACACCCAATTTAGTGCGTAATTAGTGTCATACAGCCCAGCCCAAGGCTGTGCTGCATGATACCAATTGTAAAGCAATTTGAAACAAATACAGCTACGAGTGTCTACAATTGGTATCATGAGCTGCATGATACCATTTGTAGACGCTAGTATCTGTAGCTACGAGCGTCGGAAAGCATTAAGTTTATGCTTTCCGGCACTCAACAGGAAGGTGTAATGAAAACACCAGTGGCCTGTTTGGGTGCTCTTGCCTTAGTTGGGGGCAGATGGATGGACAGGCCAGTGCTTACCTGGCTATGCTTCACTAACTGTCAGCTCGGCAGGGCAGGCACTCACTAATGGGCCTGGAAGGTGCCTGGGGACACAGCTAAATGCTATGCATCTCCCAGGCCTTTGAGACCCTCCTCCAATCCCGGGCCTGCAACGCGAGCGCAGAGCCAGAGGTGTTAACCCTCAAGCTGCTGCAATCAGCAGCCTGCTGTGTTCGCTTTAAATCATTAAATGAGCACGAAAAAAGACACACTGTCTTTTTCACGCTTATTTAATGATTTATAGTTGCAATTGCAGGAAATGTCAAATTTAGCGGTTTTTTGGGGGATTTTTTTGCAAATTACAAAATCGCCATAAGGTGGATGGTCTGACTACTATTCCCACAATCCCCGCAATATTTGGACAAAGGAGAGGAGTAATGATGATCACTTCTCACTATTAACAGCCTAGTCGTACATAAAAAAGTAGGAAGTGTGAGTGAGTTCTCCTGGACGATGTGGCTGCAGTCTTCATGTGTTGCAGAGGGGAGGACTTTGAGCTGCTGTTCCAAAAGAAGGAAAGGGGGAACTGTTGCACCCTGACTGCCTCTGGGGAGCTGGGAAGGACGTGGAAAGCCAAAGAGACCGTTCTACCCTGGTCAGGAATAAGGGAAACCCCTATGCATCGGCAGAGTGCCAGGGCCCAAGAAAAACTGCAACCTCTGTCATAGAGGGATGAATGAGGGAGAAGGCGTTTCCATGCTTTTCTGAGGCGAGGCCCATTGAAGTTTATGGTGACTGCAGAGGTACAGCGAGCAGTGCAGAAGGAGACATTGCCAACCGCGCTGGGACTCCGAAGAGCAAGGCACACTGAGTAAGCTGGCAAATCAGAGAAGGCCGTTGGGACAGGGGGAGAGACGGTGCGGGTGAGCAAGGATTGTGGAGATGATGGGAGCAGTGCAGGGGTTCCTAGAGGTACAGTTGTTCGACAAGGCAGCAGACTTCATCCCGGGCTGAGCAGGAGAGCTGCCGTATGACCGCAGAGCAACGCCAGCTGCTGTGGGGGATCCACACACTCCCACCTGGAAGGCTGAAGCAGAAGCCATAATGGAGATGCGTGACCAATGTTGGAGACGCTGGAAAAGACTGATGAGTCTGCCCAAAGCAGCAGGGGACCCGAGGCATTCCGACAACCACGACAACAATTGATTCAATGTTACAAGTTTGCTAATGCAGGAAATATACAAAAGCAAAGTTTGTTTGAATGCAGTCAAGGCAAAGGCAAGGTGCCAGAAGGTTTGAATGCAGACAAAGAAAAATGTTGTGGCTTGGTAGGTACGGTTTGTCAAGGCGACAAAAATATGTAAGAAAGATGCTGCTTATCACGATTTCCAATAGTAAATGGTGTGTCACGTCTCTCTGAGTTATGGTTTGAAAAGCCACTAAAAACCACTCCAAAATTGAAACTGATGCAAAAAATACTCAGAAACGAGACTGCGCCATATAGTGATTAAAAAATCAAATTTTTGTTGACTTAAAAATCTGAATCATTTCAACCATGTACTGGCGGGAAATCAGACCCTTAACGCAAAATGATACTCTAACCATTAGCTATATTAAGGTATCACCACATACATGATCTTTCCCAAAAAATAAACCAGCTTTGGAGATGATCACCAGGACAAATAGTCTTAGTGAGTGAATGCCCCTCCTTTCCTCCCTCCACACACGCAGAGGAAAATCCCAGTAAATGTTCGATTCACTCTTTGTTCCACTTCCAGCACCCACCTAAAGCAAAGGTCCTTTTACTCTTTCCCACTTGCAGTTAAATTACACATGGGCTATGTATCTGTGTCGCTCCGTGAACCTAATACTTTTTTTCCACAAACCATCTCTCTAAGCCTAGTGAAATGTTAACATATTAACCAACAAAGTGATTGGAAGACACCTCAACATACTGTTGCATATCGGCTCAAGATTATGCCAACCTTCGAAGATTGTTCAAGGAATTTTATTAAAATGTTTCCAAAGAGGCTCACAAAAGCCCAACCCTCTCTCTTTCATCTTCCAAGGGCTTTGCACTCCCTAGGGTATCATGTGGTTTTGCCGACACAAGTTTCTTCAGAGCTATTTTACTGAAAAAATTACTTTGACAAAAAACAAATTGAAATATATGGGGAGGTGATAAGGGGTTAAAAGGGATGGGGCAGGGGGTGCTCGCAAGCTTGCGCTCAAGATTGTCCTGGCTTTGGGATCGCAAATTGGCTTGTATTGCGGCTGGAGTGGAGGTGCACCTGTAGCTTGAGTTTGGGGAGCGGCAGATGTCCCCCTGCCAAGATATCGCTGGCTGAGTGGGATCGCCTTCCCCAATGACAATACAAGAGCTTGATACCAGTGGGAGGAGGAGCTGCAGGGAATACCAGGCTTGAGCCTCGCTGCTGTGCTGGATGTCCTTGGCTGAATACAGCACCATTGCTACGTGATCCAGCATAGTCTGGAGAAGTGATGTATGATGGGCGGACTGGGGTGGAGTGATCACTGCTGATACACCAGGCGATTGCTGGGGCTCAGACCAGCTCAGAGCGGCTGGGTCGTGAACATCCCTGAACCTTGTGCACTGTGGTGGCCTTGTGGTGTGCTGTGGCTGAGAGGAGTGAATAATACGGACCTGGCAGCCTGGTGGGTGAGGGGCAGGGAGGGGTGTGAGCATGTGTCCTCCCTCCCACCCCACCCCAACCCCTCCTCCCTCCTTCAGGTGTCAGCGGCGCTGCAGCGGTGAGCCGGTGACCCTGGGGACAGCAGCATGCCGCGGATCACCGAGGCTGCGGCGGCGCACTGCGAGACATGGAAGCAGTAGAACATGCTGCAATATGCTAATGCTGAGCTGGTGGGGGTGAGAAGTTCTGGTGCTGCTTTAGACTGGGGCCCAGTGCAAGCAGCTGAGGCAGGAGAAGTTAGAGGAGTTCAAAGGAAATTTGAGGAGTGCAGGCTGACGATGCGCTGCCTCTCCGGAAGAAGGCACCAGTTCAGTGGAGAGCAGAGAACCCTGACTTTCCGCTGGCATTTGGAGCGGTACCCCAGGGGGCCGGTGAGCGGCCCCTGGCAGGCTCTGTGCGGCGGGTGCAGGACTGATCATGCTGATGAAGTATTGTTGTAACCTCTTTGCCAAGCTAAGGCGTATCATTTGATAAAGCAGGTGAATGTGCGGTAGAGTGAGGTGGGGTAATTTGGCCAATGGGCCTTTGTCAATGGACATGAGAGCAGAGGCAATGATGCAGCCTTAGTAGTGCAAGTCAGGTTCACTAGCTTGGTGATTTGAGAGTGGCTTTGGCCCAAGGATTTCAGTTGTACCCAAAATTAGTTGGCACCTAGTGGGGTGGATAGTGGCATCCTGGGCTCTGGGTTGGTGCTGGCGAGCCTGGTGGGCCTGGATTGGGTGCCCTGGACGGCACATATGGAGCAGCAACAGCTTTGACAATGCCAGGCCGTAGACTGTATACACTTGGTGGTCTATGGCCACGTCTAAAGGTTTGACCTCCTGCAAGACCCTTGTATGACTGTTCGCACTTATTCCTTCAAGTGGACTGCCGGTTTGTGGCCTGGTGGACTACAGGGGTGTAGGGTAGCACCCGAGCTGGCGACTCGTTTGGACCCGAACCATACAGTGGATCAGGAGCTGATGGCCAGAGGCATCAAGAATGATATAATAGGGTATTTATAACGCGCTGAATACCCAGAGGTTTCTAAACGCGGACCCGGGGATCGAACCTGTGTTGCTCCGTGTCGTCTTGCTTCCAAGGTGAGCACGTTGCCCTTGAGCTATCCTCTCGAGAAGGAGGGCCGCCTGTAATTTATGCCAAAAGAAAGCTTGGTGCTGAACAAGGGCACAATGGCGACCCGGGGCAGTCAGGCAGAGATGCAGGGACACCCCTGGCAGAGATGCAGGGACACCCCTGGCAGAGATGCACGGACATCCCTGGCCATGATGGGACCTGGGTCTTGGGCACCTGCTGACCCACCGCCAGAGCTGAGTTTGGTACTGGCGGAGATCGAGTGCGACTTT